>NC_087491.1:12795000-13095000 GCF_036417665.1 Passer domesticus | reverse complement strand
TATTTAGTGAAGAATAATTAAAATGTAACAGAAATAAAATGGCCTGTGGATTAATTCAGCTGACCATAAACTGAGATCAAGACAAGAAATACAGTACAGGTTTCAAATCATTAGAAACCATTTGAAGAACTTTGCATAGACTGGAATTTTATCCGTGTCTTGAAACCTTTACATCAAGGTTCCATATCATGACAAGAGCTTCAGTGCTCTCTCCAGCAGAAGTCCTCCTTCAAAAGTCATTACCCTTCAAGCAAGTCTGCAAACTTGAATATCTTAGAAGACCAAGATATATGTTTAGGGAAGTTTTACTTTAAGGGAATCTTCATGAAAGGAAAAAATCTTCAGTTACAGGAAAAGAAACATGTACCTGTAAACTATAGTAAAATACTACCACAACTCAAGTTCTCTAAACAGAAGAGAACTGACAGACACTTCTGTAATTTCTGGTTATCAAATATAGGTGAAAACGTGAAATACCTGTAACTTTAAATACAATTGCATACTTACGGTGGAATAAGGCAGCTGTGCTCTCAACCCATTTTGCTGCACACCTCCATTAGTTTGTTGCTGGGTCTAGCTCTGGCCTTTCAGCAGTTTTATCTCTTGTTTAAAATCATAGCATTCCTGTAAATACCAGGAAACAGGATTATGGTGACATTTATTTTACAACTCAATTCTTTTCAAACTGTGCAATCCACACCTGAAACACGTGCTCTGGTATATTTATTCTTACCTCTCCCTCACAACTTTCATTGTTAATTCCCCATTCTAGTTTCATTGGTATTTAACAAATTCCCAAACTCAAAAGAACTACATCTACATCACAGAGAGAAGAGCAATAGATTATAAGTTTCAGAGCTAAATATACTCCAGATATGTGCTTGTAACTCCCCCTCACTCTGTCAATCAACACAAGGTCCAAGCCAACATGCATTATTTATTGGTTTCACTCACTTTTTTCAAGGTGCTTTATAAATTGTAAATGCTACTCATCCGCACACCATTTTCTTCAAGGCTTAACTAAACAAAGCAAAATGGACACAAATCCAAATACAGTAATTCTTTTACCTCTGTATCAGCAAATAAAGCCATAGCTTTTCCAACAAATGTGATCAGCTACAAACCTGAGAAAAATACTGCTTAGACAACTAAGTTTGGTGATATTTACATTAGACATAGCCCTTCCCTTTTCTCTTCTTTTGCCTTATACCAACTTCTATAAAACCTAATGTTAAATAAAACTACACATGAAATGAGAAGAAAATAATTTCTAAGACAGCTTACTTTATATAGACTGACATGAAAATCTCATTAAAGCCCATGTTGCTTTGATAAAGGTAAAAATCACTGCAGGTCAATTCATGTTACAACTGTGCCACTACTACAGTTTTTATTTTCGTTCTACCACTAGGGAACCTGCCCCTTAAAAAAGTCTGTCTTCTAGACTATAACTATACACAATTCCTACTGGTGTCAAAGCAAGCTATCTTTTGCTAGAAAAGCAGTATTCTTTTGACACCCCCAGAACTCATCCAATAGACACTCCTTGCATGAGTACATGATCCTAGTTTATAAAATAATCAAAATGACAAGTTAAAAATGGGTTAGTATCTACCTAAATATTTCAATCAAATTACAGACATGATGCCTGCCCTGCATCAGACTGCATTCTAGTGAAGGGCAAACTTTGTAATTACTACGCACCTGAACTTCTGGATGTCTTTGCTTCACTAAAATAAGGCAAATAAACAGAAAAAACTAATAAAATAACTTGGTTTGAAAGTGTTTTGTACTTATTTTTCTTCAAACTGGTGCTACTTCATGCAGGATGGGCAACATACAGAAAACGAACAAGCAAGTGTGTGTAGTTCTGCCCTTTACAGCAGCTTCCTGCCCCTCTCAGACATGAAGAATATCTACCAGGCATGGCATGAATGGTCAACAGGAGAAAAAGTATCTAACTATCAAAGTTAGACATAAACATATTGCAGCATTTGTAGATAAGGTTTAGGATGCAAGGAATAGTCTTCTGTATTTCAGAGACACCAATGCATTTCAATTTTTTCAATAATTGGTATGACAAGAATACATATGCTCCATTTAGTTGGGTTCAGAACAACAAACTACAGACAAAAGGCATGATGTTCTTCTATAACCAAGAATTTCAAAATCCATTCCTCCATCCACTACATGCCAAAGCCCCAGGCTGACATAAGCCTGCAGAAGCTAGACCAAAAACTATCTGAAGCGATTTGAAAAGAGGTCGCAGTCAAGCCTCTCAAACAAGACCCGCACGGTTTCAGCCACATGATACGCAAACAGTTTTCAAATGTATTCCTATAGACACAGGAGGACGCGGCCAACCCCAGGCGGTTTCCATCTGCTCCCACACCCGTACCGCGGCAGCTCCCGCTGCCCGCCCGGCCCCGCGCCGCGCAGCACCGACCGCACGTGCCCGCCGCGCCGGGCCAGCCCCGGAGCCCCGCGGGCGGCAGGGCCGTGGGGAGCGCCACAGCGACACGGCCCGGCGGGGTGCGGCCCGGGGCCCTTGCCGGGAGAGGCCGCGGGGCCGCTCGGGCGCACGCCGAGCGGGGAGCGCCGCCCGGCCCCGGCAGAACCCCGCGCCCACCCCGCCTCCCGGCACCTGCCGCGCCCCGCGCAGGAGGCGCCCGGACGGGCCGCGGCGGGCGGCGATGAGGCAGCACCCCCGCCGCCCCCGGGGAGCCGGCAGCCGCCGGCCTCCCTCCCGCAAGCGGCGCCTCCGGAGGGCGAGCGCCCGTCTGGGCCTGTCGCCGCAGAGCTCCGCCCGCAACACACGCCGGAGCGGGAACGGCAGAAGGCGGACGGACGAGGGGCGGTGGCGGCCTGTCCTAGCCTTTGTGCCGGACACGCGGGGCTCGTCCGCGGCTCACCTGTTCGGGACGCGACGCCCCCAGCGACGCCCTCGACCCCGCTCGGGGAGAGGCAGGCGCCCTCAGCGCCGCCGGGGACGAGGCCCGGCCCGGCTGGGGACCGCGGGGCGGGGCCGCGACTCGCGGACTGACGCGCGTGCCGGCCAACCGGCTCCGCGCGCGGGAGCGCGCACCAATGGGCCCGGGCGGGGCGGGAGCGCGCGAGCGCAGGTGCCGCGGCGCCGTCCTTGGCGGCGCCCGCCCCGCCCGCGCCCCCTGGCGGCCGCAGTGCGGCTGCGCAGGTGTCTCCGTGAGGGCGGCGGGAGCGCGGCCAGCCCGGAGTGCGGCGAGCCCGGGGATCCCGGAGATCCCGGAGCGCGGCCAGCCCGGAGCGCGGCGAGCCCGGGGATCCCGGAGCGCGGCCAGCCCGGGGATCCCGGAGCGAGGCGAGCCCTGGGTCCCGGAGAGCGGCGAGCCCGGGGATCCCGGAGAGCGGCGAGCCCGGGGATCCCGGAGCGCGGCCAGCCCGGGGTCCCGGAGCGAGGCGAGCCCGGGGTCCGGGCAGGGTTTCCGAACAGCCCGAGCGTCCCTCCCGGTCGCGGCTCGGCCCCGAGCAGCGGGTCTGGTGGCTCCCGGAGGAGTCAGCGAAGTGCCGGCCGTTCGCGTCGCCTCGCCGCAGCATGGGCTGTGCCTCTCCCTTGCCGGTGCATCGACGAAACTAAAAGTGGGCTCAGGTTCAGGTCCGGGTGATGATGCTGCGGGTCAGTGACCGTGTGTGTTCTTCCGAGGCAATCAAATAGAGCTTTGTGGGCTTCTTGGTAATTGAGAGTGGTACTTGAAGCAACGAGTCAAAAGGATGGTGCACCTTTCTCTGATTTACAGCTTCTCTAAAAGCACCACTCAGGCACAGTGCGCAGGCATCGCTACAGGAAAACATAGACTCTGTGGAGTGGTAAGGTACATGCAGGATTCCACGCAGCCCATCGGACTGGCCTGCAGGTTTGCATGTTAGAGAACAAAAGACTAGTGAGGGTATGCAGAGGAAGCTTTGAGACACTGCATGATGCCCCAAATACATTTATAAGGTGTCTTTCCAATTTCCTGGTTATCAAAGGTTTTCAGTACCTATCAAACTCAGAGCACTTTAAACATCTTCAGACATCACAACTAAATGTGTATGAGTGTACTTTTCAAAGCAGAAAAAATTCAATTTGATAATAAACTGTAAAAATAACTTTAAACATAGATTTGAAATCTGCTTACAAGTCCTGATGCTCACAACACCAATAACTATATCAAAGCCAAAGGCACTTGAGGTAGTACAGTAGTACACAGAAGATATTCTCCCTACACTTTCCTCCCCATCAGAAAGGCTAAAGAAAATTAATTTCATATGCATCTCCAATAATTTAATTCTTATTTGAGTTTATCCCATTGCTGTACTGCCAAGCAACACACTTTCCTCTAATACGTATAGCATCAGTTCCCATTAGAGCAAAAGTACAGAATTCTCTGACAAAATGTTTTCTTCTCTGTCCTGTATCACTATGCCAGGACATTAAAACAGCATTCCATGTGTTACAGTCTTTGAAAATATACATCGGTTACTGGTATTTCTAGAGGAATTTGGGAAAAAACTATCTGAAAACCAGTTAACTTCTTATCCAAATTATGAGATTCTGACAGTTACCAAACTGATGCTTAACTAAAATGGTGGTGTCACTGCCTAGATAGGTCTCATGCAGCACAGCAGGACAGCCTCTGAAATCCTGGGTACAAACACTGCTCTGCTAATAATGGAATCACCCAGCACCTGCTCCTCTTGAAGGTGTCATAATGAGGACTGGAAACATCTTTTTGTGTTCCTATTTTAGGCTTCTGCTATGTAGAGAGCCTTAAATGACCCCTACATAATGTATTTTTAAAAATCAGCCAGCACCCTCTGGTGGAAAAGAATGCATAGATAGACAAGTAAAGTTACTTTAGACAATGCCATCAGCCATATAATTTCCCTAAATTTTAATGAAATGTTTCTGTCTATAATTCAACTGACTTTTGACATAATATTCAATTTAATTTTTTTCTAAAACCATGCACAATACAAATGAACTATGCTATTTCATATAGCTCATGAAATGTAGCATCCATGGGTTTCGGCTTAATTTTCTCTACATGATTATTGCAGGAAGTATAAATTCTGTATGTGACGTTTATTGGCTATTCTGCCTTCCCCTCAACCTGTTTTCAAGAAGTTTGCATTATGAAAAGTTAAGCAATGGAGCCTGTATCTGCATGTACACAAAGATCAGGTGAACAGAACTGGTCATTTTTAACCTAAACCAGTTTTTTTCCTTAGCCATCTTAAAAAACTTTTTCACAAAATCTTTGTCTTCTGTTTTCTGCCTTGCTGAAAGTTGTATTTCACAGCATTTTTTAAACAAGTATCCAGTCTCTGGGTCTGTTTTTCCCTTGATGCTGAATTCAGATGTGCCAGCTACAATGAGAGAAATTCAGGTATTTCAGAACGCTCATAGGATCAGAATGATTTGGGTTGGAAGGGACTTAAAAGCTCAACTCATTCCACCTCCCTGCCATGGGCAGAGAGACCTTCCACTGCACCAGGTTGCTTCAAGCCTGGTCGTCTGGCCTTGGACACTACAGGGATGGGGCAGCCCCAGCTGCTCTGGGCACCCTGTGCCAGGGTCCAGCCACCCTCCCAGGGAAAAATTCCTGCCCAATATCCCATCTAACCCTGCCCTCTGGCAGTGGGAAGCACTCCAGGCCCTTGTCAAAAGTCCCTCTCCAGCTCTCCTGGAGCCCCTTTAGATGCCTCTGAGGTTTCCCCAGACCCTTCTCTTCCCCAGGTGAGCACCCCCCAGCCCTTCCAGCCTGGCTCCAGAGCAGAGATGCTCCAGACACCTGATCACCTCAGTTGCCTGGATTCCAGTGCAACAGTATGTTTACCCCACTCCTAACAGTCAGGTCTTGTTTACCCCATTCCGCAGTACTTGAAGTTTCAGACCTTATAAGAAGGGGATGTGAAGGGAGGTTTCTCTGGAATAGGTACTCTGACACCAACAGGGACTCAGGGACTCACCCACTCAACTCCAGTCCCTCCAAATCCCACTGCCAGTCAAGACAACCATGCCTACAGCTGCACTGGGGCTGCTCCTGTTAAATTCAATGTTGTGGGTGAGGAGGAGTGTACCTACACTTGCTGGGAGCAGCATTACCCCTACTAATGTATGTGGCAGAATATAAAACATAAAAGCTGCTGGAAGAACGAATCAGGATGTCCCTCCTCGAGAGACTGGCCTTGGAATGGCATGGATGGATTGACACCACCTGGCTGAGTTTTTTGTTTTGCTCTGAAAGTTGGGTGAGGTTTTGGAGCACACAACTCAAGTGATCGTCTTTTCTGAACGGAGCAATTAATGCTGGCAAAACAGAGAAACTTCAAGAGTAATTGTCTCTGAAGACTTTTGATTTCTAGTTGGTAGATCAGTATTAAAATGCTTCTTGTAACACTTCAGTAATAGCACCTAAAATGCAAGCTCCTCAGTAATTAAAAATCTAAATGTAGACACTGACACCACAGATTTGCTCTAGAAGCATTTTAATTTACAAACAGCAATTCCGATTGACTTTATACCATAAAAAAGGCAATTTACAAGCAAGAAACAAATTCATCAGAACAAAATAAAGCAGCACAGAAATATTCATGTCACAAATCTAAAAACAAAGTGAATACAAGAGTAAAATATCATTTGAATAAATATTTTAAAGTTCATGCTGTAAAATAATCCTTAATGGCAAGTTACTAAATCTTACAGCATCAGCTTAGCTAGCTTCATTTACTTCACGTGGCGATGAAGTGCGGAGGTGTGAGGTTCCCGGTTTATATTGCAAGATAATGACACCAAGTCAAGTCATTCAAACTGTTCAATTATTTATCTTGAAAAATAACCATACAAATAAAATTTATTTAACAATACAAATTTTCAGTCAGAAACAAACACTGTTAAAATCGTGCAAGAGCTCTACCTCTAACCAGAACTACAACCAGAGGTTCTCAGGCTGAGTTCAAAGGCTGAATCCCTGGCCTGTGGGAATGGGAGTCAGCAGTTCTGTATCTGCCATAGCAGGAGTGAGCTACAGGAGCAGGAAGCAACCCTGCTCAGTCAGTGATACGTGGCTTCACATACCCTGAAGAAATACTGGAACACATGTCCCAGAGGCTTACTTATTTGTTTAGCTTTTTTTTTTTTTTAAATGTAAACTTGCGTAACTTTAAGTTAATGCTGCCACAGGGATGTGCAAGTAGTATTAAATCTACAACATTAAATACAAGTATTCTGGCACTTGATAAAATATATGTAAAATGCACACAGATTATAAAGTTTGAACATTTTGAATGACTTTACTAAACTTCCAATTTGATCACTGAGTATTATGAAATTTACAATTCATGAAATAAAGAGATTCATATAAAGAATTTACATAATTCCCCAAATACTTTCAAATATAAAATTTAATAAATAACCCTGACCAGTCAAAAAGCACCATTCAAGGGTAAAATTCCCTTGGAAAATAGATTAGGTGTTGCATATTTGAGTCCCTTTCAATGGTTTCATGTAAAACCTGTTTAGAAAAATGACAATAAAAGAATCACAGTAAACTAATACAAAAATTAAAATAATATATATATATTTAAAGGTAAAGCTTATTCAATATTTTCCCAGCCCTTGATTTTATTCCTGTTGTTCTTCCCATAATTCAGCCTAAACATATTAAGAGGCCTCATTGTTTTGTCTAAAGTAAACCAAAGGCTTCAGCATAAAACATGACTTTATGCTGGGGAAGACTGCATTAAAACTCTCAATTTAGGCCTACAGTCTCCCCTGCTGACAGTGAACTGACAGTATCCTTTATGCCACAGAAAGATTTCACACTCAAAAAGCAGAGCCAATCTTGAGGCCTTAGTGACCAAACTGAACTTTTAATACACTGTAAGTATTTACAAAGCTATTTTGTAAATGTATTTACAAGTTTAAAAGAAGTAATATGGAAGATAACTGATAAAGAAAACTAAAATCATAGTTTTAAACCAGAAACATTAGCAAAGGTATAAAATCCTTTATTTTCACAGTTTGTCAGAATAGGTTAAGCATCTAGAGGAAAGGACACTGTCACTGTTTTCACATTTGTCTAGAATTAAAAAGGTAGATTAAGAAGAGACTCAATTATGAACCAGCCTGTATAATTTCATTACTTATTTTGCTGTCAAATATTTCTTCACATATTCTATTGACTTTTGCATTTATTGTAAATGAAATGCGTAACAGCTCTGTGCTGAGAACTGCACAGACACGAGACACTGTACAGTGCTTCCACCCTTTGCTAAAGTAATGGCCTCCTGCTCGGTGGGCTGGTGACATGAAGTCCATCAGGTGACCTCGTGTGTGTGACAGTGCTGATCCTGGCACCCCGCTGTGACAAGGCACGCTGGCAGTGCTGCTGCCCGGGGTGACGCTGGTGGCCGCAGAGCCCGCAGAGCTGACTATGGCTTGGAGGCAAGAACGGGGAGGGACACACACTGCTCAATCACGGCTTATAGAAAAATGCATCATTTCCTGCCCCTTAACAGTCTGTTACAATGTTTTGAACCTGAACCTGTACAATCAACGTGATGTTGTTTTCTTGTTTGCTTTTGTCTGAGACAATTTTGGATAAGTCACTCTTTGGTAAACTCAAACCATTTTAATACATTTAAAAATACAAAGAACTAGATTTAAATAATGCTAAGATTGTGACACAGAGAAATTCAAGAAATATAAATTTGTACCCATATCCTGCTATCCTCAAGTCATCCTTCCAGGGAAAAAGTCACACCAAAGGCACCACAGCACAGGTTCAAGATAAAGGGTTAAGAATAACTGTACATTTCTTGGATTTTGCATGTCTCAAACTTAATTTACCAAAACACACTTTTTGCATTTAATTACTTAAAACAAACACTCAAGGAAAAAACTGTATCAGGACCAGCATGTTTTAGGTGGGTAAACATTCAGACAACCTGCCTTTAGACACAGACTATCCCTTCCCTTACTGGAAACAAAATTACTGTTGTTGCTTCAAGGAGAGAAACATCTCCCCACCCCCTGCCTCCTTATTTAGGCAGTTTTAGGACAAAGAGGCAGATGATGTACTTAATTTAACAGAAACTGCTCCAATGGAGCAGGTGGGGGTTATACTGTAAATCTATATTTGAGACATTAATTCTTATTGCAGCGTGTCATAATATTAAGAACTAGTGTATTTAATAAAGCCACTGCACAAATATGCCTCAGCTTCACAGAGGCCAAAAAGTTTTAAAAGATATCAAACCTACCTTTTTCTTTTGAATAATTTAGAAAAGAGCGTTTATTTTCTAATTTTTGGGAGTTAAACAACACGTTCACAAATGGATTTTCAGTATTAGCTAAACAAACATAAGACCCAATAATATAAAACCTGTATTCTAAAGAAGTATGTGATTAGTTTAATAATTAATTCTGTTCATCAGGTAGAATGTTAAACAGTAGTGTTTGCCAGCCCATGCTTTTGAGGTCTTTTAGGCCTTTTTTTTTTTTTTTTGTGGTATGGGATTGGGTTTTTTTCTTTTTTTTTTTTAATTTTCTTTTTCTTTTTTTTTTCCCTGTTTGGTTGGGATTTTGGGGGAGTTGGTTTGTGTAGGGGGGCCTTTGTTTGTCTGTTTTTGGGGATTTCTTTTCCTTGACCATTATGTTTCACATGTTATATATTATACTGACCTAAATTATGAAGTTAGCACCATATTAAAAACATATATTTGGTGAAACAAAAAAGATTTAGAGTATTTTTAAAGTTGTTGGTAGCTCCTTTATAGAGGGAAAAAAACACTGAAAAAACAGAGAGGCCATAGCAACTCTGTAATACTCACACATGAAATAACATATTGCTCAAAATTCCCATAAAGTATTTGTTTTTCTATACAAAAAAAGTACAAATTCCAAGTGCTGGCATGTCACTCGGAGATTTAAGTAGGAAGCCAACGTGCACCTGAAAACAGCTCTCTGTGAAGAGACCTATTAAAATACTGCTTGGAAATACTGTGGTTTAAACTACATCTCTCTCATGTTTTAGCCAACCATGAAGAGTGATGAAGTTAAGTTTAATTACCTGGTATGGTTCTACAGTACAAAATGAAGGTAGATTCTGAGGCCAGTAAAAACACATTTTAGACCACAATGCTACTTTTAGGTTTGCTAATATTTTTTTTAATATATAGATATATATATATGTGTATATCTATATATATATATAGATATATCTATCTCTATATATATAAAAAGGTCAGCACCACAGGTTGTCCAGCTTGCATCCTAGACAACTAACAAAACCTTTCAACAATTTAACCATAGTTTAATAGATTTATGGCATTTGGTTTACATATGTTATAAAGCAAAGCTATTAAAACAAGGTAATTCACTTTGCTCACTTTTGCACACAAAGTAATAGTTTAATAAAATGAAAACCAAACAACATTTGTTTAAAACCAAAACCATCCTCCCAAAGTCCAAAGTTCTAAACTCTAAGCAGAGAGGAGTCCTAATGGTTGATAGAGTGGCATATGGTATTAGCCTTGACACAGAACAGGTAAAGTGAAAGCATTTTATATATATAAAGCAAATTTATATATATAAACAGTCTCACCACCAAAACCAGTTAGTAAGAGTGAACATTGTGACAGGAGAGGAATCACAGCTGTAATATTCTCTCTCCCAACTGCTGTGTAACTCATTACCAGCAACAGGATTTAAGAAATAAAGGAAATTACAGCTTCTTTGAGCATTCAGCAGAGCTGCCAATCTTATTCTAATATCTTTCTCCACTGGCATTTGCATCTCACCAGATCAATCAGCAGGGACACTTCACCAGACTCTTCCTAGACTTTCCCCAGTACACTGTCTTTATACTCTGAGCATCTTCAAATATAAAAAAACAAACTCTGAACAATTCAGCCTCCTTCAAAACCAAAGAATACTTCTGAAGTCTTCTCCAGAAACCATTTCTAACTGATTTCCAGAAGGTGAGGAAAATGAAAAGGCTGTTACACTTGTACTGAAGATTACTAAAATAATAAAATACTTTAAAAATACATTAGTAATGTGCTTGTCTGTGTTTCACTTAGATGTATGATTTTAATCAGATGTGTTAGACATTGCATGAATTTCCATACTAGAATCCATGGCTTCAGAAGCTGAAGCATCATTATCTACTTTCTGTTCCACAAACGATTCTGTTCTGTCTGGAGACTCAACCCTGTTTCTCACTTCTGTAACCCCTGGGTGATTTTTTCGCAAGTGCTGGTTTAGTGTACCCTGGAAAGGAAAACATTTTCCACAGATCTCACAGCGAAAGGGTTTGTCATCTGTGTGACCACGAATATGATACTCAAGTTGGTCCTTACGGGTATATTTCTTTCCACAAAACTTGCACACAAAAGGAGTTATTCCCATGTGCAATCGCATGTGTCGATCAAGGCTCCCTTTCTGGTTGAAAGACTTGCCACAGTAAATACAAATTAACCTCTCATTGTATGGATACCAATGACCTCTTGCATTTCTTTCCCGTGGACTATTTTCATATCCTGGATTACTCACCATGGATTCACTGTCAGCCCCTTGCACCAAGCCCTGGACATCACTATGCAAGTGACCCGTAGGTACTCGTTTTTGGCGTGCACGACCCCCTCTGAAACAGCTCAGCATTGACCTTGAAGGACTTGTATTGCTCATGCTTCCAAAGGTTTCTGACACACCTGTAGCCTGTGATGAGGCATGAGTAAATGAATAAACATGTTGTAAGACAGACCCATAGGAACCAACGTTTACCGCCACCACCTGCTCTCCATCCACCATTTCAGTGTGATATCCATCATCACCAAGGGAAGAGCTATCAGAGCAGCTTGGTCTGTCAGACTTTTCCATTTTAACTTTCACCTCTGCAATCTGACTTTCCCTTACTATCAGGTCTCCTTGCTCATGATCACCTTCAATCTGAATCTCATATTCAGAGATACTCCCGCTGCTCCCTCGGTCTGAATGCCCTTCTTCTTGCAGACGACTACGAAGAATTTTGCCTGGAGTAGTTTCCATCCGAAGATCACTGCCTGCTGTTGACTGTCGCACCTGAGAGCAATAGGGAGGAGATATCTCAATAGGGTTGGCAAAGTAGCTGCTGTCTTTAACGCCGTTACGATTCTCTGAATTTTCTTCAGCACCAACAGTAACAGAATCAACATCACCAACACTGATCTTTGAATGAATACTCTCCAGTATCTGTGTGCACTTGTCAATGACGCACTGCATCTGTAGGAAGCTAGCTGCAGTCAGAAAACTGACAACATCCTTCAGTTGCAAGGACATTCTTCCAGTGTAACAAAAAGAAAGCAACTGTTCAAAAACATTGGGGTTTTTAATAACTGATATAGATAGGCCACTCATGGTGCTTAATGCTGAATGGTCGCGGAAATAGGGAGAGCTGGCAGCTAAGACAGCTTTATGGGCACGGAACGGCTGACCCTGGATGTGCACGATTATGTCACAGAGTTTCCCTTGCAAGCGGAGTTCGTTTAACTGGCTCAGAACAGTGTTGCTGTACTCCGGCACATCAAACTGAATGAAACTGCTGCTGTCCATTTCTACAGATGTAAAGAGTAATCTGAAAGAAAAAATTGGAAGATTTAAAACAGAGAATACAGAGTTTTCCATTTCAAAAACAAATGCTTGCAAATGTTTAAG
The DNA here is from genome assembly GCF_036417665.1 of Passer domesticus. Classification (NCBI taxonomy): domain Eukaryota; kingdom Metazoa; phylum Chordata; class Aves; order Passeriformes; family Passeridae; genus Passer; species Passer domesticus. The sequence goes on along the minus strand of NC_087491.1, from coordinate 13,082,285 downwards.
TCACATCACCCCACTGATCTGTTAAAGGTGCATTACAACAAAACATTTAGCATAAATACTCCGTATAATAAAAAAGCACAGTCTTAATACGAAAGATTTGAAAGAAAAATGTTTGAGCCACCCATGGACTTTCAATTAAAAAAAAAAAAAAAAGTCTCTTGTGATTTTAGTTTTTGGGTTTTTTTAACAAACCATGGTGTGAACTTTGAAGCTCATCTGACACAGCAGATTTCCTAGCTAGAATAATTTGACATTTAAATTCTAACCTAAGTTAAAAGCCATGGGTACTTAAACAGCAGGAAAGGATATTCAAAGAAGCCTTAAAGAAATGTATAGCACTCCAAACAAAAGCTAAAGAAAAGCACTTTTCACAGATTACTATTGTAAAAAGCACACACACACTATCAGCCTGAGAATGTTGATCTGCATCATTACCCTACATTTCCAAGACTGAACACTAATCATGTGCCCAAGAACCCTCAGATTTTTATTGCTATTCTAGTTTTTATTAATGCAGAAGTCTAAAGACATAATATTGCCACCGTACCTGCTTTTCCAATTGAACAAACAGATCTCAACATCATCCATTGACTTCAGATGCAGGAAGCATATCCAATGTATCACAATATACTAGTGGATTTTTTTTTCTATTATGTTACATGCTGTAATGGGACACAGGAACAATTTAAATCAAATTATGAAAATTCATGTATTCTAAAAAGAAAACTGACAGGTAGAAATAGGATTAAAAGCCTAAAAGGAAGCACTGGAGCTCTATCAGCTGACCCTCACTTAAAACTAACATTCACAACCTTCAAAAATGGAACTTCTTTTCAGCAGACACAAGAAAGCCAGCTTCCTGTCTGGACATTATGTTTGACTTAGAAAACTGGCAAAAACTCTCACAGAACATTCAAAATCAAGTTATCAGACTTGCTAAATATGTTCTCTAACTCACCAGTGTCATTACCCATTAAAATAAGTAAATGGGAATAAATTTGAGGTTTTTTGGCTGAGAGGTATAAGTGAGAAAAAAGACATTTTCTAGGCTCTTACATCTGAGGTGAGAAATAAGGACTGCAAAATGGCTACCAGAAGTGACATGTCTGCAGCAATCCCTTCAGAGATGGCTTTGGCTGGACAGTTCTTTCATTCAGCAAACAAAGGTACAAAACAGTCCAGAGTTATGAGCTGATATAAGTCAAAAATAAAACAGCACAACACATAACCTATCCCAGCTGTGGGGCAGTTACATGGCAAGATTAACTTTGCTTTTCTGAGCATCCCTGCCTGTTGTGCAGAGAATCACTATCCCAGTCCTATGCAGAAGACAGGAGTATCAGCAGTTGGATGCATGTCTGTGTCACAAATTAGTGTTTTAAGGTCACTTAAGGAATCACCGGGGGGAGGGAATGCACCATCACAATCTGTCACCTTCACTTGTGTCTGACAGGGCAGCAAGCTCCTTAGAAACCCAGCACAGGAAACCTTTAATTTGTGGGGCTTTTAGCTATGCACAGATGCAACATCAGGCATTCGTGATTAAGTTTCTGTGCTAAATGGAGGAAGAGTTTGTGTTGACTTGAAGTGACATGAATAGACAAGTTACCTGGGTCAGGGACTCTGTACAAACCAAAAGACCAGCCACCAGCAACAATAATCTGGCATTCTAGCCTAGGATGTACAGAAAGTTTGTCACATATAGACATTGGAGTTTCTCCTTGTCCCATACTTCCCCCTAAGGGCTCTTACCCAGCAAAATGGAGAATAACTTACTCCTGGAGAAAGTATTAAAATATAAATTGTCACCACTAACTCTGGTTCAGACAGAAGGAATTAATTAAGGGTAGGTACCTGAGAAGAAAGAACATGGACATTTTATGCCTTATGATAGAGGGGGAAAAGATGATACTCTTTTCGTCATAGCATCTCTAGATGAATTCATGGTCCCTGGGGCACAGCCACACATTGAAAATGGACTGTAAACACATACCAGAGAAAGCATGAGAAGCAGAAAGTCACCAAGGAGACAGGAATCCACTGTGATCCTTGCCTATCATGACTGTTAGAACACTCCATTATATCCATATGCATGTACATATCTGTAAGTAATTCTTAGAGTCTGGGAACCTGTTTACAATTAGATCTTCTCTTAACCTTTCCTCAAAAGTAGGTCAAAGTGTTTAAGGTTTTCATAACTATTATGTATCCAAGAAACTGGCTGAAGGCACAGGCCAAAACTCCACACCAGGTTCACTAAGTCCTAGAAGGGCTCCGTGTTGAGCCTCACATCTATTTTGTAGCAGATGATGCAGTCACATTCAAAAGAATCATATAAATTATCTTTGCACCTGCAAAGAGAATTACACTTATTCATCAGGGTTTTATACAGCAAATATAGCCCGCAAAATGGCTTTAGTAGTAGTGGATCGCTGCCCTATGGCTTCAAAGAAAAGTGTTCATTGAAGTACCTCTGAACACCAGAGGGATAACATTTCTTATTAGATTTCAAAATAAATTTCCTTTAAAAATTATGTTCTAGGAAAATGCTTATTTAATTTATAAAACAAGAATAGATGTTGACAAACCACATTAGGTATTTAATTTTACTGACATCATACAGTAGCAGTGGAGAAGCATCATATAACTATAACACGAAGCTGCGTGTCTGCCAACATAGTATTAGTTTCTGCTTCTAAGTCTGCACCTGTTTAATTTCCTTCACTCACTGAAGTATGATTCACCATTCCCACAGACAGGTGAATGACACAAATTATACTCATTTTAACTCACACTAAGGTGTGAGAAAAGATCCCTTACATTTTCTTAAATTAGCTCAGCAACAAGGAATCCTTGGGAAAAAACCCCACATTACAAACCATTACTGTTGTAGCACATCTGAGAACAGAAATGCATAGGAGGGTCATAATGAAAGTTAAGACAAAACCAAAACAAAGTACTCCATGACACCAAAAATGCCTCTACCAGGCAACAAGTGATAGGACAAGAAGAAACAACCTGCAGCAAGGGAGGCTCAGGTTGGAAATTGGGAAGAATTTCTTCACTGAAAGGGTTGTTAAGCATGGAAACAGGCTGCCCAGGGAGGTGGTGGAGTCACCATCCCTGGAGGAGTTACAGAAATGACGCATGTGGCACTCAGTGGCCTGGCCTGGTTGACAATGTGGCGATCAGTTAGACTGGACTCGATGATCTTGGAGGTCTTTTCAACTTCAGTGTGATACTTCCTCCACACATTACTGCTCAGAATACAGAGAAAGGGCAAGAAAATAAACAGGTATTTGTATAAATCAGTGCACTCCTCCCTTGCATTTTGTAGGACCTAGTATCTGCACCATCTGTGTGAGAACTCAGGACATCATCACTGCAAATATCATTCAAGTGAATTTTAACCTAGGAAAGTTACCTTATCAGCTATGATCGTGGAAGTTTTTGGGTAAAAGTCTTCATCACTCTTACTCTTTTCAGACTGCATTTGCATCACTCTTCAAATTTACAAAAGCCACAGTAATTAACACTAGCTGTATCAAAGGAAAACTGCCATCAAGTATGTCACAGGCTAGGGGGAGGTCTCCAAGACACTCTCGAAATAATCTTTGAAAATAGGGGAGCAAATGATCATAGAACATTTTAACAGTTTATACCTCTCGTAACAGTGAAATACTAATTATCCTTTAAAAGTCAATATATAGTGTTCTTGGATGGCCTTAAATAGCATGCCACACAGCACAGCTGCTGTACTGAAACTCCATCCCCAAAGCAGGGGGACCTACCCCACTGATAAAAAACAGTTTAATTTTGCAGCCAATAAAAAACCCAAAACTAAAGGAGGGTAAGAAACCCACATAATCTCCTAACAACTGTGAACATTTTGAAGTTCAACAAATTTCTAATAATACAAGCAGCACTATGCAAATATGCAGAATTGGTTTTTGCATAATTTCTTCACTTCCTCCAAAATGCCCATTGGAATCAAAGAAGATAGAGGCAGTTTGCCTAAATTATCTGCAGGAAAGCACACACAAAAGGTGCATGTGGCATATTATTAATTGGAAAACAGTTAGTCTTGAAAGTTAGTCTGCTTCATGTCTGGTTTGGACTCCAATACAAAATCTGTTAGGTGACAACTACACAGCAATTTAAAACTTTATTACTTTACCTCCTAAAAATGCAGGAAATGCCCACTTCCTCAGAAACACAAGCCAGTTAATACAGGCTGAACTGTAGTTGCTAGAAAACTTAGCTCTTACATGCTTGCATCCGTAGGTATCAGACCACTCCAGTGAAACTAATTATTTCTTCTCTGCAGCCAAACAGGCCACATTCTACCCAAAGTACTGAACAGCTGCAGTGAAACCACAAGCAAAGCTCCTGCCTGGCAGGTGAGGTCTCTGGCAGTGCTGTGGGACACAACCTCACTAACTGCCTGGGGAGCAAAGCAGTAACCCCTGACACTCAGTTCAGTAAAGCTTTACTAATTCAGACATTTGTCTAACAAAAATTTTAAAGTATTCATTTTTAACTAACCAAGATTCACAACATGATGTACAGAAAATTACTTCAAAGAGTGGATGATTTTAGCATCAAAATAAAATAAATTTATTTAGATGTATGTACATACATGGACATGCATACAGAAGCACATGCCAATACCAGCAACACTGCAAACTCATTCTCAATGGTCTGCATGGTGCAGCAGAGATATTGTTGGAACTGCATATTTAGGATTTTATAGAAAAAAAAGGACCCTTTTATTTGAGCAAATATCCACAGAAAGCAGATATGAAACTGAAGTCCAAGTGACACCTTAGTCCCTTATTCTCTTAACTGTCCTCCTCAAATTGCTTGCCTGTGTGGAAGTGATTGAAAAGGAAAAAATGAAACACCTATCAATGCATAAAAATAGTTTCACCTAAGAATTAGAAACCTCAATAGGAATAATCTCTAAATCTTGACTCCAAAAATCAAATTGCCATAACAGTAGTTGCAGGTACGCATCTATTTCTGAATGCAAAAAAATAGTTACCAGGAGGCAAACTGGAGATAAGCCAAGATCAAAAGGTGTCTTCCAAATAAAACTATTCTATGTGTCTATGATTCCAGTATCAACAAATGTATTGTGCCAGACAAACAAAACAAAGGGGCATGTTGATGATACATACACTTCAAAGCAAGATCTTACAAGTAATGATCAAAAGCTTTTATTTTGTGCACAAATTTCACAATATCTCCATAATGTAATGTAAAATAGCCACATTTTCTGAATACGTAACAACTTTGAGATGTCACTACCATTAAAAAAAAAATCCAGCCGGTATTTTGAGAGTGAGGATATATACACAGCTGGAACTTTCACAAAGTGGGAAGAGAGTTCTTGAACCTTCTGATATTATAATTTTATTTACAATCAAGGTAGTAGTTCATCACTATTGTGCATTTTAATCTGTCCACTTTCTTTTTTGTTTTTGGTGGGGCTTTGTTTGTTTGTTTTTTAACAGTAGCCATTCTTCATCAAATTGTTGACTTTTTGGCTCCGATGTTTCTTTACCGTAATGAAGTGACTATGTTCTCTAGATATCAGCAACGTTTTTTGCAGTAGATTTACAATAGCTGCAAAGAGCACATTTTCGTGGTATTTTCCCAGCACACGACTTGGGACAGATGGAACTGTTTGGAGCTGTCCCTGGACAGGCAATGAAACACAGGCACATTCTGATCCAGATGTTGAGTATTCTATAACATGTAACAACTGCAGTGCAGCTAATCCCATAGCACTTTGTTTTCCCTTGGAAACCAGGCTCACCCACATCTATGTTTCTAAGACTGTTCTGGCTCGTTCCAAATTAACTCTCGACTCTGATTTACTCTAAGCCAATTCCAATCCTACGTGCTGTGCACACCTGCCGGGATTTGGAAAGACCTTTGCATTACGGAGATTGCGGTTTCCCTAGACCTTCCACCGGACGGAACAGCAGCAGCTGAAAGGTCCCGCAGCTCCCGGCAATGAACACCTCCCCGCACGGGGCCAGGTTCGTTCCGCCCCAGTCCGCCGTGCCGAGGATTCCACGCCTCGCTCGGGTTAACAGCGGACCCCGACACAGGCGCGTCCGCCCTCCCTGCCCGCACGCCAAGGCTGCACCAGAGCCGCCGACTCGGCTTACGCGACAGCTCCTGCCCAGGCACGGCCGGGCGAAAGCCGCCTCGACGAAGCCGCTGCCGCCGCTCCAGGCAGCCGGACCGAGCCACGGCCCGCCGGGCCGCGGTCGCCGCCCCGCGGGGCCTGTCAGGCGCCGGGAGCCCTCCTGAGCACGGCCCGTCCCATCGGGGAGCGCCGCGCCGCCCCGGCCGAGCGCCCCTCGCTCACCTGGGGCTGTCCGGGGCTCTCACATGGCGGATCCCGGCCGGCCCGGGCCGCTCCCAGCGCCGCTTCCCGCCCGCTCCCACAGCCACTCGCACCCGGAACTGATTGCGCTGGCGGCCGTTCCGCTTCCTGGCGACGCCCCGGCGGCGGGCGGTGCCGCGGGCCGCTCGCAGCGCGGGCGCTGCCCCCGCCCCGACGGGCGCGGCCGCCCCGGCAGCCCGCTCCTCGCCACGGCAGGAGGCTGCGGCACGGGCTGGAGCCGCTGCGTGCGCGGGCAGAGCTCTTCCGAGAACTCGCACGGTGTGCAGCTCCAGAAGAGAACCCAGAGTCATGCCCCCATGGGCAGTCGCAGATACAGCGAGGGGGTTTTTGGGGGAGGACATCCCCCGCTCCAGCTGTTAACTGCCGCCTTTATTGAGCAAAGAATTCAAAAGTTCACCTGTGTTATACTGGCCTTGTCACTCACAGAAATCACTTCAGCAAGCATGTGCTAACTTTTTTTTTGCGTTATCCTGCATATGCTTGTAGGTCAGGTAGTGCAAGGATTCAGTTTATGAACCAGACAGTTCGTGTACTGGTTATCACGTAGAAAACAGTCAGAGTGACTGGTGCCAGTACGTCCTGCTGGGATATCCACCCGGTCCAACCAGACACCACATTCTGTCTTCTGGAGGTATGTCTTTCTCTCCCTTTAAGATACAGAACAGAATCTTCACACATTAGGCATTGAATGCTGATCAAATAAAGCAGCAGCCTGAGAAGCATCCTGGCCAGGGCACAAATAACAGAGTTAAAGAACACAGAGACAAACTGTATTTGTTCACTCAGATACAAAACACTCAAACAAGTAATTCTGAACAGACAGAAAACTTTGGGCTTATTCTTCTGTGTTCAGTAAATGTAACCAAAATAGAAAATTAATCTTCTTGTACCATATTCCATTTGAATTTGATGAAGACTGTGTTACATAAATATTGACTTCTCTGGGTACTGACTGAACATACTTTCAGTGAGAACGAGTTCATTTTTTTCTTACATAGTAAGCAGGGGCTGGGACAGTTCCACAAGGACTGAGCAGATGGAGGCTGGACAAATTCAAGTGTTCAGTATAAGTACCTAAATTTAGTGAAGGAGAGAAAGAAGCCTCACAGGAAGGTAAGGGAAACTTAATCTTTAATACTTTTCACAGCATGAAATTTCCTTCATACTTAGTCAAGAAAAAAAAAATACATGTTATCTTTGCTTACTCCAACTGTACCAAGAGGCCTTTTGGACATGTGGCTGCTGCAACTATGAAGTGAGTGTTCTGGAATTTTTCTACCAGCATGTACATTCTCTATTGTAACTTCAGAGATCATCATTCTGCAAAAAAAAACCAGTTACAACAAAACCTGTTTGACAAATTTGAACTAGCATGGAAGCCAATTACCTAAAGCAGCAAAGAAATGGGTCTAATTCCACAAATTCATCAAACTTACTGTGTCATAAAAATCAGGTTTTAGTTTAATGTTATCTTAGACTAGGCTGGCATGTTATCATTATTTCAAGAAGACACATTACTAGATAGATACACTTTTTAATATATTTAATAAAGTTATATATCAACAACTTTTGGATTTTTACTTTTGAGCACTTATTTTGGCAAAGTGAAATATTAAATACTAGTACTAGACATGCATTCCTTTCATTCAAGCTTAAGAAAACATTTACAAAGTTGACAGATAACATTTATTAAAACATGTTATAGAAAAAAAGGGGCATGGGACTCTTCTATAAGAAGAAAATCTTGAACAGTAACATTAAATTAAAACCATGCTGTACAATTAGGACAGCAATATTTATAGACAAAACTATCCAACCTCTGCAATACAGGCATAACATCTCACAAAATATCAAGATATGCAAATTTACTATTATAAATGACTTGTTTAGAATAAAAACTTATAGCTCATTAAGGAAGATTCACTTGACTTGCATAAACAGTTACATTTCTGAAAGAAATATGGAATCCCATGAATTAAAAAAAAGGAGCAGCAATCGACAGACACAGGCTTCAAGCAAAAATCAGAACTTGCAATTTAATCACATTAAAAATATACCATCTTCTTTTCCAGCATCTTCCCCTAGGCCACTGACAGTTTACAGCTAATAGCTAAAGAAGCCAAGCTACCCAATGAAGCATTTAAAAGACAAAAAAACCCCAACTTTCCTTTGTTGCTTTGAGAAGGGTCCTAATTCTGTTATAGCAAAACACTCAATGTACTGCTGTGGGCTCTCATAATTCAGAGACAGGTCATCTTGCTGGTACCCACACAAAAGCATTGAGATTACAAATCCTGATATGCCTCCTTTCTTTCATGATCAGTAACACTGGAACACTCCATACATAAGCCTTTGATCATCTGCCTTGCTTATGATACAGGATGGTTTCTCAACCTTAGACACACCTCAGATGAAAAAAGCTGTGACCAAAAATTGTACTGACAATATCTTCTAGGGTCTATCTGCTCACCCATAAAACTAACAAGGAAAGTTTAAAAAATGAAACAACAAAAAAGCACCCCGCAAACCAACACTGGTGTGTGAAACAGGAACCTTCTCCCTCAAAAGGGTCCAATATACACCTCAGCAGATTTTAACCCTGCTAACAGTTGAATTTTCAGAATGGCAGTTACACAGATTCCATGGTAATTAACATCATAGTTACAAAATGGAATGAAAAGGAACTTAGCTGTAGTATTATTAAGTCTTCTTACCACTGCTAGGACAATGAATGGCTTCAAAGCAGCAGGAAAGTCTGAAAGCCACCTGGGTATACAATATGGCTGGTTTTCAGAAGACACTCACTTTACTACAGCCAACAGCCACATCATCAAAGGTAATGAAGCATATGGGAAGATTAGTGAAATTCATCATATACATATGCAGTCATATTATATATATACATATATATGGATTGCTTCCCTCCTCCCCACAAATAAGAAATAATTTTTCATACCTTGAACAAGACCACTCCATTAGCAAAGATCAGAAGCTTGACAGAAGCTGCATCTGTATGTCTTGGCTTGCTATGTTCAACTGCACTGGCCACCAGTGGCAGGGACTGCAGGGGTGACACGTGGCTAGTTTGCAGGCTGCCCTGCACTAGTCTAAAGAAGTTCAGTGTGCACAAAAAATGGATGTGAACAATCCACTGTCAGCCAAAATCTCAGCCAGAGGTGCACAAAATGCTTCTGCTAAATACACTTAAGGAAGAGTGGCAGCTGCTAGCAAGAGGTGCATGGAGACACATGGAGAAGATACTTCTGGATACAGGTGAAAAGACTGAAGAGCTGCTCTTGGGAAAACACCTGAAGAAGTCACTGAGAACATGTATAGACACACTCACAGAAGGACACACTCCCTGCCTGAGGAGATTCACTTCTAAGATGACTTTGGCCTACAGCTAAGCCCTGCTAGAGCAGGTACACCTCTGAAATAACTGAGTTCCACAGAAGAACCAAGTTGGAACAGACACATACATCCCTGAAGGGACTGTGGCCCAGTGTCACCATGAATAGTGACACTGACCAGGCCAAAGCACCAGAGGACACCCACTAAGAAATGAAAAGCATCAGACAAGGAAGTGTGCATATGACCCCAACCTCCTCTGTGACCTGTCACCTTACTAAAGGAAATGGCAGGAACTGAGTACAACTCTTGGTGAAAGCAAGAAAACTGAGAATACAAAGGCAGGGAGAAGAGGCAGGGAGAAGAGACTTAAGCTGAGCCTGAGGAAGATGGTTTAAGTGATATTTTATCTTCCCCCCAGTACCTGAACTGGTGATTAGAAGTTTGACAAAGGGCAATAAACTGAGTTCAAGAAAAATACCACAAGACAACTGTTTCACCTGTGACATGCAAATGTAAGAATTTTAGACATGTATCTCACGCTATCCTTAAATCATCAATCCTCTCAACCTGATCTCATGACAATCAGATCAGTATTTTCCTGCAATCAATTTGTTTCGTGTAAATTAACAGCAGAAAGCCAAGTGCTACAAAAATCACTGGAGCAACATTTGCTGGACTTTCAAGACAATGCCATAATATGGAGTAAAACAGCAAGAGGCAAATACTAAAAAGTTACTATTCATGCTAAGTCGTTTAAAAAGGACATGGTTCTATAATATGATCTACTGAACCTGTTATAAAATCTTTAAAGTGTCTCTCGCAGTACATTTGATTTTAAAGCTCTATTTCAAAGTAATTAACTGCAAATAGAAGTAACATTAAACCTTGAAATATCCCATATAAAAGTCATTCCAAGCTGGTAAAAGAAACAGTTTTGCTGGCAGCTCTGTAGGATGGTCTGAGTTCAACTTTTTTTTTTTTTTTTTTGACCACAGTTTTCAGACTGGTGTTTCTGTCCAGCCCTTTTATGGTTAAATCGGAAGAGGCACCCTTAACCTTTTTATGCAAAACTAAAGCAACAATTGGAAAGGGGCTGAGAACCAATGTAATATACAAGATCATTCTTGAAATGAGTATGAGAATAAACATCCTGGACATGTTCAAGGCCAGGCTGGATGGGGCTCTGAGCAACCTGGCCTAGCTGAAGGTGTCCATGCTTATGGCAAAAGGGTTGGAAGTAGATGACCTTCAAAGTCTCCTTCCAACCCAAACCATTCTATGATTCTAATGCCTTCCTTCAAATGTGATGATGGTACTTACAGAAATGACACCATGTATGTGGTAAGGCCTTGGAGAATGGAAAAATAGGGCCACCGAGTGCGAGAACCCTTTCCTCTACCCTCATGTAAACAGGCAAGCATTATAGTATTTTTTAGTATTAAAAAGGACAGTGTTAGCAGTGTGTAAACAAACCATAGAGGGAATATAATTTCTAAGTTTAAAAAACATACTTATAAAGTATTATGGTTTGGTTTTTCTGTTGTTTTTGTTTTCGGAGGGTTTTTTTTTGTCTGTTTTTTGGGGGGTTTTTTTGTGGGTTTTTTTTTTTTTTGGTTTTGTTTAGTTTAAATACAAAGTGCTATACATTAAGCAGGTTACAGTGTTAGTGAGCAAAATCCCTGTTTTGGTACCTTGATCACAAAGGTTAAACATGGCCACCATGTTATTTGTAGAGTTCAATTAAGTGCGAAGAACTGGAACTCTGTGGTGCTGAGCATTCATACCCATTGCCAGCAATGGGTTCATTGTACTTGGGAACATCTGTTTTAACAAAATTCCATATGAAAAAATATTTGAAGCATTAGAAGATTAATAATTAAGAGCCTCTTAAAAAATCATGTTTTTAAGTAGAATGCCAGTAAAGCAATTACAGTAATTACAGCTCACCGAGTAGAAAACCCTCAGCTTGCAGCAGACATTCAGGATACAGTTCAGTTGTATCTTAAGACAATTTGCAACAGGGAGTTCAAAAAAGAATCTGAAGTGTAATAATCTTTGTGTGGTTTTGCTTCACCATACAGGGTCATCTGTTCAGTACATTATCCTGCACACAACAGTACCTAATACAGAAACTGGGGTCAGATAGTCTTAGGTCTTAATGCTGGTTAACTTTTTCCCCATGTGGACAGCACTGTACTTGGTTATCACCTCTTTCTATTATTTTCTATGTATGTTCTTTCCTTGTCATATTTCAGTAAGCTACAAAGAAGCTTTTGCTTACTAAGAAGCAATTGCTTTTGCATTGGACTGCATTAAGCTTTCAACCCCAAAATCCTGTTGTCACCTTTACAACTGATGCCTTTACTCAATCTGCACAGCTGGCAGCATCTCTTAGAACTATACACACTCCTCCATCTATCTCCATGAATGAGAGCCCTGCACACAGATCCTCATCTTAACACAGAACAAGTGTCACTTTCCCAGCAAAAATACCAGCTTCAGACGTAAGCATGGTACCATGTTCTGCAGTACCATTAGAAGATCCCAAATCACATACTTCCTACTTTTTTCCACAAGCAACTTCAAGGAAGCAAACAACTCTGCTTGTGATCACCAGTCACAGTAGTTCAGTACCAAGAATTAGTATTATATACTATTCAAATAGTAAAGAATTAGAAGTATAAATACCTATCAATGACTATGTAATTTTCCTAAAGCAGGTTTCTAAAACTAGATAGAAGTTCTCAAAGAAGTTTTTGTACCAATAACAAGTCAGTTCATTAATCCAGAGTTTGGTACTTGCTACTGTACTAAGCCACAAAAATTTGAACAGAAATTTACACTTTAAATATTTGATTATTTTGACTAAGTTCCAAATGTTACATTTTACTTTTAGTTGGGGTCTTATTTTTTACTAAGACATACTTATTACACACACTTCTAGAAGCTCTCACAACTTAGTAATTAAAATCTAATGAAGTCAAGAGTCATACAGCATTAGACCCTAGAACAGCGAGTATACTTAATATATACTGAAGTTTATATAGTGAAAACTGTAAGTGCATTACAGACTCTAAACACAAATCAGCACAAAATTAGACATCTGTTTTACTGAAGATAAATTTTAAAAAAAGATGATGGATAACAGAAAACCAAACCACCTTTACCACTGCCTCTCATTAAGCAATACAACAAAGGCTACTGAATGATGCACACTACCTAATGATGCTTCACCTTGAAGTGGAATTCTCTTTTTTTTCCTTCATTTAAATGTGAATCATATAAGCCAGTTTGGTCATCTTAGTTTTCTTTTCCATTAAGGAGTACTACCTGAATTTCTCATCCATCTAAGTATTTTCAGGATTTTTGTCAATTTAAAGCTGAGTTTTACTGTGAATTTAGATGACCTGGAAATACAAGATGGCTTCTAGATACTGCTGTGATTACAATCAATCTCAGACCTCATTTTGCAGGCACCTTTCAGATTAACCACATGCACTTCCCACAATAAACACCTGGAGTAATATTGCAGGAAGCAAAATACATTTGATCTGTTTATACCAGCGTACTTATTAAAACTTTTGTTTTGAGAACATACAATAGCAAGTACCAGACATTATTTGCATAATTAGTTTATTTTTCTTACTTTACTAAACAAATGTAAGCACTAATGTCTTAGTTCATCTCAGTAGTACTCTGCTCAGCTTTAGAAGCCTGATAGGACTTGGTACAAGAGGTCACATGCCGATGAAAACTGTCCCGCCACATAAATCTTTTCCCACAGATGTTACACTCATACGGTTTTATGCCTGTATGAATTTTCATATGGCCTACAAGATGGTGTTTCATTTTGAATTTCTTACCACAGACACCACAGCCATAAGGTCGAAGACCAAGGTGCATACTCATATGCCGATCTCTCTGACTTTTGTGTGTAAAGCTTTTTCCACACTGACAAGGATAGAGCTTATCGGCATGGGAGAATCCAGTGAGTGATGTTTCTTCTTTAATCCCCGTGGCCATATCAATGCTTTCACCATAGCCTGCTGCCATCATAAGATCCTGTCTGTGAGCACTTAAATTTCCATCTGCCCTTTCACCGGAAAATTCTTCCATAGACGAGCCATAGAAGTCAACTTGTTCATCATAATTACTTTCATCTGCCTGTTCATCAAATTCTGCTTCCATCTTTTTGTCACCTATGTGAAAATCTTCAACACCTGAAGACTGGATTGAGTGATCTGCCTGGATGGTATTCATGGATTCAGAAACTTGGTGTTCATCATAAGGATTATCAACGCCTTCACAGTCTTGTTCAAACCTTTCTGGTTTCACATGGATCCACCGCTTGTGAGACATGATACTGGGTTTGCTATACATTGGTCTGCTATACTGGTACTCTGCACTGTCACTAGTTCCCTCTTCCCCATCCTGACTGGTCATTCCAGTGCTAAGTCTGTCATGTTCTGTTGAAGAATTACTGGGAAGGTACTCGTGTTCTGTCAGCTGACATGACAGTTCATCTTTAGAGCTCTCTTCTTCATTTTCACCATCCCTTAGTTCCTGCACTTTGTGGAATTCTGTCTGTCCTCCAGAGCCAAGTTCAAAGGTTTCAACAAGGCCGTTGTAGCTACTACTGCTTGGAGACTGATGGTCACTGCCATGATTCATCTTCTGACACAGAACCGTTGGGTTTCCCTCAAGCACTTCTGTGCACTTATCCACTACGTGCCACATCTGAAGGAAACTTGCTGCTGTCAGATAACTAACAATTTCTGGTGCAGGCATTACCAGCCGGCCTGTATAGGTAGACAGAAGAATGTTTTCAAATACTCTGGGATTCATCACATCAGGCAGGACTATTCGCCTGCTGTTTTTCAGGAGAACCTGATCACAGAAGTAAGGTGAACTAGCTGCAAGAACAGCTTTATGGGCTCTGAAGAGATGGCCCTGAACCACAATGGACACATCACATAATTGTCCTTGCTGGCGCTGCTGGTTTAGCTTCTGCAGAATGGTGCTAGAAAAATCTGGAAATTCCACTCGAAAGGAGCTTGACCCAGACTCCATTTCATTACAAATTTAGTGTTGTGCTGCAAGAAAAAAATATATATAAAAAAAAGAAATAAAATTAGAAATTCTGCTTGGTCAGTTACCGAGCTTTCCATTTTCTTCTACGTTTTTTTCTTTTTTCTTAACAGACTCACATGGAACTCAACCTTTTGCCACTGTTGTATTTCTCTCAAGCCACCTCATTTCTCTCTTCTGACAGCTGTATTAAGGCCATAAATTGCTATTCCAGCATATTTTGTTGTGTTTCTTCTCTTCAAGAGGACTCATCAACTACAGCAGGAGCTACAAACAGCAAGCTATCCAGTTAGGATAGACTAAGCATTTCAAACATGAGTTTAGGCTGATGAAACTGTTATTTCACAGAATTATACAGTAGAGTTCTAACTCCAGGATGTCCCACAGTTTGTACCAGCATACAAAAGATTTTATATTTCAAATGCCAACAAAAACAACTCATTTATCCCCAACAAACACTGATTTTACTCATTAAATATTTCACTTAACATCAATTTTTCAAAAGCAACTGCATCAACTGACAGGATGACACTGGAAGCACAGGCAGAACCCCACTAAGAGTGAGGCTTATGACCCTTCTCATGTATTCCCCTACTGTTTCACTAACTGAAAGGTGGAACAGCAACAGCTTGTACAGTTTTTAATTCCAAGCTTATTGAGTTATTTGGGTTAGTACTAGGATTATAATGTTCCTTTTAGAGAAATCACATAGAATTTAAAGGATCAATCAAGAAATTGATACCTTTGCTGCACAGAACTTTTCCTGCTTGCTCCTCATGGATTTGTAATGACATAACAATTACATGACAAAATGTCAGCTAAGAGCTCCCAGATTTTCACATCTGTATTCTCACATAATCCAGATGTTTTACCAAAAGATTAACAGCCCTTTTAGCAGTAATACAACCTTATCAAATGCATACTTGAAGTTTTAAATTGAAATTAAGAAAAATTTGCATGTTACTATAATTAGAAATGGCAGAAATTTAAATGCCACTATGAAAAACCAATATCAACTGCTTGAGTAAGTTAAACCTGTGCAATTTTTCTATTTGATAATGTGCAAATGGAGTGCTGTAGGATTCCTGAAGAGCCATGGAGCAGCAAGTGGTTTCTGTGGTCAAGTTCCATGAAGTTGCCACCCACATAATTGCAGAAGACCACCTTTAAATTTACTGTCTTCAGCACTCCTCAGGTTCTTTTCCTCAAAGCACAAACCTCTTCAGAACTGAATCAGCTGCCAATACTTTTCTGGTGAGCAACGGAATACTGCGCCTGCCAGTTCAATTGTTAATTTTTCCTACCACTTTGCTTAAAACAATTTGACATAATTATTTAAGTATTTCAAGTGATCTTATACCTTGTGTATATTACATCCATTATTTTAAGCAATCAGATTTTCTTCTACAGATGCAGTTCCTTACCTCCCTTCAGAATACTCTCACAATTAAGATTCTATTTTTCAATATTTGCCTACAAAAAAAAATAAGCCTTCAGAAGATGTTTAACTGAAGTTTAAAGACAGATGCCTGTAAAATTCATACACAATTACTGATAATCTAAACTGCCGTCTTTCAGCAGGGAGCTAGCATGTCACCACAAAAACATTTCCAGATGACAGCAGACTTTTTTGTATTCTCAGTTGCTGTGCAGACATAATGCAAGTAAAATATTTTCAATTAGCAAAGCCATACAAGTCAAGCAAAGCAGTTTTCCAAAGGGGTATCACTCCCTCCTTCTACAATCCGCTTTGTTTTGCACTTTTACTCCAAAC
Source organism: Passer domesticus (assembly GCF_036417665.1). NCBI lineage: Eukaryota > Metazoa > Chordata > Aves > Passeriformes > Passeridae > Passer > Passer domesticus. The sequence continues at coordinate 13,065,651 of NC_087491.1, read as the reverse complement.
TCACGAAGAATAAAGTCTTTCTAATTAAATTATTAATAATTAAAAAAACAATATCCATGCTGGAGCGTTGAGTAGAACACACAAGTCCCATTTAAGCTGCTTTACAATACCATTATCTCTAATAAGTGGCAGGGAGCTCCCTCCCCTCTCGGCGCGCAGGCCTGCGGATCTCGCTCTCACCCCCGCGCCCCGCCGGGCCCCGCTCCAGCCTTCGGCACCTGCCGCGGACCCGCCACAGGGCCCCGGCCGGAGCGGAGCCCGCTCCCGCTCGCCCCGGGGACACCGGCCCGGCCCGGCCCGGCCCGGCCGAGCGCGGGACCTGCGGCCGCGGGGCGCGGGAAGGCCTCGCGCGCCGCCCCGCCCCAGCGCGGCCCTGCGGGCCGGGCCCGCCGGCGGCACGGCCGCGCGGGGCGCACGGGGGCAGCGCCTCACCTGCGGCCGGCGGCGTGTCTCTCATAGCGGGCGCCGTCCGCGCGGCCCCGGCCCGGCCCTGCCCGCGCCCACCCCGGCCCGCACCGGAAGCGGCTGCCCCCCTTCCGGCAGGCTCTTCCGCGTCCCGGTCACGTGGCGCTGGCCCAGCCCTTCCGCCCCGCGCCCGCGGGGACTGTGGGCCGGGCAGCGCCCCCTGCTGGCTGCGCTCGGAGCGGAGCGGTTGGGCCGGGGCGCTCCGTGGGAAGGGTGCGCACCCCAAACCCCGGGCGCGAGCTGTCCCGTGCGGCCCCGGCCCGCCCTCTGCGCCGCAGCTGCTCCCCGCGGCAGTGCTCTCAGCGCTGCTGTGAGCACTGCCAGGAGGGGGCCGCCAGGCAGTACAGCTGAAGCCCACAGCGTGTTCCGCACTGGTGCCTGGTGTGCTGGGGCACGGGGCTTGTCCCACAGCCGCTCCAGCGGGCACAGCCGTGTGGGACCCCTGGCACAGCTCGGCTCGGGCCCGCAGGGGGCGCCGCTCCCCGCCCCGGGCCCCAAATCCGCCCCTCTCTGCGGGAAAACGCCCCAAATAAACTGATTAAAAATGAGTATAAATTATGCTTAATCTTTAATGTTTTTCAATAAAACGGACGACAATATCTCAGTTTTTAAATGCATCACAAAGACTTCAGCTGGGCCGTCGATACAGCCCGGGCTGGCTCCGTGTGCGGTGGCAGCAGCCTCGGCAGGGCTCCGGGCCGCAGCGTGAGGGTCTGATCTGAACAGCAGCGTGAGGGTCTGCCCTGAACAGCAGCGTGAGGGTCTGCCCTGAACAGCAGCACGAGGGTCTGCGCTGAACAGCAGCGTGAGGGTCTGCTCGGGACAGCAGCACGAGGGTCTGCTCGGGACAGCAGCATGAGGGTCTGCCCTGAACAGCAGCACGAGGGTCTGCCCTGAACAGCAGCACGAGGGTCTGCCCTGAACAGCAGCGTGAGGGTCTGCTCTGGTTCTGCTCCGAACCGCAGCACGAGGTTCTGCTTTGGTTCTGCTCTGGTTCTGCTCCGAACCGCAGCACGAGGTCCTGCTCTGGTTCTGCTCCGAACCGCAGCACGAGGTCCTGCTCAGGTTCTGCTCTGAGCAGCAGCACGAGGTTCTGTGGGGCAGAGCTGTCCCGGCTCACAGCTCGTGTCCCTGGAAATGTCACCGTGTGAAGGCCATAGAGGTTCCTGTGGCTGAGCTGGAGCAAGAGAGAGTGCTAAAGCCCTGGGGTAGGAGGGAGAGCAAGCTGTTCCTGGGAGTGAAAGAGCTCTCCTAGAGAGAAGCCATCCCCGCTTTAGCAAATACTATATCTGAACCGAATTTGATCTCTTGCCTGTATTTTCATCTCTGATAGTGCACATTCACATATTAAGTAAATATCCTTCCTACATTAATAGGACTGGAATCCTAATAAAAACTGTAATACACAAATGAGAAAAGAGAAGGATGATGTTTAACATAACACAATTATTTAGTTTTCTCTTACAGGCATTATGAGAATACATGACTTTTGCTATCTTTTTCTTCTTTCCAGCATTTTTTTCAGGAAAAAAAATTCATGTTTTTAAAGGTAAAATCTGCCACAGTACCAGTTATAATTAAACATGAGTGTGGCATGAAAAGCACTTTGGATTTCCTTCATGTGATCAGTTCCGCAGTCATGATGTGATAACACTGACTGCAGGAGCAGGGCTGCAGGGTCAAGGCTAGTTTGTTAAATCAAAATTTATGTTTCACAAAGGAAGCAAATGGAAACAGCATTAACTAATGTTTGTATGTTTTACCTTTTCCTGAGTTTATGGAAGTTTGGGTCAAATTCATGAATGATCATTCAGCTAATCTTAGAGACTATATTTTTTCTCCCTTGAATGCTTTTCTTATTATAGTATGTTTTTTAACTCCTCTGTACTCCCTGCTGTGATTAATTTAAATAATTTCTTTTTAAGGCAGTGGGTTTCATACCTTTTCTGTTATAGCAAGAAATGCAGTGTTCTAATAAGTGAGCTGAAAGGGAATTTTTTCTTGCCATTTGATAGGCTGACACAAATGTCTCTCCAAAGCATACTTGTTTGGATTTTGAAATGGAGATAGTCTGCACCACCTTGTCTTTGTAAATAAAAGGTCTCTGTAGTTCTTGCATGACAAGATTCTACAATTTTATGAGAACAACAGTGCTTTAGCTTCACTCTGATGGTGAAAAAATGTCTTTAGGTCTGTCCCATATTGTTCATATATTCTGAAAGTTTGTATTCTTGGTACATCTAGTAAGATGACAGTGGTTATTCTTTGCTGTATGAGTCAGACTTTAATTACCAAACTACTCAGAAGGGCAAACCAGTACTTGTGGATTCTGTGTAGTTACATAGAAAAGTTTTCTTCTGCAGAAAACTTGAGGTTCAATGCCACAGACCCTGCTCACATAAACCTGCTGCTGATTTTCAGTCCTGGAGAACTTGTCTCAGAGACAAATAGGGAGGGTATTTTTTTCTTTAATCAGCTTCTTCAGAGTTTTAAAATTTCTTCCTCTAAGTGAGTAGAAAAAATTGATACAGCTGTAATTATGTAGGGTAGGTCATTTGTATGTTGTTAGTTTTGATTTTACATTTGTATAAAATTTTATATTTCAACAGACAGACACTGTCACAAAATGCATTGTAGCACTACAGCTCAGAAATAAAATAATCTATTAATCTCACCATTATATTATTGAGGAATTAAAAAACCAGTGAGCATTGATGGAAGTCTAGGAAATAATTATGTGTGTATCAAATATTTATTGTTTGCTCATAAAAAAGGGAATGCCACAATGATAAGACAGATACACTTTAAAATGTAACAAAAAGAATTGTAAAATTTTATAGCACTCATCAAGAACAGGAAAGTATTCAGTTCCACAACACCTTTAAATTTTAAACAGACACACATTGCAAAATCCCTTGAGCAAAGCTTAAATAATACATTATAAAAATATAAATTTCATTCTGCTTCTCCCCAAAAAGGGACGCCTGTGTGTTGAGAAGACCATCCTGTGTTGAAAATAGACCCCAACACTGATGTGTGCAGAAAACAAACCAACCAAACAAACCTCCATTTATGATCCAGCTATAGACTTGTTTTTATTGTACTTATAAAATATACATAGCCTTTTATTGAATTGCCTGCTGTCGAAATCTGCAAGAATTTTATTGCTTTTTACTGTCCTGGAGAGGAATAAAGCAGCAGCCTCTGTGTAATTTCATAAGAAGCAAGGACACTAAATCTAATTTTGCTGGATATAGGCTCAATCATAAAAAACCACGCAAGGACCAAAATTTAGAATTTTGGAGTATGGAGTATCTGTATGTTTCTCCTCATTTGTATTTTCAAAAAAAAATTCCATTATATTTATATCTGAACACAGACTGCATTACAGTGCTTTATATTGTAAGCTTTGCATTTATTTATCTCTCATGATGGGTGCATGAGTCTGTTCCAGTATTACATCAGAGTCTGCGCACTTTAAAGCAGTATCTCCTTTCTTTCACTTTGAAATGGGGTGGAGTAGACTCTGCAATACCATGGGAATAAGGTGGACTTGGCTGTTGAACAAAATGCTTCCCTTTATCTTTTGTCACCTTTTCTCAGAACTTTTTGAGGGATCAAAGCATGACACACCCAGACTGTCTCCAGAGAAGCCACTATGCTTGAACCTGAAAATTGGGATATAATTTTTAAGTAAAATGTGTAGCTTAGGAACTTCTCAACAAGATTCACAATATGCTTCTGTTGGCTGTGTTTCCAGTCTTGGGATCCAATGTGTCTTTCCCAAATTTCCCAGATATCTGAGAGAATATTTGACCAATATATGCCTAGTTGTTTATCACATACTTTCAGGGGTGAAATAAAACTCTTGAAAAATTATTTGACCTCTTATTTGCCAAATACTGGTGTTGAGTGACAAGGTCAGTTCAACAGTTCAAGAAAAAAAGTAGGAAGAAAAAGTACTTTTCTATTAAAAGTTCAGTAGTTTTACATGAGGAAAGGACATGCAGGAGCTGATACTACCAGGCACGGTCCATCTGCTCTTGCTCTGGAGGGTCCCAAAGACTTCACACTTTAAAGTTCTGATGCAGCTTTGGCCTAAGTCCTTGAAACTTTGATCACTGGGAATTGAAGATGTTCAGAATCAAACTGTTAAATTAATAACATTCCAGGACAGGCAGTCAAGAAGAAAGAGTAATTCTACTGAAAGTTTTGAATGCAAGGTGGTATGAAAGGAGAAAATTTACAGAAGAAGCAGTATTGCACACAGATTGCTGAGAAAAAAAAAATCATCTTCTCAACATAGGACATATGAGTAAGGGACTGTTTCTGTTTCTGCTACCAGAGGACTACAGCATCTCAGTCACAATAAAGCATGGAACGGCCTGGAAGCAGGATTTTCTTTTACCACAATATGAAAAGCCCCTCAGTCATAATAAGACCTGCCTGTGAGTCATAAACTTGTTTCTATCTCAAGTGTTGAAAATCTTTACTGATCTTTTAATCTAAATTTTGTTTGTAAAGCCCATTGAAGTTTAAATTAATTATGTTTTCATGTAAAAATAGTGAATTTCATCCCAGGGAGAAACCTGAAGAAAGCTCTCAGGGGAAACAGTTGGGCTTCATTTGAGTAAACAGAACAAACACTCCTTAGGATGAATTTGAGCATCATCACAAAATTCTTTAAAAAGAAGCTAGTGCCTGTATGGGAAAATTCATTGAGAAAAGTCTACAAAGCAGAAAAACATTTTAGCTCGGCTTTGACAGAGCAGCTAGGGGGAGGATGCATCTCTGATGTCGAGGTGGTGGCTTTGGCCAGTATGTGTTTCTCCTGCCCATCATTGGTGATGGATGGAGCCCATTTCAGGCAGGCAGCAGAGCCAGCACTGAGAAACCCTGTGGGACAGGCATGTTGAGGTGCTGGGCATGTGGGCTGTCCTATCCCACCCTGGTAAAGGCACTGCATGGAAAGTGCAGATGTAGCTGGAAGTACTTCAAAAATTACTACTAAATTGTGGTGGTTGTTATAGAGGTTTTCTGAGAGGTAAAAAGAAAATTTTGTGTCACATGTCTCAAAAAATGTGCCTTATTCTCAGATATTTCTTTACACAATGTGTTTGCATTCCATCTGAATTTCTTTTGGTCCTGGTTTTTTTTGAACTGCACAGGCACTTATGAGGAGATATCTCTCTGGAAGCACCTTGGACAAAAAAAAAAGGTAAAAAATTATTTGGCGTCATGTGCTATATCTTGGTATTTTCAAGAAGCAGCTTGATGCCAATGACTGCAAGTGGACACATATTTTGGAATAAACTGACACCAGACTCCTGCAGGAATCATTTGTTATCAGATGCTGGCTCTTTAAAGCTCTTAGATATTGGATACCTGCAAAAATTCAATTCATTCTTTCTTGTGCAGCAATCTGATTCTAAGTGTTTTACTGTCTAAGTTCTGTCACAAGGCCAGGAATGAGATATAGGGCTCTGTGCATGTACTGGTGCTGTCTATTCTTTCAGCAACCTCAATGCAAAAGGAACTCAAATGGAGCTTGAACATGTAGTTACAGAGGAAAAAAAGCCATGTTAACCTTTCCTCAGATGTACAGGCATGGGAGTTATCCAAAAATTAAGGGCTACAACTTTGAGCATGTCACTGGTAGAGGGTCAAAAAGGATCAGAAAGGGTCAGCCCTGCAAAAATTGACTCTGGGTGGATCCTCTGAAACTCCTGCTCTATTCCTAAAAGCATATCTCTGGAGAACTGCTCAGACTGGGGTATGCTGGGATGTGCTCATGCAGGGCAGGTTCTGTGTGGCTGTGTGAATGGGCTCATGGGCAGGGCCAAGAGCCAGCTGGGCACCCTAGCAACTCGTGTGTGGGTCCAAAACCTGCAACAATCCCAGAGCTGGTGCTGGGGAAAGCAGGTCATTTCCCAAGGCTAAATAGTTTCAGAGGCCAAAGTGAGTGTTGCCAGCCAGTTTGGCAATGCAATTGCATATTTTTAATTTTTTTTTTCTGGAATGTGAACTACTGCCTTTAAAATCAGTCTGTTTGGAGATTGGTGGTGGTGTCAGTCTTGCTTTTGTGAGGCTACAACTCTACTGCCCATAAAGAGTTTTTGTTGACATGTGGCCGAGTCTCAGGCAGGACAGCACACAGCCAGGGCTTTCTGCTGTGACTCAGCTGATTAACGCCATAGATCACCCTTGCTGTGATGGAATCAATGGCTGTGGCTAAAGGTCTCTTAAAGGGTTTTTCCAGTAATGAGTTTGTAACAAAGCTGCCACCAAATAGTTTAGTGCCATGTGATTTCTCCTTTATTGATTTCAATAAAAAGGCTAATTTGGAGATATGCTGGATTGTCATTACTGGGTGGAGGGTGGTTAATATAACTAACGGCACTGCTGTGGCACAATGGAGACATCGACCCTGACACACAGAGAACAGAGGGAGTTTAGCAGGCAAAGAAAGATGTTCCAAGTCCATATCCTGGGCTTGACAAGACATGGCAGCTACTCAGCTGCATGCTGGTGGAAGTGCCTGTAAAAACCACAGCCAGATCAGCCAGGCTCTTGCTTGTTCTAGAAAACCAGCACCGGTGTCCAGGCCTTGTTGGTGTCCTGCCAGCCCCGGGCCATGGCGTGGCTGCCAGCCACTGGGGCTGTCAAGGGACAAGGCCACCTGGGCTGAGCAGTGCAGGGGACAGAGCCAGCCTGGCCCTCCAGGGTCTGAGCCCAGCCTGGAGCAGAGTGTGGCCAGTGCCCATGGTGGGAGCCAGCTCTGCCAAAAGGGAGACCACAGGTGTGGACATGGTACTGGCCTGCCCCAGACCCTGGCTGTGACCAGGGTGAACCTCCAGAACCACAGGGACATTCAGACCAAAGCTGCCCCCCTCTGTGCTCCCAGACCATGGTAGCATTTGCAGGGTCAAGCAATCTCTGTGCAAGGAGCTGCCTAATCCTCTGAGCCAGGAGATCATGGAGGGCCCCTGAGCACAGCCAGGGGGGCTTCTTCACCTCTGCATGTTGCTAGAATTCACAGAGATTATTTCTTCTGGGCTCAAGTTTCCTTGGGTTTAGATCCTAATCTGTTCACTGCATCATCTCATAAGTGTTAGGATTATAAATTCTAATGCTTTTCAGAGTGCCAGGACTATGCTCAGAAGAAGGCTGCTGTCAGAAGTTGATGCAAGATTTGCCACAATAGTTTAAAAACATAGAACTTGCTTAGACAAAAAAATACTTCAGTGTCAAACTCTGAAGTACATGGCTCTGAGCCATTTGAGATTGTGCCCATAGCTTTTTAAAGAATTCTGGCTTTGGAAATATTAGCTTAAGTAGTTCTGAGCAATACTTCAGGAAAGTATTATATTGGCTTTAGCTACTATAAGTCCAGCATTAGTAACAAAACTCCAGTTAAATACTTGATGAAAAAAAAAAAACATTCTCAAAAAACCGGATCTGTTTAAAAGTGGTATCCACTTTGGTTATATAAAAAGTTCCCTTATTTCAAAAGAAAAGGATTAAACCAATTTTTTAAAAACCCACCAAACTAAACATTGTTTGACAATGAAGAAAGCCTCTTTAGCTGTCATCTCTTCTAAATACTAACCTCCATTCAGTGCAACATAATGGGAGCCTGCAGCTGCCTACTGAGGCTCTGTGGTTTGTGATGGAAGGTGAGTTAGTCCCAGCACTAGCTTCTCGAGCACCAGTTGCTAAGCACAATGCAGCCAGTGGAAGAACTCACACTCATTTCCACTCTCTGTCCTCTCATCAGCTCTGATCTTTGTCTTTCTTCTCCCATACCTCCCAGTCCTTTCTCTCTTAGGGAAGTGCTGGTAACTTCTGAGGCTCTGGGGTACTAAAAGTAAATTGGTAGTCTTGTTTCCAAGCAAGAGTGTGTCCAGTCGCTCTAGTCTGTAGCTTCTGCCTGTGTTTTAACTTGCTATGACCACAAATGAACTTCAACAATGTTATAATGCATTTGCTGCATGTTTAGCTTTTGCATGTGTTTACTCAAGGAAAAGTTAACTGCTTGGAAACCGGTATGTGTATGACACATGCATGTGCCAATCTGTGCACACACAAGGCTGCATCACAGGTGTGTAGAGATGAGCACACGGGGACCTTTCTTGTTTCACCTCCTTTTACTTTCACGAGTGGACACCACGCAGGTGCATATCTCTAGCTTCTGTGATCTGATAGGGGAGTTCTTCAGTTTTCATCTCTGCTTATAAATTAAATTGGTCAAATCACTGATATAAAAACACAACAGAAGCTGCTCAGTTGAATGATTTTTAGCACAATATGAAGAAAAAAATAGGTTCTGGCTTCTCTTTCAAATAAGTGCTGTGCTCTGCAGAGCAAAGATCAAGCCAAAGTTCACCTTATCAGCTGCTGTACCTCACCTGGGGCTCTGTTATTGATAGGTCTGTCATCCTCCCTAATATTGGAGGGGTAATAGCAGCCGATGATTAGGCCACTCTCAAGCTATTAACTACATTTCTTATCCCTTTTATAAGAGCTTCTTAGTCAGCTGGGAAACAAAGGCTGCCTTCAATGAACAAGAGCCCAAATTGTGGGTCTGCATCCTGCAACCTGAAAGACACAACTGTTGCACTTAGAGGAGCCTCCAACGGCAGCGAGGGGGTGGATGTCAAAGGTTACCCCGTGGTGTTATCTGAAATGAGCGGGCTCTGGCTGCCTCTTGTGCTGACAGAAGCTTGCAGAGAAATTACAGAAAATTGCCTGTTTTGTCAACATTTTCTCGTGAGGTTTAGAAAAAAAAAGTACTCTAGTTTCAGCAAGTCAAAGGGGCTCAGTCAGCCTAGGAGTGACTGACAAACACTCTATTATTCATCTATGTAAAAAAGTGATATTTTATATCATTTCTTTGAGTGATTGTTAAGTGACTGGATAGTGACACTGACATGCAAGCTTATCCCAGTAATATTTCCAGTTATTGTTTGAAGGCAGACTTACATATTTGTCAGCGCTGACAGTAGGTATATTCAAAAAGAAGTGGTGATGAAAAACCAGTGCCTAGTACAATCCCAAAGCTCTGGGAGGACCTGTACCCTCAGAATTCAGTGCAGAGTGCACAGGCAATGGACAGAACTGTGATAGGAAAGGCAGTCCTGTAGTCCCTTAAACAAGTCATTCACCTAGGGTAAAACCACAGAGATAGGACTCTACAGTTCTATCGAGTACTACAGTAGGACTTCTGCCACACTGTAGCTAGAAAATGTTTTACTGTCTGGCTCTTGTTTTAGCCATACAACAGATTTTTTTTCTGTACAGACTGTTACTGAATTGGAAATGTTTTTACAGGAATGAAACATCCAGTAATCTCGGAAAAAAGTGTCTTTATTAAATCTTGCTTAAGCATGGTGGATGAAGGCAATGAAAGAATCGGATCTGTAACTCTCCTTGCTTTCTGACAGAACATGGAGTCTAAGAACGTGGAGAAGTGAGAACATATTTTAGCAAGGAGAACAGATGATTTGGGAGAGCAAATTCTGCAGATGAAGTGCAGCCTTTAGTCAAAGAAAAGTAGTTCATAAAAATTGGACAAACTTACTACAAACTGTTAGAATTACATTACTGAAATCTAAGCTCTAGGGCTACTCTCTCATTCTTAAAATGATACAATGCAAATATCAGTGAGTCCATAGGCAGGCAACAAAAAGTGTTCAATTTTACTGTAAATAACTTGGTTTTGTTGAGAGAAGAGATGAAAAAGAGAGAATGTAATAATGAGAAATCAAAAAAGTCCACAGAAATCACACTTGCATTTATCCTTGCTCATAATGTAAGAGCAAATGCAGCTGAGGACAGGAAAGGCTCTTTTGCCTGGTCATCCTGTGGAATGCACGGGATGTTCTAGCAGGTGCTTATCAGATTTTAAACTGCAAAAGAAATAACATTCATGGTTCCTTTCACCTTCAGAGAGGTTAAAAATTGTTGCTTCTGATGAAACAAGCATGTTGAGGAAGAAACTGGCCCTGTGAAGGGAAGCTGGATGAGATAATGGAATGTCCAACTGCCAAAATCTTATGGAGAAGATTCAGCCTCACCTTGCCTCTCCTCTCCAATTTAAATTTCTCTATTCCGTTCTCTCTCATATGCTGCTATTTCAGATGTGAGGAATGCCTGTATACCTAGAAGCTTGTCTGATGCTCCTGTATTAGGTGATATAATAAAAGATATATATTACTCTGTAATTCTTGGGTTTGCTTCCACTATTCCATCCAGAGATGTTCTCACTCTTCTTACCACTCTATGAACATTTTTTCAGCCATCCCATTGGCAGAGTAGAAGAGGGTTTTCCACTGGCACTCCCTCATGTATTACAGCTGTGACGGTGCAGCAGTGTGGCACAGAAGAAAAGGTGAAATTAGATGGTATTTGAGGGCTGTCTCCAGAAATTAGATTATAAACAGACCAGTATTTATATACTCAGATTAAATAAGACAAAACACTTGGACACTTTATCATAGCTAATGTAACCAGCACCTCTCCCTCTCTGCACTCAGTGCATTGCAAATACAAACCAAAATAGTTTGCTTTACATTTCCCCCCATGAGAAAATGCTAGCATGTTTTACCTCGTGTTTGTGCCCAGTTTGCTCTCAGTACCTGGGACTGAGAGCAAACTGGGCACACTGAGCCCAGTGGGAGCTCAGCTGCTGCTGGGACAGCCAGGGAGCACGTGGAGGGGCAGAGCAGGTAGTGGCCACCACTGCCAGCCACATATTTCAGCTGAGGTTGTCACATTAAACCACTAAGATCAAAGAACATTTTACATCTTCATAATCTGAAAAACAGTTTCTGTATTTAATGCTTCTCTCGCTGCAGTCTTGCCAGGTACATGTGCATATGAAAAGAAGAACTAAATAAAAAGGTGGCAGAAATTGTGTAGAAGTCTTTGTCTCCATTGGTTAGTCATTGTCTACACTTTGCAGGGACTTCTTATTCATTCATATTGAGATATTGCTTTAAAAATGTATAGCTTTCAATTCTCTTCAAAACCAGGGAATTTGTTGGAAGAATATTGGCTGTTTAAGCACCACATTCAAAGGGAACTGCTATTATGTCCCATTTGTAACAGTGGTAATGTGTATATGACAAGATGTCAAGAATATGCTCAGAAATCTGATACTCTACATGAAACCTCTGAGTTAATTTTATTCGGGGACTGTGCCACTCACCTTGTGACCTCTGTAGTAACATTCTTGGCTCTTTCAGAGTACCAGATGTCAGTTTACTATTAACCATTTGGCTTCTGAGTGTAGCAAGGCAGCTCTCAGCCGCATGCGTTCTTGAGATAGGACAAGCAGGAGAAAGTTTCAACAAAGCATAATAATTTAATATTTTAATTGTGTAGGAGCCAGAGTTTTGCTGTGAGCTCAGAGCAACTGTCAGAGACATAGGCCTTGGATGCCACTGCTGTAGTACTATATTAATATTGCCAGTAATGTTTGGTTATAAAACTGAAACCAGAGATTTTTACTATCTCATGTATGTTTAGTATTTAATAAGGACATCTGATTGCCTGCTCTCATAAAGTTCTAATCACAGAGTTTCTTGTGTTACAGGATTAGTATGGCAAATCTTAAATCTTCTCCCTCAGGTAACCTGAATGTTAGTATTTTCTTTCACATTTGTTTGCTGCGTGACACATTTTGGGTGCTGGGATAGCAAATAATAAAATTGGCAGATTATTAAAAATAATCTAGTGGTGATGTAATATGCCACTATGTAGTAGTATGTTGTCCATTAATCTTTGTTCATCTTTGCAGAGGATGTTTTAGTCATTAAAATATATCTCTCACCAAAGTCTGCAGTTTAAAATTCTGCAGAGTAAGAGTTCTTACATACCTGGGCTTTTACCACTTATCTTCAGAGCTGTTTCCATCACATCAAGGGGTCCTCATGTGCTTTTTCAAAAGTGCTCTTCTATTATTGTTTTGCATTACAAAGCCTGGATATCGTAAGAATAAACTAAGATGGTGACCTCGTCGGGGTGTGACCAGTTCTTACAATTATTTTTAATTATTTGACAAGTTATGTTGCATTAAAAAGAAGGGCTAGGACTGAAATAATATTAATATAATAATAATTCATAATAATATAATAAATATATTAAATAGAATAATAATGCGTACAGTCTGTCTAAGATGCAAAACCCTGACCACAGATTGCAACCAAAGGACGCAGCATAAATGTGATAATATTTCCTCAACTTGTTTCTGGCTTCTGGCCTCAAAAAACAAAACAAAACAAAACAAAACAAAACCAGGATGGCCACTTGGCATTTTGGAAAAGAGGAGAAGACACATGTCCTGAAGTGCTTCTCCCAGCCACTGAAAGTCTCCTGTTTCCAAACGGGTTCACCAGTCTTTTCTGCAGTGGGTTTTTCATGTTTTTCCAAGAATCCCTTTCCCTCAGATGGCTGGACAAAGAGGGCTTGCCTATGGTCATATGGGACATGAGAGTTTTTATGATGCTGCACTTTCACAGCCCCATTTGGCAGTAGAATATTTAGAACTCTTTGTAGTCTTACTACATACAACACCAATGCCCCAATTAGACAAAGGTGTGACAAATTTTGTGTAACAAGAAAGACCAAACCATTATCTTATGAAACCATGGAAGTTCAGGATTCACCATGCTACTTGTTGGCAATGTTCTGTGATGTGTTGATATAATTTCCTTTTCTCCCTTAGCTCATACTTTCCAATTGGAATATTCACAACTGTAAATGAATCTGTATTCTACCTTTTTCTTTGTGAATTGGATTGGGAGTGCTGCCTTAGAATTTTTCATGTACAAGAAGGATTGATATGTAGAAATAATGCAAACATGACTGCTGATACTGTTCACTCGCAATGGTATTTTGTATGATTTTATCAAGAAAACAAAATTCTTTAATGCCACTTTGGCAAGCCTAGTAGTATTCCCAGCAACCACAAAGTCCAGTCTCTTGAAAACTTGGTGTCCCATCTTTTACTTCTCAGCAGTGATAGTTCAGATCTACCTGCTACAGAGCACTGGGGTGTTTCTCTGCAAGTATTTTTTTTTAATAGACCCTTTAATGTGCTCTAGAAATGCCTTTCCAACCTGAGTTTTCTCTCAGTGTTATTAATTTTTTTATTACAGATCTTGTTATTTTCAAGGTTCCCAAGGGACCTATTTACAGCAGACATTTATGGAAAAGAAGCATGGTTAAACTGGTGAAAATAACTGCAGAAGTCATAAGTAAGTAATATAAGCTGCAGCAAGGACACTGTGTGTTGTTTTAATTTCCAAAATAGCAACAGTTCAGACATTTAATTGCATTTTTATGACTTTTTTTTTCATAGATGTCTGGTGTAAAATACGTTGCTGGTAATATGTAACTGCTAATAACTTTAAGTTTCCTAAGCTGGCATTAGATTTCTTATCCTATTGGAGAGGAAGGTCACTTAATATACTCTTCATCCTTATGAGGAAAAAAAAATGTGTATGGTGGATATATATCTATGTTTTTACACTTGCATTACCTGAAATCTTTTCTTCAGTAAGAAAGATACAGGACAATTAATTATTTATGTCCTATCATAGTCTTAGGTGTGTAAAGGGAGCTTTTCTGCCCAAGGGATTTTTTGAGAAGCTAGCTTAGCTTAATTTTGCAATAACTGACTCCTAGGGTCATGGCTCCATCCTACTGTGCCTACCAGCTCTTATTGTGTAGGGACACAGGCTGTTGCAGTGCTCAGCTTGGCCTTAATACTGACCTAAACAAATATTAATACCAGTAGTAACTTATGACAGGGGGAAAATGAAGCAGACAAAGACACAATCCTGCTCTGTCTATAGGTCATGTCTGTGATGTTCATGGTTAGTGTCCTTTGGGAAAGAGCATGTCTATCCATACCTGCAGAAGCTGGTCATGTTTTCCTTGCATGCCATGTGCTCCCAAAACATCTAATTGTAATTTCTGTAGTAATTAAAGGGGGGGGGGAGGCTAGATTATTTTTAAAATATTGCATAGAGGATGAATGTTCTGTGCCTTGTGGCATGGCACAAAGGTGGATTGGAGGCTTTTGAGGGGGTGTTCGGTGCCTGTCCTGGACAGAGGCAGAATAATTTGCCTATCATGCAAATTATGCATTTGCATTTCTCATACATAATTTCTTCCAGGAGTATCCCTTGTGTGAATTAGTTAGCTTGCTCTGCTTAGGTTAGTTTAAGGATGGAATTAACTACAACTAGAAAGTAACTTAAGTATTGTAACAGAAGTTTGGGTTATGCAGACACCAGGGTCTACATTAAATAAGGAGCAAGTTGGATTGGTAGGTTAGCCACAGGGAGGGCTAAATGACATGTTGAGAACCAATATGACCATATAAGTAACTTACTTCCTTCTCTGCTTCATATCTTTAATCTTGATGCCAAAAAAGAGATACACAAATTCTCTAAACTCATAACAAGGTATTATTCACATCATGGTCTCTCTCTTGACCTCTTCTTCCTCCATCCACTGACTTCTTTCTAAATCCCTGACAGTATGCTGAGGAGGCATTGTATTTATTAGGATCCAGTAATGCATTACATACAATGCATTCTTCCAAGTGATGCACTTCTAATTATTCCCTTGAGAATTATTCAAGCAATACTGATGTTGGGAATATACATTATGACTGTTCAGGTTAATGGCCCAGTGATTCATTAGACATTCTTGGAAAGTAATTGATTGTATTAACTGTTCACTGAATAGTGTGAACCACAGCTGCTGCACAGCCCTCCCAGCACTGGCCCAGAGCTTCTGCCATCAGTAGGGTGAATTGTTGCTAGCTGTTGCGCTGTGGCTTTTGGATCTCCTTGTTTTGCTTTGCCCAAGGCTGGCATCTGCTGCCATTGTCACTCTGACTCTAAATCCTTCAAGAGATCTGTGATAACAGCTCAGAGTGGAGTTGGTGCTGAGGCAGGGGGAGTGATGTTGAACTGGCAGTGCAGAAGGTTACCTGCTCTTTGGCACTGGTCAACATTAGGTTACTCAATAGTCTCATTCAGTGCAGTTGAAAATAGGGCAATTTTCAAACCTCTATTACGCTCAAAACAGCAAATGCCTTGGTGAAAGTCATATTGCTCAGATGGAATGCAGCTGTGATTCGAACTCTCACAACTGCTGAAGGTGAAGACTAAATGGCCTGCAACAGTGAGAGATAAAGCGGAGCAACTGGGCCCAATATGACCAGCTCTTAGGTCATGTACTCCATTTTTCATATGGTAGTGTTCCCCTTGCCTTTGCTGCAATGACCCAAGGAAGACAAACAGCAGCAATGCAGCTCCTGTTACACCTGAGATTTAAAGCAGCCTGTTAGCCTGTGCAAGCTATTCGTGTCCCTGTCCTTTTTTGCATCCACTCTGCTCTGCAGCCTGTGGCAAGAAACCTGTCCTCTGGGTTTGGCTTTGGGTTTAACAATGGTAAAGGCAATGGACCTCAAACCTGCGGGTGCCTGCCGAATCTTCAGGTCTGAGGTTCTAGTTTTCTCTGGTCAGAGATTTATAGCTATCCTCTTCCTACTCTGGCAGCACAAAAGCTGACATTTACACTGAGTGGTACCAGACTCTCATTCCCTTCTGGGGTGACTCATCCCAGCATCTCTGTGGGCTGCTGGGTCCTCCCTGTCCTGTGTAGCTCTGAAAGCTCATTCTCACAGGTCAGAGAGATTTTCTAGAGTAGAACTGACACTGAAATATGTGCCAGACACTGTATGGAAAGATCTGCTTTAGATCCGCAGGAATTGCTGCGTACTGGTGACAGAAGGAAGGCTTCCCTTGTAGAATTAGCTCACCATAGAATGCTTTATCCCAGAACGAAAAGTAAAAATTCCCCTACACAGGGAGCAAAACCTGGTTCTTTGTTCTGTGTTGCTCTGAGCTTGCAGAGGGCACTGCTTGGGCAGGAGTAGCTGTGCTTACAAGCAGCCTTTCCAAGATGGAATCACATGAGATGTAAATCAGCTGAGATGTAAATGTCACCTACCCCCCAAAAAAGGCTGTCACAGAGGGACACAGAGATAATACTGAAGACCAGTACAGTCAGCACCTGGCTCTATTTGCAGGGGGTGAAATTGTGCCAACAAAATTAATATGTATTGAAGTAAAAGCAATGCAAGACATTGGTGCAAACCTCTATGACAATGATGCATCCCACTATGGCAGTCATTATTATGACCCTTACAGTGTCTGGCCTTGAAAAACATGGAATCTGAATCAGGCATTCTTATTTCTGATCATTTTAGAGGTCAGGCCAGAGAAATTTGGCAACTTGTAATTAAGGTAACAATTTGTAGAAGACTTGGTGATAAGGAGTCAAAAGTGTCACAAGAGAGTAAACTTCTGTAATTATAGTTTGTTTAAATACTCCCTTAGAGATTTCATCTCTGTAATTTACTATTGCTTAGAATGTTATCTTTGTGAGGAGTCATGGTGATTGATTACTTGGTGAGTATCTGAGCAGTCAAACAGGAAAGAGTTGTGTAACTTCTTATAGAGAATCCCTAAATCTTGCAAATTCCTGACAGGACAGTCCTCCAGATATTCTGTACCTGGTCCAGCCTTTACCTGGCATATGTATATAAAATATGTGTGTGTGTGTGTGTGTATTATTATATCTGCTTAGGAAAACTGCACACATTATAGTGAACATTGCTCAAGTATTTAAGCACTGCTTTGCTACACACATATGGAAAGCAATCTATTAAAAATACAAAAGCAAATGCAAATCAGGACAGCTGCTCTTGTCTTGGGGTCTGTGTAGGGAGCTGTTTGGGGTGTGGAGGAGCTGAACTCTTCATTGCTGCTGGGTGTATGTGTGTCACGCTGTGGCATATGTGGACTGATACAGTCCTTCAGAGAGATAACACTGGCTTTAGAGAGACATTAGGTAATAACCTCAATTAGTCTGAATTTGGAAAATATATGTTTGCCATATGAAAATGCAACATTACTGCCAAGAAGCAAACACCACAGAGAGCATACCTTTGTTTTCAGTTACTGAAGAAAATTATTTGGTACTTTGGAATCAATAAATTTGGCTTAAAAGATGAAGCTCAAGGCAATCTTAACTAATCACCTATGTAGTTTTTTAAAGTATATAAAATTCAACAAAAAGCTTTAAAAAGAGATGTCTTCGACACCATATCAGTGTCAGGGAGAGTAAAACCTTCTTTGAACATCCTGCCAACCGCTAGTCACTTACTGAAGTTTTATAACATTAGCTTAGTAGTGGCAGCCTTCTTTATCTGTCACATCTTGTTTTATTTGCATCAGAGGCTATAATTATATTCATACAAACTTTACGTCATTTTAAAAGCTGAAAGCAGCCCCTGATTTATGCTCCCTACAAGGCAATATTTTCTCTTCTGGATATAATATGTCACAGAGAAGAGTGAAACTGCGGCTGCTGCCATCCTTGTGCCTCCTCCAAGCCTCCTCCAGGACACTGCAGCTACAGGAGCAGGAAGCCCAGCAAGGCTCACACGCAGGGCAGTGAGAGAGCCCCGAACTGTGGCTTCAAAGAGGGCTTACGTCTTAAAGTAAGGAGAACAGAGAGGACATGGGGGCATTGCAAACCCCTTTGTCCATACCCTGCCCACTTTTGGCTAAAGCACTGATGTCCTTGCTTGAGCTTCATCTTCACTCATAAAATATCTAAAATAAATTTTGAACAACAAAACTTTTCTGGAAGAGCAGACATAACACATACACCACCAGTGCTACCATTTCAAAGGCATTGGTGTGAAAAATTTTGCCACTAAACTACTGAATTTTCCTGCAGTCTCCCCAGCTCCACTTCTAAAGAAATTCATCTGCCTGTCAAAATGCCAATAGCTGACTAGAAAGATAAGGCTTTTGGCTAAAAGGCTAAAATGCAGATTTATGGCCTGTGATGAATCTCCCTAGGGTCATTTCCCAAATTATCATGCAGAAGACTGACACTGACCCCTTACCATATATATGTTTTGACAACTTTCTTCAAGCTGCCTCTTTATTGTCTCTTAAAACTAAAGAATTTTCTGAAAACCCTTGGTAATGTCAGTTAACATGAAGCCAGCTTTCAATTGCTTAGCAAGGGTTTGTCTTGAGGGTAACTGGTATGCAAACAGAAAAAATTAAGAAATTTTTAGAAAAATTTGAGCCAAATACAGAAGTATTTCTTATGGACAAATACTGCATAGGTTTATGTTTCTAAATGAATTGAGTTTGCACATTTCTGAAGAAACAACTGGGAAAGGAAATCCTGACCTCAGAGCCATTCCAGTCAGTGACAGCATGTGGAAATGCCAGGCTTTGTGACGTTTCCCGTTTTTATTTACATCATTAACACAGGATCAGCGTGAGCAAACACCCATCAGCTCACGCCTCATGTGCTCACCCGTGGTCTCTGCTGAAGCCACTGTTGGTTCAGCACAGCCATGTGAGAGGAATGGCCAGAAAAGCCACATCAGATCTGCCTGAGAGGTCTCTCCTGAGGTCATGACAAGTTCCTTCACAGAGAGCAGCACTGTGGAGGCATCAGTCCCTTGGTGTTTCCAAGCCACCACTGGATCTGAATTTTCTGACATCTTCCCAGCCAAAAAAGTTTCCCTGTGAAAAATCCGTTCTTGCCTACATCATGTCATTTTCCCAGCAGCTTCTGAGACCCTCCACAGATGTGTTGAGATTTCTGAGGAAACGTGGGTCACAGAAAGCTGCAGTAGGAGTAAGCCTCTGGAGCCAGTGCCCAGCAAGTGGAGCTGAGGAATTTACAGCCCTCCTAGTGCTCACACTTTATTTCTCCCCACAGCCATGTGACCCTTCTGTGTTGTGTCAGCAGAGATCTCGAGCAGGGAGCAGAGTGCGTTCCCGTGCTTGCTTGCTGCTGTTTTCCCAAGTTTCCCATCTCTGCACTCGGGCACGTTTCCTCCTGCCCGGGGTGTGTGGATGTCATGGGCTGAGCGGGGGGCAGGGGCTGTCCCTGGGAGCAGAGGGGCTGCCGTGGTCCTGGAGGGAAGCACAAGCCGACCCCCACCCTGGTCACCACTGACCCCAGGACAGGGGGACTGATGGCCCCCAGACCCTCCCAGGACAATATGCACTTCTGCATTGCTCATAAACAAATGTATCTAAACCACCACACTTTACATCCACTTAAAATTCTGAATACCTTTTCATTTATCTAAAGCTTGCTGAGGTGAGTTCCTATAAGGGAAGACTTATTTCATTTCCATGAAATGTTTATATTTTCTGGGAAGTTTCTCTCTCACCTCTTTAAATTTTACTGCAGTTGGCGTGCAGCCTGTAGTAGGGTCCTCCCAAGGAAGCTGGTGAGGCAGAAAGGTTCAAGAGGGACTATAAATTTCAAACTTTCTGGGTTAGAATAATTTAAGTGCACCAAGTTCTTAACCTTAAAGGATCAATAGTGAGGTTTTTTTTCCTTGTAGTGCTGTAAAATTCAAGTTAAAAAAAAAAAAGAAAAAATACCAACAAAACCCAAACCCAAATCAAAACCAATTCTCCCCAAACTCAGATTTAAAATGAATAAAGGTTGTGTATGAACAGGGGATTGATCCTGAGCTGTTTCTGGAGTTTCAAATTCCATTGTCTGAAGGATGTCTGCTTTGGCTGTTCAGGAGAATAACTATCTCAAGAAAGTTTTGTTGAAAAAGGAATAAATATCCATAACCCGGTACTCATCCTTGCAAAATGGATGTAGTTCTCTTTCTGCAATTAATTTCTTTGTTCTAAGTCCACAAGGGACTTGGCCATTTCAGCACTGATTTTTGGAATGGATCAGGGCTGGCTGATCTGATGTGTGCCCATGGGTGAGTCTGCAGCTGTACAGACCACTTCTCTGAATTACATCCTGCTGTAATTACATTTTCTGACCAGTTTGCTGAGGCTCTGGCTTAATATTGAGCATATATATGCCATTTTTATGTCCTCTCATATGGCATTTGTATTAAAGGCATTGACCAACCTGTTACCTTCTCAGAATATTAATGCATGGCCTGAGTGAAATATCTTGCAGTATATTCCAGCTTCCATATTTGTTTTGGTAAAAACCCCACTGCCTTCAAATAAAGTTCACAAACTTCTACCAAAAAACACAAAACAAATTGCAGTGCAATACAAAAATGTCAGCTGTTGTTTCTCCTGCAGGAATGTCAGGTAGATGGAAGTCAAAAGAAATATTAATATACCATATCTAGCAGAATAGATACCACATTTAGCTGAATATATGAGATCATCAATCTAATATGGGAAACATAGGACCCTGAGGTCAGCATTTGACAAGTAGTGCAGGAGAAACTGTTTTATAAAAAACAAATTCCCGTTTAGCCTCTAACCCTTCACAGAGTCTCTCACAATAATTTTCAGTCTGAAATCTCTGTCCTCTGTGGGAGAATGATGCTGAGTCCTCCTTCTGCAGGAGTAGACTGACAGGAGATGAAAAGGGTCAGTACAGGCCACATTCAGGATGTTTTAAACACTTGTTCCTAACAGCCTGGCCCAAAATAAAAATGTGAGACCTGGACAGTCAGAGCAAACTAGGGTCTCTGGGTCTGTTTTGGAACTCTCCAGGAGCAGCCCTATAGAAAAAATTCCTAGATTAATCTTCTGGATTCCCTTGCTTGATCTGAGATTACAGAGATGAAGCTCATTTTGGCATCTTACGTAGAAACTCCATTTGTAGATCCAAGAACCGCTCAGAAGAAATAAAAAACACCTTGTGTGACAGTGGCAAGGGTTTCTGCAAGGAAAGTGTCATCTTTCCAAACCAGATGTGCAGCACAGAAGCACCCCACATGCAGGGTACTGGGCATTTCACAGAGCCTGCAGATCTACCTGCCTGTCTGCTGCTGGCAGCACTCAGTGCCTGGAGGGTGGAGGGCTGCACCCCGTGCCCACCTGTGGGGTGTGCAGTGATGGCAGGAGGTGACACTACTGCCACTGCTGCCTGATTTGCAGGCTCAGTGCCTCCAGAGACACCATCCTGGCCGGGCACCTCTTTCTGCAGTACCCCTAGCTTTTCTGGGGTTTAGGAAACATAACTGAATGCAATTGAATCTGTGTAAAATCTGAGAACAAACTGCACTGACACCTCTCTGTCCTAAGAACCTGGGATACAGGGTAGGAGTGGCAGGGTTTCTCCTGATAGAAACATTTAAACTGGGAGTATTCAGCTGGTGCTTGAAAAAGGAGTAAAGAAACCAGTGTCTTAGATGTAGCTATTATCTAGTAATCCAATTATGTATATTTCCTGCCAGTTCTTTCTGGCATAGTTTGTAACTCCCAAAATCATCTCTGGGCAATGACAAAAACTATGAATTCATACTAAGGAATTCCACCTTGACCCATCAGTGGACCTTCTGAGAAGCCAAAAAATAGCAGAGCCACAGCAAAGTTCGTGGTGCTTCTGGTCACATCAGCTCCAGGTGAGACTGGTCTTGTTGGCCATCAGCCAAACGAAACCCAGAGGGACCATTTTCCAGCAGCAAGGTCCACCCTTCACTCTCCAGCGTGCATGCAGCCACTGTCTGTGTTTTATCCAGAAAAAATACCCAAACATGTTCTAGATAAGCATCTTCAAGCCAGCCACAGCCTTTCCAAGAGGTGACTTCAGGGCAGAGGTTTATGAAGCTGCAGTGTGGCAGGAGCCAAGGTGGGGTCCCATGCTAACACACTCTGTCCTCCCACAGCTTTCAGGATAAGAAGGGAAACATGGTACTGATTTACCTAGTGAAAGTGACAGATCCCAACATGTGGAACCCACCCCTGCTTGTCACTCAGCCCTGCTTGGTCTTTTTGGACAAGGCTGCTTGTACCTATGAAGTTATGAAGCAGGATCAACCCATCAGAGCAGCTTCAGAACAGGCAGGGACCACAGCAGTTCCTAGAGCCTGGGAACTGCCAAATGCCTCTCAGAAATCTGCACATCCATCTCTAGTAACATATACAGACACCTGATTCTAGAGACACATTTCTGTTCCTGGACTTAAATGACTCATGAGCCTAGTTCAATTAATAATTAACCCGAGCAACTTGTAATTCATATTTTTTTAATCCAGCAAACCTAAGGAGTGATACTGTTGAGACCAACATACAGAAGAAAAAGCCTAGGAAATGTATCCACAGTTAGTCAGTGGCTCTTGCTTTATAAATGTCACAGTTTCTAGGTGTATCTAGTAAAAAATTAAGGCTGATAATGGCCATTTTGTAAGAAGCTCCTCCCAGGGTCTGGGGACTCCTATTAATTAAGGTCTGAGCAAAGCACAATGCATATTTGCCCTTTGTTGATATCAAAAAGTGCTGGGACTGCATCTGAGACTAATGTTAAATGAGGTTGTCTGTTTTGGAAGGTCAGTAAGGGTCCTGCTCATCCTTCCTCTCTCTTCATCCTGATTGTCTTCATCAAGCTGGTAAGGAGCAATGCCTGTCTGTGACCTTCTTAGGAAGTAAATGAGCCTAGCTATTCCTAGACCTAATGTTTTTAATACTTAGATGAGCAGTAGCTTTAAGGTTCTTGCACACAACTTACTGTAATAAGAAAAAATTCCTTTGCCATGGCAAATAAGGTGAGCTCCAGTGCAAGCTGCAGAGCACTCTGCAGTTCTCCCTGCCATGTGATCCAGCATTGCAGAAAATGAGCAATGGCAACAATAAATAATGACAGAATCAAAAACCATGGAACCCCTTTTCCTGTAACAATATATATCTTTCAGTGAAACACTCTGATCTCACAGCAGTAATGCACCATTATGCCCCTGAGGCCACTCCTCTGATTCCACATTTTATGGACCAGCTCTTTATTCCTAAATTCAGCAGATGCATGGCTTATAGCTGGTCCCAGCATGGAATGCATCACAAGCAGCTTGTCTATTACAAGTGACCTGCTAAAGAGAAGAAATAGTGTTTGTATCCTCTGCAGCATTTTTAAAGCTGAAAAAGGATATGTGAAAGATTTCTTTTTTTCTGGATCCTGTGTATTGCTCAATATTAAGTATTTGGAATACAAAAAACCCTGAAGACCCATCATTCATTTATTTTTCTTTTGGAAACAGAGGATGAGTACTGGAAATTCTTGGAAATTGAACAGTAAGACAACTAGAAATTATCTACAACTGCTCTCTGGGATTTTGGCTGAATAATCCTTCTCATATGGAATTTTAAAGGCTTTACTAATAGTATTATTTTTTAAATAATCTGTTTAAACTGTTGTGGAAAGCTTTATAGGGTTTTTAAATTTATTTTGAAGATTTCTGTTCAAAGGATCCTTATGCTTTTCCTTTAATGTTGTATTTGTTATTATAGCACAGTGTATACTAAGTAACCACAGAAGTCTTCTTATGTCCTTAAAAATGGTGTATTGTATAGCTGTCCTTCCAGACCACAGACTCCTCTATCTAGTGCCTGCTTTTGGGATGCAGAGGTGGGCTGTGTGCCAGGTTTGAAGTGGTCCACACCCTATTCTGGTAAACATCTATCCAAATTCCTGAGATAATGGCAGACAAATCTATTGAATATTTAAAGAATGGGCTTGTACTTTCTCAAGCTAAGTTCTTCAACTTCATTTCCTCATTACAAGCCAATCTAAAAACCTCTGTGTTACTTGATCACCACTCAGCGTGCTACCTATGTCAGAGGTTGAAATCCCCTTGTTACCAATGGTTCATTTTTCAGAATGTGTACTGCCATTTACAAAGCAAAAAAGATTAAATATTGGGGAAAGGAGAAGGCAGTGGAAGAACTAGCTCCCATGTTATAGAAAAATCTAATCTTACCTGAAACCATTTGGGCATCCAAACACAACATGACTGCAGCAGGAAAAGGGAGGGAGTGGTCATTTCTTCCCTGAAATGGAACTAAATGTCTCAAACTAATACTTGGCCAAGAAGCTTTATTATTGTTGCTTTGATTTCAGAATTATAAGGAAAAAGCTCTGAGTACTGATGGGGAGAACTTGCACTCTTACTTCATGGTGCTTAAAATTTTAAAATAATCCCTTGAAAGATGAGCACAATTGGAATCACAGTCGAATGTGTTGATTCTTTTCCCTGCAAAGTCTACAGAGAGCCTTAAAAAAAAGGGTAAAAATCATCGGTGTGGCCTTGAAACCTTATATAATGTTTCAGTGTTGGGCCAATAAAAAATATCCTAACTGTTATTTTGTCTGAGCTCAAGTCCTGAAGGAAATGTCAGACCGAGTAGGAAAAAAGTTCTACAGTTACAGGTCTTATAATTCTCAGAGCTTTCCCCCAAATACCCCCCATTTCCAAGCCCTGTCTCCAAACACTCCAACTGTGGAAGTGATAACCTGCAGACTTGGCAGTGTACATGACATTTTACTAAGGGAGCTAATACAAATATTATCTCAAGTGAAATGAGGGTTTAATTCTATTATCTGTGGCTTTTCTTTCCCTGGGGTCAAAAGTACAGAAAGTGGTCATGTTGTCTTTATAGCCCAAGAAACAAAAGACCTGTTTTTAAACCAAATAATTAGTCATCCAGAACTAATGTCCCACAGCTCTAACCACTAAGGGGGCTTTGGAGTGATCTGAACCAGCGTGCAGCTCTCCAGACACATCATTTCAGAGGTGCTAGTGTGGAGCACAGCAGAGGATTCTCTTGGGGTGGCTGACACCATGGCCAGGGAACGAGGAGCAGGGATGCTGCAGGTACTGTAAAGAAACCCTGCAATTGCCTATTTCTGCAAGAGTCCTGCTTCTTGTTTTACACTGAGAATTCCATTCACTGCTGCTTTGTCTTTGTGCAGGTTGCAGGTGTGTGGCTATGCATGGCAAAGCTTGTGACAGACAGCAGTGCCCTGCAGAGATCAAGGAGGGTGCTGGTGGAGTTCAAATGTCATAAGTGTGGTCTGTCATCCTTCAAGGCTTGTTAAATTCTGCAGCTGTGATCAGAGATGTTCAGAAGGAGGAATCAGCATCAGCACTTTGGCTTTGACTCACTTTTAGCAGCTCTTGTACAAAACTAAACGGGTCCAGCTTCAGTTTTCTGCCTTTTAAACTGTTTGTGTCCCAGATTTGGGAATTCTGAAATTTGCAAGGGACTGAAAAGCACCAAAGCACATTTTTTAGCAATGGAACTAAAATCTGAGTAACTCCATTGTCTGAATTTTTTCTCCTCTGCTTCTGCTGAGGGTATGGGCTCCAAGGAGCTCACAGTCTAGACAAAAGACTCATGGAAAAGGCACACAGTGCTGCAGCAATGCTTGCTGTACACATTGGGTGACCTACTCCTGCAGAGTTGTCTCTGTAGGTAATAAGTACTGTAAGAAAAAATGATACAAGCTCCCTCTGACCAGGATTTTGGCAGTGGATCAGGTCAGAGGTTGTGCAAAGAACTTGTGGAAGTGGCATGACCTGAAAGAATGCATTGGGCAGGATATCTGTGCCAGTGATGCACACATCCATGAGCTCTGCCTTTTATGGCAAGTGACACTGCAAATAGAGCTGGGCGAGCCTGGCTCCCAACAGAATGGAAACCCTCAAGTGCTTGTAGTAGTCATGACATTGGCTCAGGGGCTTACTACAGTTCATGTCCCCAGCCAAATCCTTTAGCTGGTCATTAATTTACAACCAGTGCCCACAGCACTGATTATTGTTCCCTAGAAGAAATCTTCAAATCCAGCTAAAGATTTTTTTAATGCTTCCCTCTCAGATGCCCATTGCAAGGCTGAAAGCTGGATCTTCTTGTTCATTACAGGTTCTCAAGAAGGAGGTTAGTTAATTTCAAAATGCCTTTTCTTTTATCTTCCAAGACTTTTTATTCTCCTAACATTCACTGTGACTACATATAGTTGGCCAACAAATTTCATAGGTACTTCATTTTACTGGTTTTGACTGGGATAACATTTCTTTTCTTCCAAGAAGCTGGTATGGTGCAGTGATCTGAATGTGTCTCAATACCAAGCTGGTGCTGCAGTTATTGGTGAGCATGATTTATTCCAACTTGGTGGCAAGGGGCTGAGGACACCAGAGGTGGGGAGAGGACATAGCCAGGACAGCTGACCCCAATGGCCAGTGGTGGCTGTCCCACACCATGGCACATCATGCACAGCAACAGAAGCTTGGGGAAGAGGGAGGAAGGAGAGGCTGTGGGGTGGTGGTGCTTGTCTTCCTGAGCCACCGTCACACGTGCTGCAGTCCTGGAGGTGGCTGAACACCTGCCTACCCCTAGGAGTCTTGAATTAATTTCTTGTTTTGCTTTGCTTGCACTCAAAGCTTTTGCTTTACTGTTAAACTGTCTCTATCTCATCTCACAGGTCTTCCTCAGTTTGCCCTCTCAGTTCTCTTACATTGCCCATCCCACTCTGGGGCAGAGGTGTGAGTGAATGTCTGTGTGGGCTGCATTGCTGCCAGGCTGAACCCAGAGCATGAAACAGCAGCTGAGACTTCCAGCTCACCCTGAGGATTTGATTTTCTCAGGTAAAAAATTCAGCACTTTCTCAGGATTCAAGAGATACTCTCCACTTTCTCCTGCTCCCAGAGTTATCTCAGACTGTTCTCTCATGTTTGTTTTTTTTTCCTCAGAGTGCATTGTGATAACTGAATAAATGCAAAAATGGGTGTTTTGATCAAGAAGAAACTGAAAAATATGCTTTGTTGACAGCATGCGCCAGAGTAATAAGACCTAATGCTGCTGCTGTAGTAATTACAAGTGAAATAGTCCTTCACTCTAAAAGATACTCTGCAGGCTCTGTTTGTTCAGATGGCATAGTGTCCTTTTGGTCTAAAGCAATTACTTACATTTTCCACATAACAACTTCCCAAAGATGCCTTTGAAAATTTCTAAAGACAACATGTATTTAATACTTTAATATAAACAGGTTTGATTCAATACAGATTGTTCAGAAGCACCAAATATCTGTGGATGTATCTTAGGTTGTATCTAAATCTGTACTTCCGTGCATAGTTTTGTGTCTGAAAGCAATCCCAAGCCACATGGTCTGTGAAACAGCACAAGGAGCTTAGTAGAAATATAAACCATGTGAACTGTGATGCCACTAAATCACAGATCTTCCTTTTGTCTGTTTTGATAGCCCTTGATCCTCCAAGGACGTGGAAGTATTTTTCAGTCCAGCAACTGAAAAATAAGGCCACTTTGGATACTGGAAAGAAAAACATTCTGTTTAAATCCATCCCTCTTTAATTTTGTTTTCAGACACTGTCTGTCAGTCTAGCCTTTGAAATTAGCACAAATACCCATGAGAAATTTAATCCTGCTCAAGGCTCTGAATTAAATACATTGCAGCCGATAAATAGTTGCCCTTTGACTTCTAAATGATGTTTAATCTTTGAAGCAGGTACAGTAACCTTGGGTAATCTGCTCATCAGTTTTCTAGGTTAAATAAATGAATATATTAGTTTCCTCTAGATTTCAATGTTTTATCATAGCAATGGGAACATAAAATCAGCACCACAAAAAAGAACTCAGAACTGTCTGCTATGCTTTGTGGAGTCTATTAACGAGCCTCAGAAAAAAGGATCATTATTGCCCATGAATTTACTCTGTGCTGCCCAGGGGGTCAGTCAGTGTTTCTGGGGTGAGGGAACTCCAGGCATGTCAGGTCTGCCTTAGCCAGGTGTAACTGCCCAGCAGAGCTGCTGACTCTTGGACTGAAAGGACCTGTGCTTTGTTCTGGGCCACAGGGGACACTGAGCTGACACCCTCATTCTGCTTGAGGTGGAAATGATGTCACTGAACTTCTCTTTTCATGGTTTGCCCCTTCCTTGTCTGTATGTCAATATCCCTGGCCTTGCAGGTACTTGTTGGAGATAAATTTACTTGGGCTAAAGCACAGAAAAAGAAAATGACTACTTCAAAAGGTTAAAGGACCAATACAAGGAAGATTAGCTAAAAGATACTTTTACATATTATTGGGTATGCTAGGAAAAATCTTCAAAGGAAGTCAAAATAAGGTTAGTATATTTAGATGTAAATACTTTTAAAATTCAGATCCAGCTCACTAAAGTAGCTGAGAGAACCCAATGTACAGTCCATAGAAGTCAGGCAGTTCATGATTTTAAGATTCTCCTTTTTTTCCAAAGCAAATCAGGAAATAAAAATGAAGCTTATGTAGAACAAATGAACCTGGACACAGCAATCTCAAAGTCTGGGAGCCTCTGTGTTCATGAGATGGTGTCCTTCTGCATTATCTTTGGGTAGGACACTGTTACATATTTTTCTCAATGTGAGTGAATATACTCAGCTTGGCTTCCTTATTATGCAAATCATCAAAATTATTGGAGCATATACAATTACCTGCCTCAAATTCATACTCGTGGGACTGACAGGCAATGAGGAAACTGTAAAATTCATTGTTTAATGGAAGTTATTGATTATTTGCAGAGATGATTTATGGAATTACAAGGGTCTGACATTCATTGACCACCAAATTACCCTTTGAATTATTCAGTGCTTTAGAGATTATTTACTGACCTGCTGTGACCTAGCCTGAGCTGATTCCTGCAGCAGTGCAGAGCATTGCCTGCTGCTGTGGTGCATGTAGGACACATGCACATTTTACATCCTGTTGGCAGTAAAAAACATTAATTATGTCCAAACTATTTTGTGATATAAAGCTATAAAAAAAGCACTATAGTGAAGGCCATATCAGTCAAGATTCCTCGTATCCTTTTCCAAAAAGAGAGCAAGTTCCCCACACCATTACTTTATTACGGCAGAAATCAGGTTAGGACCCTGTTTGCCAAATCTAATAAACAAAGCCAGGCATTTTTCAAAAGGTAGAAGAGGTACACTGTTACTTTCATCAGCTTGAGTGGTAATGATCTTCATCTGGCTACTCAGGAGGTTTTGTGACAAAGCAAGCAGCTCGGACGCCCTTAGTGGCAATATCTCTGGCACTAACTCCATACTCCAGAAGCCATTGCTTGCTGGAATAATTGTGGCATTTTCTTTTACTTTTGGTTGACAAATAGGTCTCTGAAAACAAAGAAGAAAGCCACAGAAACTTCCCACCTCTTTTTATTTAATACTCAGAGATTAAATAGTATTTGTCATATTTATAAGAAAAATAAAATTGAAAGTTTTGTTATGAATTTCAGGCTATGGTAAAATGAAAGCGCTTCCTTAGCATATCATGCTAAATAAGTGAGATTGATGGGGGGACTGCTTTTTAGAAAGCCACTGAAATTTTTAGAAGATGATCAGACTTTCAGAGAGACTCATGCAGGAGTTAGTGATCCTGATAGGAGCTGGTAAACCTGATAGATGCTGTCCACAACTCAAGTTAATTAGAGAATGATGACCATGCAAAGATGACAAGCTGAAGCAGGTCTAGACACATGGATGGTAAAAGACTATTGTATAAGAAGCATTTTGGTACAGGTGAAGAATCCCCCCCAGGTATACAGGTGACATTTACACAAATTCGAAGTTTGCCTGGAGTTAGACTTGCCCTATTAGCATAAGGAGAAGGGGTATTACTTTTTAAAAGTTTTTATGAGTTATTGTGAGAAATTATTCAGAAAGCATGTTCCTTCCCAAGTCCTGAAGTGTGTCCCAAAGTCTCTCATGGTGCCCTTTTTGTCATTTTACTGATGAAATTGTTAGGCTAGCTGTGTAAGTTTCCCTGTAGTTCCTGAAAGGCACTTTAAATTGGGACAAACTTTCCTGTACAGGTGTGTATAGCAAGCTAGCAAACCTGCAGGAATTGAATTGTGTCTCTCCAATGTCCATAGAACATGAGTAATCTCTGAATTTCCCATGAGCATGCTATAAACCAGCTGAAGGGAAGAGTGCATAGAATACATTTCTTCATAGGTGTGTTACAAGAACTTGCTCTTTAGACTGTCTCTCCTAAATTTACACTCTCCCTATCTTTGTAACTGATTCTGCAGGTAAATATTGTGATTGGCATTATACTTATCTGAACAAATTATAGTTACAGTTATTCAACTCCTCCAAAGGCAAAACCACAATTATATGGATTTCAGAACAGCACAAGAAGGGCTCTTCTCTGCCTGTCCTTGACATTCACTATCTTCAGGGGACATCACAGGTACTGTGAACAATCATAATGATCAGGGAGCTCTTGACCTGTGCTGCTCAGGGTGTTCCAGCTGCCCAACAACAAAAGCAAAAGGGCTGGAAGTATTTAGGACAGAGATCTATCAGACCAGGGATTACTGCTCCCAGGCTGCTGTGCTAGCCCAGCCCTTGGAGCCAGAGCTGTCCCTGCTTTGTGCCAGATGCCATCGGGGTCTCGTGGCTCAGGGAGGTTTTATTTTCCTTCTGAAGATCACTTGTGCATCAGGCTGAGAGCCTGTGGATGGGTGTGTATGTGGGATGTAAGGTGCCCTGATCAGTCCTGCCGGTTTGCAGGATTAGGAACTGGTAACTCAGCTGGATTTCTTCTCTGCTGGCTGTAGCTTCAGCTGGGAGGCTTTGCCAGCTGCGGGGAAGCAAAGCCGGGGATCCAATGGATCCAGTGGCCGTTAGGTGGTGCCCCTGTCTTGAGTAAAAAAAAAAAGCACACAAAAGACTGTATGTCCTCATTTTAGTTATGCAGATAGGAACAGCTCTAAGAAGGAAACTGTAGCAGAAGATTAAGTTCTAATGTGGGAATACATTAAGTGTATATATGCGTTTTATATATATATATATATATATACACACACACCAAAAAAAAAACCAAAAAAAACCACAAAACCAAAAACCTCTTTGAACCTCAAAAGAGATTTTGGCTGTTGAAACAGTTGGTAGAGGAGAGCAGTTTCTTCCAGTTCAGTTGGGTCTGTTATCTATCTTCACTGCAGCCTGTGTCCCATGGGTGCCATCTCACCCCTAACTATTCTCACTGCAGTTTGTGCCAGTTGTAGGGGCCCAGAGTTGTCTCTGACACACAGAGGCACTTTACACACCACAGCATGCTTTCTTCTGCATCACTGCCTAAACTTATGTATTTCTCTCTGCAATATTTTGAGTTTTGTCATTTTTTTTGACCCATCTTAAATCCTGAAGTGCTTTGCCTGCTGATAGAAATGCAACACTATAAAATTACTTATTTGCCTGTATTTTTTATTGACTACTTTTAATTATGTTGTTTTCTGCCCCTTGCCCAGTGGTGAAAGGACGTGGCTATTATTCAGCAGAGCGAATCCAGCTCATGACATAATCTGTCTAGTTGCAAGTGACCCACAGAATTCAATGTGATGTCTTTGTGCATGCCATGTACAGTCACCTGTCACTGTTTGCTGTGCCCTGAGGCTTAGCTCATGGCACAAGGTAAGTGAGCCACATCCTGAACCTTTCCCAGTGACTGACAGTGAATGAAGTTCAGAGCTGCTGACTGCCTGCCTGAGTGTTCATTTATTCCTCACTCCACAATGGCACGTGAACATCTTGTTCCATTGAAAGAATTTTGCCTGCAAACAGGGAAGATTTTAGGAAAACAAAAGTTCCCTGACTTGGATATTTTCATTTCAGCTGCTTCCTAGGTAAGCTCCACAGTACAGCTTAGAATAACAGCAGGTGAGTTGGGGGTACTGCTAAGGATGATTGTGGCTGCCTTTCTTTAGAACATGTTTGACTTTTTTTAAAAACAAGCATGTGTATTTCCTGTCCATGGGACCAGTTGGACGAAAACAGCTGGTAAGAGCAAAGACCTGGGGAGGTACCTAGTGCTCCTGGGTTCCAGCAATTGGAGGAAAATCAACAGCCCCGTTTCTCCACACCAGCTTTTCCATTAGCATAATTGAGAATAATGAACTGAACCAACAACCTTAAGGCTGACTAATAACTACAGCTTCTCTGGTGATGAAAAGCATTCCATATCCTATTATTAGCAGATCAATGCGAATAATTTGCAGACATTCAACAAAAGCCACCCATTGCAGCAATTTCATTATAGTTTTTGAATAAAATTTAAACAACTCCATTTTTATTATTTAAATATTATGGCTTAGATTTAATCTCTCCAAACATTTGAAATTGTTATTATTTTTATAAGTTGCTTACTTACAATTACAGAAACCAGAACCTTGTCCTAACCCCTTTGTTTCTTACCTTACATCACTCTCTCTATCCCTAACATTGCTCTTGTAAAATGTGCATCAACATTGTGAGTCCCAGCTTGGGACAAGCTGCTGCTGCCACTGCCACGTACACCCCCTCTCAGTGAATTACCCACCGTGCTGTCTTCCCTCTTCTGAGGCTGTTCAGTGCTAATGGTGAGCTGCTTAGGAGGAGAGAGTTTCTGTAGTTCTTCTGGCCTTACTGTCAGGGAAAATTATCTTCCCTCCTGCACATCTGCTGAGCATAAAGCCACAGTATTCAGCTGGAGTGAAGGAACAAAACAGCTGTAGTTTCTTTTTGAAATAGAGATCAAATACCTGCAAACTCAAATGAGCTGGCATTGGACCTGGGTGCTCTCTTCACTGAGCAGGTTACTGGAGAAGGTATCTGGCTGGACGGGCAGCTCCTGTGCTTGACCTCACACCTCTTCAGTCAGCAGAGCCAGGAGCTCTGCCTGGGCTCTGTCAGGGGCTGCACAGCGAGGGAGAGCTTGCTCCTCATGTTTTTGCACGAGTGATGCTGCAGATGGTCTGTGTCAGGGTAGTCCAGAGACTGGGAAGGGTTTGTCTGGGGCTGGGCAGCCCTGTGCCCAGCAGGCTGAGCACTGCACTGAGCTCAGTGCAGTCCTTGTGCTGGAAGAGAGCCATTTTACCTCCCTCCAGCCCTGGCAAAGCTGGCACCTACAGGGCACAGGTGAGGAGAAGTGGGAAGGAGGATTCTCTCTGCGATGCCATCATTGTACTCATCTCTCCAAGATTTGCAAGATCTGGCCACTGTCTCAGCATTTTACGTGCAGTTTATGCCAGCCATTCTCCTGACCTCCACCTGGCTGGGGAGAGGAGTGTGAAGGCTGAGTGCAGGACGGTCACCATCTTTTGTTTATTCTTTATTATTTACTTATGCTGTGTTTAATTTTTTTAAATACAACCTGTTCTTTTTGAGAGTGATTCCCCCATCCCCCCCCCCCTTTTTAATTTCCTAAAATTAATGTAACTAATATGGAAAGAATCTTGTACTAGGAAATTTGCAGATGAAAGCATGTCTCTAGCACTGGTTACCTGCACTGGACCTGACCCTGACCTGTGGATTAACTTTGTGTCTTGACCCTGGACCTCCCTCACTGCCACAGACTTGCTGGATGATCTGGGCTCTTTGCTGACAGCGGCTGCCATCCCTGGGCTTGTCCTGCTCTGCCCACCTTGTTCAGATACTCCAGGACAGGCAGAGGTCCCTTTACTGCCAGTCATGCTGTCACACTTTGTCCCCACCCCTTACAAGCAGTTGGCCTTTGCTACCTCTTGCCACCTGCCACATTTCTAACTTAAATCACATTTTCTCAAAAATACATTCGCTGTTGATGCTATCTGACTTCTAAGTCTACAGAGATATTTTTAACAAGCCACCATGAACTTACAAAAACTAAATGTGATGTCCCTGTGTGCCACTTGTTCCATCTATTTCAGGGTTTTCTGGAATTCCTAATACACCTTTTCTTGCAGGAAGTTCACTGTGAATCCACCCTGATGCTAGGTGAGACAAGAAATGTTCTGGGGACATTAGGGCTCTGAATTTGCTGTCAGTATTACTCTCAGCTGTTCAGCTCCAGATCTGACTGGAGCCAGAGTACAGTTTCTCACTGTGGATGGGGACAAATTTAACCCAACAGATATTTTCCTTGCTTAGAATACCAGGTTTCTACTAACTGAGGGCACGGGGGACAACTGAAAGGAAAATTGAAAATAAGCATGGTGCAATTAACAACCAGCTTGTGTTCTCTCAAGTTCATTGTTTTCTTGTGCTAAAACCAATTATACAAGTTCTGAATTTGTAAGCTGAAGTTGCTCTTGGCTTCTGTGAAGATGAGCATTTGTTTCTCTTGTCCCTCTTGATCTTGTTTTCAAACTTCCTTTCTCAGTAATATCTTTTTGACATGAATGAAAAGCTGTCCATGTACAGATTGTCTTTCCATCCTAATTTCATCTGCACTGCAGGCTTCTTGTGAAGCTATCCTTACAGGAGCCAATCTGCACCACAGGCTACTGCCAGCTGTGTGCTCTGGGCAGCGGGGAGAGGCAAGCACAGGAGAAGGCTGACATACTGATTCACCTGGGAGTTAGTTTAACACCTGTGTGCTAGTTTAACTCTGCCTTACCTGGACTTGGTGTCTGGAGCTTCCTGTGGAGCAGCACGCAGGTACTAGGTTATTAAAATCTAACCTGCAGCTGTCAGACCAAGTGCACATACTGGTGTGTAGGACCTGCTTCTGAAGCCACATTGGCAATCAGTTTGCACCTGTAAATCAGTCAAGCCATGTGTTTCCTCAGTGCTTTCAACTTTTTCACAATTCAAAAAGCCACCATAAGCTGCTGGGTCTTTGACTTAAGAACAACTACATCCTGGTGGGTTGGAGGTGGACCCCAGCCAAGGACACAGCCCAGTGGATCTCAGCAGCATCACTGCAGGGCTCTGTCCCTGGTGGCAGACAGCTCCCGTGTCTGTGGCCACCCAACCCTCTGGCTGGGATTCTGCTTTCTCAGCTAGGCAGCAGAGAAGACAATCTGCATAAAACCTTGACTTTCTGTAGGCTGACTGCACTGCAGATTGACTTGATGAAACAGGAAAAGTCCACCTCTTGTGGACATTTTTAATGTTCAGACATAATATATTGAAATGTAAAATGCATTCAAATTAGAGACTAGGTGTAACAGCGTTAGTGGCTTACCGCAGCTGGAATTCAGTGCTGAGCTAGGAACCCAGTGCAGACCAGCTTTAATTTGGATCAGATGGCATGCCAGAACTTGTGCACTGAATCTGGAAGGATTTCTGTGGGTATGGCAGGGGGTAGCCAGCACCACAATAGCGGCACAGATCTGAGCAGTCAGCCTAGCTCTGTTCCATGAAAGTAAGCATTGAATAGATACCCCATCCCAGTAAAGGAGAGATTGATCTCAGCAGGGTGGCCCAGTCAAATAATTGTGTCAATAAGAAGGGGGAGTAAAATATCTTCTCACTTTTCTGAAAATCCCTGGGCTCTGCCAAGGCAGGACCAGCACAGGGTAGTGGGGCTGTGCAGGAAACAAGGACTCGAGTGGCTCCTGGGGAAGGGCCTGCACTCTCCAGCCTCAGAAAGGTGCAGGGAGGCAGGTGCTGCCCCTTGGTGCAGAGAGCAGCTACTCATAAAAAACATTGAGTGAAAAATTATTTTGAACCCCCTAATAGTGCTTTGACCCAATTACTGAGCTTGGTTGGACAATCTGGCTTTATTGCTCTCTGTAGATTTTCTCAAGAGGCTGAGAACTACCCTGATACAGTGGCAGTAAAAGAAACTCATCTGACTAAATTTCATATAGTGCTCCACAAACTGGCCAAGTGCAGAAATATCAAGCCAAGAGCTACAAGTATGTGTGAAATGGGAAAACTCTGCCCACTGTTGCTACCCACAATGCAATAAAGCTCTCCCACTAACAGAGCATAAGACTCTTATGCTTTATTAGCTAATTACAGACAGGAGATTCATTCAGCACTATTGATAACAGAGTACTGCCTCCACTTGATACTTGTCAAGAAAATATTGCATCTGTCTTGGAAAGGAATTTCACCACCTCCACTTAGAATGGGAGAGTTGTGAAGTATCCCAATAGTAAATAAACATCAGAACCTGAACTAAACATTTTATTTTTTGCGTCCTATTCTTGGTGTCTTTAGCTAGTTATAAGGACTCTAGAGAAAAATGTATGGCAAATATTCTTATCTTCTGCCTGTGAAATACCAGAAATATGTTGTGATTTTATTTTATATTTATTAACTCAAATGCTTTTTCATCTTTTGGACTAATGATTATAAGGAAGGTACTGATAAAACAGTAAGCAAAAAGTATGCCTGACAGTCCAATATGTGGCTACATGCTGGAGAAGAAAGAATAAAAATTGCTGAGGTTTCAGCAGACTGGCTTTCTTTGAGTTTAACATCTCCTTTCCTTGGTTTGGGATTCCTGCTAGTACAACTGGAGCTGATGCTTGTGGTAGACTCACTGACACTGCCTTCTTGGTCTCAAGTATCCCCTGTATCTTCACCTTTATTCTGCTAAATAATACAGCCCACTGTCTGCAGTTTCCCTTAAGACATTTCAAGGAGTTCTTAGTGTCAGCTGTAATTCTTTCAGTAACTCAATCCAGGATGGGTTCTCACTGTTTTGTAATGCTCTTGAACTCTGTTGCTCCTTGGAAGCAGTTGATAAATTAATGTAAATAATGCCCTTGGGATAATAGATGATACCACTTTTTTATTTTTTATCTGTAAACAAAATAAGACCCATTTCCACTGGGAATGCAACTAGCCTGGTAAAGGGATCCCAGGATGTGCTAGCTTCAAAATCCACATCTCTTTATCAAAAGAGGAAACTGTCCTGAGTATTAACATAATCAGGGTCCCACACTTGGAAAGAACAGCAGATGGGATAAAACATGGAAATAAAAATATGAGACAAGATGTCTTCTTTTCTTGAGGGCCAAGTATTATCAGTAGATGGTTGCAAGAAAATAAAGCATGTGCAAAGATACCAGCACTTCTGTGTCAGCTGCTGAGCATTACTCCTCCTCCTCACC
This sequence comes from Passer domesticus, assembly GCF_036417665.1. Taxonomy (NCBI): domain Eukaryota; kingdom Metazoa; phylum Chordata; class Aves; order Passeriformes; family Passeridae; genus Passer; species Passer domesticus. The sequence goes on along the minus strand of NC_087491.1, from coordinate 13,028,492 downwards.
CAGCTGCTGACAGATTAAAATAGCCTGGATCAGCAGCTAGAGAAGAACTCTCTTAGCAGCCCCTGCTCCAGAGAAGAGTTGCTTTTTCCTTGCTAGCCCTTGTCAGGCTGGGAAAGAAAGGGATGCATCTGAAAGAGTGGAGAGGTGCAGACCACTGGAAAATGGCACGAGCCTGGTGCTGCTCTGGGTCATCACTGAGCTCTAGCAGTTCAGGAGAGGCTGGGATTGACAGGTAAGCATGGGAAGGAGGTACAGCCCTGCCCTAACCTCATCTTCCCAATATTTAGCCTCTTCTCAAACTTTTGAGAAAGTTTGCCCCATATGCCCCATTACAGCAGATATGTAGCTATAGACAAGCTGCAGCTGCCTGGGTCACTGTGTTACGTAGCACAGCAACAATCCAATGCCAAGGGGAAGGTAACAATCCTTTAGGATATATCTATATTCCCAGATATTCCTATATTCCTTCAGGATATATCTGTGCTGCTGCTGAAATCATACCTGTAGTCATAGCTCTGCCTCAAGACAACATGTGATCCCTATGGCAAATGTACATCTTCCTTTGACCTGAGCAAACCTATGTTAATGTTATCTGCTTTAGTGAATTACTCTGGAGCAGCACAGTTTTGTGTAAGAGCAATTATTTGGGCTGGTAGGCATAAAACACACTGGGTGGGAGGGCACTGGCTTCTACCAGCATGTCTTAAAGTGCTTTGCAATACTGAGAACAAGACAAGGTACATTTCTCCAGTCTCATGCCTGAATAATATGAATTCTTTTTCTTTCTTTTTTTTTTTTTTGAGAGAGAGAGTGTTGTGTTCTTTTGCAGAGTCTGACACCCCAGATGCTTTGGTATGTGTGAGCATTCTTTCTGTCATCCTGAAAGAGTCTCACCAATTTTGAATCAGTCTAATCCCCCTCTTTGCTCTCACTGCAAAAGAAAAAGAGGGGACTATATTTGGCACACAAATGCTTATCTAAAATATCTTTTTTCTATTTTAAGTTTATTCTGCAGTTTAAAAATGGGGCACCTGAAACTACCATCTGAAATGGATAGGCAGGCTCTTCAAAATAATTCTTCTGATTTTAGGGTACAGAAATCTGTTGCATGGCAAGGAGGGGAAAATTTGGAGGGATGTAGCTGTCAGGATGTTTTTATAGGATGTTTATCTTTGGCAAAAGTACTTGTGTTATGGTGAGTAATGCCACGGAACCTCTCCCCTGCATCCCATTTCTCAGTGCTGGAGAACCCGACGTCTCAGCACGCTCAGTGCAGTGAGCACACACCTACTGAAAGCAGATTAGAAAGATTTTTTTATATCTTCCTGAGATATTGCTCTCTCTTTCAGTAAGTTTTTACATGTGTCTTGGATGGAATTTTTAGAGTTTTTCAAGGTTCTTGAGATTGTTAATAATACTGCTCAGGGCCTCAGGGAATGGACAAGATGGTCTAACAGGTTGTTTCCATCTCTTATTTCTGTGTCTCTTTGATTTAAGGATTTTCTGCATTTATTGGCTGTTGCTTCTCTTGGCCACTTTATACACTGTGTAGTGATTTTAACAATCATAGGGAATGGCGGAGGCTACTTGAAACCCCCCCGTTGCCATAGAAACACAACAGCATCTAGCTGGCTCTACCCTCACTCTCCCATACCAACCCCCATGGGAAGCAGAAATTCAGGCCTTAAAATTTAATCAATTTGATGTTAAGTTTTAGAAGTGATTTTCTTTTTGTTGCCTGGTCTCCTGACGGATGTTTTCATGCAGATTTAATTATTTACACTACTAATATTTTATTTAAATTACAGTAACTAATTATTAGCACCAGTAGCACTGGAGATTTCCAGAGCCATCATAGCTCCTATTGTTTGGGTGCTTTAAAGACTGACAGCATTTGTGTTTCAGTCAGCTACTGATGCAGCCACAGAGGGAAACTCCAACATGAGAGATGTAAACCCAGAGAGACTGGGAGAGATGTCTGGGGGTGTGTGGGGCTGGAGGGTCCTGTGCTGGGCTGTGTCCCCCAGCCAGTCCCTGCCACAGCACTGCTGCTCCTCTTGCTCTGGATCACGTTTCTCTCTCTGCAGCCACAGGCACTTCTCAGTCCCCTGCAAACCCTGTGGAGTGCACGGTGCTGTGGCCTCATATTTGGCGGGATCTCATTTGAGACTGATTTTCCTCTTTTACTGATGGTTTTCAGATTTCTGTACCTTTTATGGGAAAGTGCTGGCTATCCCCTGGGCTGTAGTTTGACACTGGCCCCGTGTAAGTCCCCTGACACAATTCCATGATCACTTTAGCCTCTAACATTCTGTTGCTTTCTCCTCTTACTCCCATTTAAACATGACAATATCTTCAGGTCTCAAGATAGGAAAACACCTTTGTAGCACAAGTTCTGGGGTGGGCTGTTCCTGTGGTGCTTGCCTCAGGTAGCATGACTTTACCTTTGGGTGCATAGAGAACAATAATTTCAGGTAATCTTTAATAATTTGCAGCTTCCAGGAGTCCCTGAGAACCAGAACTTTTTTTTGCTTATTTCAGTCAATGTGAGTTGTGAGCTTGGGTTGGTTTACTGTTGTTGCACATCCTAATGAGCACATACTCTGGCATCAAAGGACAAGGCTGGAGCTGGGATACTTTAAACAGGATGGAGAGAAAGCATATAGCTACTGTTTTAAATTGCCATTACTGATTAAAAAGTGATAGCAAAGGGTTTTGCTGAGTGAGCTCTGCATCATAAAGAGTGAGCAGAGTCAGGCCCATGGCAGATAATGTGCTAGGAAAGGCAAGTTACTGGAATCACCTGCTTCTCCCATTTGCTTTTCTCCAGTGACTGCTGCTGCCAGAGAAGTTTGGAAAAGAAAAAAAATATAAAGGATTTGCAATATGAATAGCTTCTGGCAAGCAAATACTGTTTCTCTGTTTACTTGGAGATGACATCAGGCCTTACAACCCCTCTCTCGTCCTGGTCTATGGGAATAGGAGGTCTAAGAATTTTACCTAGGAGTTGGTTTTTTTTTTAATTAACCTCACTGTGAGAACAGTGGCAAACACCTCTAGTAAAATAAAGGAATTCTGTGAGGATTAGCCCCCTAAAAGTGGTTTATACTGCAAAAGTTTTGTCTTGCCAGGACTGGCTTAGGAAATTATGGATGCACCTCTAGGACCTCCTTCCTGTGCTCCCATGATTAGATCAGGCTGTAACCTTCCAATACAAAAAATGTAATTGGTGTGTGTCTCCAAAACTTTAGGAGACAACCTTAGAATCTATATGGAATAGAACTGGCTGTAAGTGCAGGGACAGCTGCCTGTGTTTGATGAGAGTCTGAAGAGAGAACTTGGACACAGCAAGAACTCCTGGCTTATTTCCAGGAGGTGTTCACGTCAAGACCAGGAGCTCCAGGAGCTACCTGTGCCTCTGGGGTGGAGCTGTGCACAGCAGTGAGGGCAGTGCTGGTGGCTTGGCCAGAGCAGAAGCCAGCTGGTGATGCTGCTGGGATTGCTGGGAACAGGCTGCTGTGCTGGGAATTGCCCAGATTCCCAGGGCCCCACCGTGCCACATCGCTGCTGAGCTGTGCTGATAGTCTCATTGCTGTAACAGAAATTTACATGTTTTTCTTTTGTAAAACAGCAAAAGCATTGATGTCCTTGGTGTTGTTAAACTGAGTTTGCCCCTGTAAAATCCTGTGCCGTTTTGGAGCTTGCAGTTCATTTTCCCACTCAGTATTTTTATGTTTCTTGGAGAGCTCCTGTAACTTTACTCTTCCCTTCCCTCTCCTGGCTGACGTGTTTCTGATCTGTACCAGCCCATATAAAAGCCTAGAGAGGAGAAACAGTTTCTGCTCTCTTTCCATAAACTGGTAAACCTCTTCCTAAGCCTTCACAACCCTTTGGAAGCACACAAAGTACATTTCATAATTTCCAGGTACAGTGCATGAAAATTCTGCTAAGTAAACACTATAAAGTAGGTTTTGAGAAAATATTAGTCACCATTATGCAATTCCAAAACCAAAACCACAAAGAGAGTGCCAGTATATTTTGTTTTATTGGTTGTGACTGCAAATACTATGCACACAAAGGAAACCTTTGAAAACCAACCAGCCTATGTTTGTATGCATATTACTCTTAAAAGGTAATTTGTCTAGTAATCTCAGTGTTAATATTTTTCATCTGGTACACACTGCTGATACACCAGTATTCTGTAACACATCTGAAAAATCCCATGTAGAGTAATTTTTTTTTTGCTTATCTTATTTGTAATTTTCTAAAAATAAATTTACCTGCTTTTCTTTTTTGCCTTTGCTAGTAAATGTAGTGAAGATAATATTTTCATACAGTGTCTTTTAACTTCAAAGTTTTCAAAGTAAATAGAAGCAATGTGCACTCTATTAGAAAAAAAATGCACAAAGTACCTAAATCCTAATTTTTCAGGCCTGCCAGAGCTGCATCTGTTTAAACATGTTACTTATATGCATGTGTACAGTACAGGAAGCTGGACTGCTTTCCAGAATTGCCTGGAGTTGTATCTTTTTTTTATTCTTCTCTTTCTCAAAACAATTTTAAATCTACAAAAAAGGTCAGGGGAGGTCATGATTCCTGACCCAGGGCTGAACTGAGCCTGCCTGTTCCATCTGTTTGATGATCCGACCAGGGTCACTGAACTGGGGGTTATTACTGGCTCCCTGTGTCTATGAGGCACAGCCTATCCCAAACAATTTTTAAATTACCACTGGCATGAGACTGTCAGGAAGGATAGTAGCTGGGAATGTCTAGACGCTGCCGCCAAGACAAGCTCCCCTAGAGCGGAGCCGGGGGTCAGCGAGAGGGGCCGGGAGCTGCCCGCCGCTGAAAGACAAAACTCCCATCACGTGCCCTGCAATTTGCTCCAGGGGCTTAGCCAAAGAATTTAAGATAAGGAAATCTATAGGCATTGCAACTGGGAGAATTTTTAACTGCTTTATTGCTTTCCATAGATTCTAAAGCCAGTTGTCTGCTTTTATGAGCTCTTTAAATCACACATCAGTTTCTCTTGGCTTCAGTCACACTAAACTGCCTCTGGATTTATACTGGTTCTTCTTGACTTTATTCTTCAGAAATTAACATGGAGGTATGACTTTAAGGTTGTATCAATGAATTCTCATCCTTCTGCAAAGCTGCATCACCTTCCAGTGCTGGCCAACAATCCTGTATGGTGTCTAAGGCACAGACAAGGCCATGGTGGTCTTTAAATTGTATCTTTTCCTGGTTCATCACTCTGCTTAAGCAGAACTGCAAGGGAAAAGAGAGATTCAATACACCTTCTACTCTTTCCAGCTCAATTAATTGCATTTTTTAGGAAATTTAATTCAGAATGTGCAGGCAAATTATTTAATAATGATATATCAAAATTTACTAGTATCATCATTCACTCATTAATAAACAACCTGTTATTTACAATAACAACACAGTTATTTTGAACTTCATATTCCAAGATATTTTTAATGGAAAAATGCCCGGATCAGTTAGGTTAATTGGTGGTGGGCACAGCAGAGCTGGAGCCCCAGCCACACACTGGGCACTGTGTGGGAGCTGCCCTGAGCAGGGACAGGGAGTTGGGTGTGCCTGGGCTGTGGGAGAGGGCATCCCCTGCTTTGCCTCCTGGTGGCTGAACATTAAAGCACCTCACAAAATCCCGTGTATTTCTCTAAAAGCAGCTGAATGGTGATTATTTCCCTAGGAAAAGTAAAGCTGTATGGAAACTGGAGTGCTTTCCCTTATGCCCCTTGTTAAAGTCCACCATTCTCCAAAGGGGCAGCTTTCCTGCTTTTCCCCTGGACCACACTATCATGGCTTTCACAGCATTTTTGGGCTAACCTGAATGTCAGTGGGAAAAACTTTCCATAAGCCCAGAGCTGTGTTTGCATTGTGGAAGTTGTGATGTGTCCCACAGCAGAGCTCCAGCCCCTCAGGCCACTGGGGAGCACACAGCAGGGACAGCAGGGAGAGCGCATGGCTGGCACACAGTAGGGACACTGCCTTGTCCCAGCAGAGCTGGGCCCTCGTGTGCACCCCTGACCTGTCAGAGAGGGCTCTCAGTCACCGAGTGAAACATCACTGCCTGCTCTCTCACTGAGCAGGAAACAGGCTGGTACACCTCCTTGTCATGCTGATACTCCAAAGCCAAATTTGCCGCATAAATTAATTTACATTTCAGTTGTTAGCTTGTGTGCAATTTAATAACAAAACAAAAAATCCCCAAAGAGATGATACTACACTTGCTATATATAAAGTCTTCTAAAGGGCAGTGGCATTAGGGAAATGACAGTCCTTACCTCGCTCCCAGCAGAGATCTCTCAGTGAAACTGTTATCACACCTGTGCCTCAGCCTCACACTGAGGGCTGCAGGTGGACTTAGGGAAAGACAGGAGAGATTCCTTTGCTCATGCACTGCAGCCTCTCAGCCCGTCCAGAGTGGCACACTGCTGGGAGGCAGATTACAGGTGCCAAGCTTGTCATCACTCTCAGAGGTCACAGGCAAACCTCTGCTTTTGAGGTTGCCTCTCTGCAGACTGGGCTGAGATGCAGCTGGGATGTGAGTGCTCCCAGTGCTCTCTGGCTCTTCCTGCTCTCGTCTGCTCTCGGGGCAGCACCAGCCCCAGGAATCCAGCCTGCTCAGCCTGCTGACGTGCTGGGAGAGTCACCACACTAAGTCTGAGGACCGTTTTTACCTCTTCATTTTGTTAAACTACATTGGAAAATTAACACACATAAAGTAATGCCCTTCATATTCCCCAGGTACAATTCCGCCCCCCCCCCCCCCCCCCCCCCGCCCCGCCGTGTTTCTCTATTAGTTTATTCCAATTTTTTAATGCCTGCTAGTTGACTAGGAAAAAGATGCCTTTATGCCTTCAAGTGGGAGTTAATCAAGAACAGTTGAGGCAAGTTATTTTACAGTAGCTGCCTTCAGGAGCTGGCCTTCATCTGCTGAGATCTTCAGCCCAAGTACGACTACAGGTTAGTGCACTTTGCATTGCTTTTTCTTACACCCTGTAATAATTGTGTGAACCAACAATTTTTCTAAAGTTGGATCTGCCTGTTAATAATCCTATTTTAAACTAAGCTTCTTTCTCACAAGCTCACATACAGTTTTGTGGAGCAACAGATCCTGTTTCTGAGGATGCAAGAAAAATAATTCTCCTCTCCTTGAGGCAAATGTTTGCAAAGAAATGTATTGCTCATCTAAAACCTGCCTATTACTGCTTCAATCTGTTAAGCTTGGGATGTAAGTGCATGTGCAAATAAGAACTCTTGCCTGACTGCCTTCCCTGCCTATCCTGGCAGCCCCTCTCTAGGGCATCTGACCTGTGCTGGCCCAGGTGTGTTGGCAGCTCACTGCTCACCCAGCGCCATCCCTGAACTGCAGGGGTAAACAAGATTCAGGCTGCAGCTGGACAAACTGGCCCCAAATGCTTCTAGAGACTGAGGGGTGAGCCACTGAGCATGGCAAGGGGCAGGATTTAACTTGGCTGAGGTAGAGGAAAATTCAGTGAGCAAAGAACGAAGCGGGACAAGAACCCAGCCAAGAACAAAGACTCTCCTGGGGCATCACCTGTGAGTGATGTGAGTTATGTAATCTGGGGCAGTACTAGTTTTGCTGAATGTGATATCTGCATATGGCATAAAGATGCATTTCTACAGAAGATGACACCAACATTTGTGAGCAGAGGGTCTCTGATTTAAGGCATGTGATACAGTTTTGATGCCTGTTTTTAAAGAATGCTTCTCTGAATATTCCAACTTGAAAAATGCTGTTGAACATTAAAATGCAGAAGCTGAACGTCTAATTCCAAAGAGAAAATTTAGAATGAGAAAAAGGAACCCTATTAGTCACCATGAAATACAAAAGGAAAACACACAAATAGAGTGCTGTCCAGAAATCAGTCAGTGAAATATCCCAGTATCTCTGGACTTTGCTCACTCTATCATCGTGGGTCCCCTTCCCCCTTGTGCTATCTGCTATGGACCTTCCTAGCTCTTAAGTGTTTAAAAATATGTTTTAAAGAAAAATCAGTAGCACTTATCAACTAAAAAAATTGAAAAAAATAGTTCAAACAATTTATCTCCCAGTGTACATCAGAGTTAGAGAAGCCCAAGAAATAAAATTATTGCTGTTACACTCATGATTTTCATGCAGTTGATGAAGACAGAAGAAGTCTCAGAGCCCTCCCAGGGGCCCCTCAGCTGCTCTCTGGGGCTGGCGGGGCAGCCCCAGGAACAGGAGCCACTATGGGTCCTGCTTGAGCTGGCTGTTTTTATTTACCTGTGGCAAACAGCTCAAAACTCAGGAGTAAGGCAAATCATTTGCAGAGCTAAGTTAAAATTCATGTTAGCTGTCTTCTTCACTTGCAAAGTTCCCTATTCTGTGCAGCAGGTGATATATAATGACACTTGTGATGACCCATCCTGGAGCCCTGCCCTGCCTGGGAAGCAGTGGCATTGCCTTTCTGCCTTTCCTGCTGGCTCTTGCAGTCTCTTTTGTTTTGGTAGTTTTTTTAAAATTTTTTATCTCCCTGCTTCTCCACACTCTTGTTTATACAGAGGCTTCCTGTGTCTCTGGGTGCATGAATAATATACTTGATGGGATGTATGTGTGCATGTTCCCTCTCCTCAGAGGTACTGTCTTGCCCTGATTTTTGTCATCTCCTGGGCAAATATTTCAGGGTTATGTACAGTTTAGAAATTCATTTTGGAAGCTTCAAAATTATTGTAGCAAGTAGGGAAAATATAGCAAGTAGAGAAAAAGAGAATTTCCCGATAGATTTCTCAGTCATAGGAGCACCATAGTTTTAGTGATGAAATAATACTCCAGAAGAAGCAGAAAGTTACAGGTTTAGTGTTAACAGAATTTTTTTTTAAAAAAAGAAACCTTTATAAGGAACTCACAGAATAAAATTATAATATTCAATTGGGTAAGAGCAATTTTCTTTTAAAATATAAATTTGAAAGGACTTTCACAATTATGTCTTATATTTTATACATAAAGTCACTTGTGTGCATAACTGCAGAGCAAGCCTTTAAATTAAAAAGAAATGGTTTATGTAATGTAAAAATGTTTACTGAAAAGGATTAAAAAATAAACTCACTATGTTTGTGCCAAATTGTTCCAGTCTAAGCCAACTGATTCTACATTGCAGCGTTCTATCTCTTGTTGTCATGTTTTCATTCTAATTTTCCAATGTGTTGATTATTATAAGCTCACAGCAAACCCAAGCTGGATGTGAGCATGTGTATAACATCTCTCTCCACATGAGCTACGAAATACATTTTTTTTTACTAATCATATCAACTGCAAAGCATTTTCAGAACAGTGATCATTCAAAAATAAGGTCTTTTCATGTAAGCAAGGCACTGTACCTTACAGCACTGACATAGTGTCACTTCACACATTTTTGCAGGACTTCTGTATTCTGCTTTTGACCTTTAAAGTATTGCAGTGCATAATTATAGTTATCTTTTATGAAAAAAAAAGCTTCAAATAACCAATTTTCATTGAAATCGTTAGAGCAATTTCTGTTTTATACAGATCATTGAGAAAGGCCAGCAGTTATGAATCTGCTGCAAATACTCTGCATGGAGCCTGATTTAAGGAATGCAAGTTTATTAATGCATGTTTAATAAAAAGAGCCTCTCCGTTCTTCCTGTGCATGACTATCAAATCTGTTGGTACCTAGGATGATGAGACGTGGTTCCAAGTGTAATACCCATTTCAAAAGAATTTGTGATTACTGACCTCATAGTAAGTTTAAATTGTGGGACACATTTTAAAACAAGAAGGTGAAAAGAATCTTGTTAGATCACATGCGGACTAAATTCTTTGAAATTAGAAAATTCCCCTAAATTCTGAGGGATGGCAAGCATCAGACTTTTGCCCTCTTAACCTTCTCCAAACTTTGAAGATAGAGACTGATTTCAGCATGTAACAGGAAAGTAACTGGGAAAAATAATTCAAAAAGCCCACAAAACTGGATGTGCAATTTTGACACCAAGTCGTTCAAGACCAAGGATTATTTATATAACATGAGGGCAGTAAATCAAGGGATTTTGTCACAGTTTTTTGTCATGCTAATACTCCAAACAGGAGCACCCACATTGCCTCGTACAGAAAAAATGTTTTTTAAAAAGACTTCTTTCTTTTAATTTTCCATCACTAATAAGCTGTGATTGTGGTGTTCTACCTGTAAAAACTCATCCTAAATTACACTGCACTTATTGCAGAACACTTTAATCTAATTTGTGTTTTCTTAATTATGATACAATCCAAACACACTTTGAGAAGATCAATGACATTTACAGTGAGAAATGATAGAGCAAAGCGAGATATTCTTCCCTTTAAAACAAGATTTTTGTCTTTTCACTCATCTGCTTAGGATACATTCAAATGTAATTTGAATTACAGAAGTTTCTGTGGAGGATTACTTCCCATTAACTAATAAGGAATCAAACTGCAGCAAATAACATTTTTTTTTTAACTTTTATCAGTGCTGTAGTTAAGCAGATAAATTGGCATACTGATTGAAGAGTTTTCAGAGCATTCAGTTCCTAAACCTCAGCATACTAACACATCTAAATAGCGTATTTCATTTCAAAAAATAAAATTAATCTCATATATTAATTTATTGGGGTGGTGGAGCAGCAGTAATAATACAGACACAGTTTCAGCCCTAAAGAGTATTACAGCTTTGTTTTTCATTAGGCTTTTGAATCGCAAATAAGGTAGGTTAAACATCTATTTTGTCTCAGTGTTCAATAAGAATTTAATATTTATTCTTATTGAATCAGATTCTTCAAAGTCTGTAATAAGCCAATTCTTTGTTGTTAATTTTAACATGAGTGAACCTAATTTTTCAGTGTGTATAGGAGCTTAGTGTAAGGAGTTTTGAAGTTAAATAGAAAACCCAGGGAGCAATATTTATAAAGCAGTGTGGCCAACTGCATTTAAAATGCAGAATATTTGTGACTTTGCTAACCAGCAAATCCTTTTCTACTCTCTGCTTAGCTACAGCAGCTGGTGATTTTTCAGTTTCCAGGTACAGTATCAGCAGCATAGCCTTTCTTTTGTGACAAAGGAATATAAGTTGCCTTGGAGATTTTTAATTAACTCTTCTCCTGTAGCTCTGCCTGCTTATCATTTCAGCAGTTATTTAGGCTTCATATCAGATTTTGGATATTGTTCTTCAGAAATGTCTTCTTAATCTACACAAATTAGCATTTCAGCAAAACAATGTTTCCATAATGGACCATTCACTACACTTTTTTTAAAGGTGTAGTCAGTGTTTACACCCATTAATTCAGCCTTGAAAAACAGATGAATCCTAAAGAGAGGAACATGTGTGGATCCTGCAACTAAAAGAAACTATTCTGCACAAAAGAAGTGATGGTCATACCTTAATTAGACTAAGATACTCCTTAATTACTTTTTATTATTTGTTCTTATCAATAAATAAAGGTGAATAGACTGGTTTTGGATAAATTGGGATTCTTCTGACTAATTTGTTATTTAATGCACTATCATTCCTTTAACAAATAAATTTACCTAGCAAAATGTCCCTAGCTTTCTCACTGCCATTTTGAAATGGCTGGTTGTCTCAACCAAGTGGGTGAAGACATATATGTATATTTCTATGTGTGAAAATAAAAGAGAATAAAGTTGAAAGAGGCAGAAATGTGCTTATGACAGTCACATCCCCTGACGTCACAAATCTTTTCCCTATACTGCTTTTTTAAAACGTCTGGAATTTACTGTCATCATTGTTGCTAATGCCATTCAGCTAGCAGCTCAGCTTCAGGGGGCTTTTTTTTTTTTCCAGACGAATTATAAATGTCATAAATGCTTCCAGGAATACAGAATCAGAAGCCTTTTCTACCCTGAAAATGGAGGTAGGAGTTTGAGCAAATATGATTTACAGACTCGGGGTTAATGCTATAAGCTAGAGGGAGCTCCTCCACAACGAAATGCAGAGGTTCCGTTTCATTTATCAATGTGCTTCCCCGGCTTTGTCTGCTCGTGAACATAAAAGACACGGTTTTATTGCAGATATTATCTACACCATTCTGTGATATGAATGTTATTGTCTAAACTGTTGCTGAGACATAAAACAGCTGAAACCCTCTACCAACACCATATTTATGCCAAACCTTTTGATAAATATACAGGTCTTTTTGTTCACCTTCCCTGTCTTTGTCTCCATCTTACCACTCAGCCATTTTTAATGAAAACGCGTCTTCTATAAATCCCGAGCACAGAAATGCACCAAGAGCCGATCTCGTGTCCATAATTGTGCAAGATAATGTCCAGCAGTTGGAATTCTGGGCCAGCCCCAAGCCCGGGGTGTGCAGATAAAAATATCTCCCCAGTAATTTCACAGTGCTCTTTCCAAAGTAATCAACACCACAAATTCATCCCAGTAACAACCCGGTTTATTCCACAACTGGGCCTAAAGAGGATTCAGTGAAGGGAGGTTGGAGTAACCTGTTTAGAAAGCACGTAGTTATTATAACTGGAACATTGATAATCTTTAATAATTGCTTCTATTGAGCATCTCAGAGACACAGTGATCTATCCACAGTTCCAATAATTCTCCAGGAATCCTGTTACGCCTTCTGGAGCATTGGCTAAAGGACAGTGTTTGTCCACTGTTATTTTTAGATGCCTTTTTAGTGTTAGAATAATTTTTCTTAATTTGCATCCCTGCCTTGCCTTTATGCACTGAAATTCTGGAGCACTGAAATTCTGGAGCCTGCTTTTGGGGTTATTCTTTCTTACCTCTTGGTCCTCTATCTCAGCAGATGATATTGCACTGGTCATAGAGATAATATAAAAGCACTTAATATCTTCTTATTGATTTTTGTTAATAAAATGTCACTTCAAAGAGAAAGCAACAGCTGAAACCATGAAGACTGAGTCATGGCTGTGTTAATGAACTTAATTTTTGTCTGTATTTGGTGTCTAATTCATGGTGAATCATTTTTTAAGTAAATAAGTCCTCTTTCTCATTTGTAGAATACCCACAAGCAAATTATGACCTTATTCCACTTTCTAGAAACAATATTTTTGTTTTCTTCTATCTACTTTTAAAACTTTCTAACGTAATTGACCAACCCAAAAACTTTAAACGAAACTGATCAAGTCTCTTCTCCTTCAGCACAATTGGCTGCCTCCGCAGAGCACGGTGTTTTCAGAGCAGAGAATGGGTTCCAGCTTTCCAAGCAGCCTTACCACTAATGTTCTCCCAGCACAAATTTAAAATGGGATTTCCAAATATGCTGTAAAGATTTTTCAACCTTGCTGTGCAACAGCATTCCCGAGTTTAAAACCTCGTAGGCTTGACCTCACTTGTAGGAAAAGGCTGGAACAAGGCTTAGAGCTGGTCTGGGGTTGGTCATCCAAGACTCAAGAGGAGGATTTGACCCTTTGTTTCCACCAAGACTTAGAGCCTTGCATTCGCGCAGCTCATGAGTTCCTCGAAGCTAGAAACATAGTAACCACACCTTAAAACCACATGCAGGTGTTAATCTTACACGTGATACATTTTCTATATGTAATGTTTCTTTGCTAACTTCTGAAGAGTTGGGGTTTTTTTTGAATGAAACAAACAGGATGTTTTTCTCCCATATTTATGGGAGACATGGACTTATTTCTGCTCCTTTTATAAGTTATGGCATATCTACTGAGTTATTCATATATTTGTACAGTATTTTTTGTGTCTCTGTGCTTTAAAAAAGAAGTCTGAATGTTCTGCTCACAGATGGGCTCTCCAGGATGCTGAGAGGGGCAGTTTTGCCTCTGCTCCAGGGGAGGGAATAGAAGTTTTAGTAGATATGCTGGCAATTTAGGAGCCATTTCTAGGGCTGTCTGCATACAGGCTAGACCTCACCTGGTGGGGCTTTAGGGAAAGGCTGTTGTCTGCTTCAGCAGGCTCTGGAGCAGACCTGGGTGAACAGCAGATCAGCCTCAGTAAGTGTGCCAGAAATGTTATCACTCTGAGAACTCCACCTGCAGAACTGGCATTAACTTGCAGGTCAGGATGTTTGTTTCCAGCAAAATGCCTAAATTTACTTCTTAAAGGATTTTAATTTCTGTTACACAAAACAAAAATACTTAATAATCTCAATAAACTGTAAATATCCTCAGACATCACACAAGAAAAAGCACCTCTGTTGAAAAGGACCTTTTTTCTTTCCCTTTCTCAGCCTGGAATAAACGTTTCAATGCAGACGTTCTAAGGAAAATATGCTTTGGTCAGAAGTGGTGAAACAAAACTGTTGTTTTCCTGACAAGTCTGGGCTGCCAGCAGATATGTTTACTAACATCTGTCTTTAGACCATGCAATCATTCTGTATTTCCTTAAAAATAGAATAAAAAGGCAGAATGTGATTTCTCATTTCTGAGCCTCCAGTACCACTAAAGCCTTTTATCTGAGAAGTTCTCTCTTGAAAAGTTTTTTTTTACTTAATTTGCTATTTAGTATTAAATAATGCAATATGATCAAGTTCTTAGTGGTCTTACAAGTATGCAAGCAGCAATTCTTGGACTTGCTCCAAAGCCCAGCTTCCACCATCACCGCCGTGCCACAGCAGCGAGGGGCTCGGGGAGTGATATGGTCAGAGAGGATTTCCAAATAGTAATTTTACAGGCAGCTGTTTGTCAGTCCTCAGTTTGCTGAAAAGTCCTGCTCAACATCTTTTTGATTTTAACCAGTGTTTGCTTCTTTGCCGTATGGGATCACCCTCAGACACAGCCAGGGGATGCAGCCCCAGTGCAGGTTCTGCTGCACCACACTGCACAGGTTGCCATAGTGACAGACAGGAGAGACTTTACTTCAGAAATGTTGCTTTATTGCAGCTAAAGTGTATTTTGAAACACGATCACATTTCAAGTCACTCCCTGTGTTTCATATCAGAGCAAGCAGAATTATTGGCTTCTAGAAATAAGAATTAGTTTGAACCTGCCCATTCCCCAGCAGACACTCAGAGGTCCATCACAATGTGCTGCAGGTGCTTTCCATTCCTTCTGGGTAAAAGAGGCCAGAACACCCCTCCTCTCTCTCTCACTATGTGCACAAACACACTTTGCCTCTCTGCTGCCTTCAGAGCTGCCCCTGCTTCCAAGCAGGCCCACAAACACCATGTCACTGCCAGCTCTGATGTGCCATGCCTTTTATTAGTAAAGGGTATCTTACTTTGGATTCCATCAATTTTGTTCACATTAATGCAGCAGAGACATCAGGTGAGATATTTGAAGGATTCTTGATTGTGTTATGTCCTGACAAATGAACCAAATAAGGGACATTCTGCAAGAACAGCACTGCCTGGTCAGCCTGGGCTGTCTCCCAGATCTGAGATGGGATTCCCCATGGGAACACCAAGCCCATGGAGATTCAAGGTGCAAAAATCATCAGCCATTCTGTCCCCTGCAGTGCCAGCTCCATCCCAGAGCTGGGGCAGGCCCAGGGCTACCAGCATCCCACCTCACCACTGATTCAACCATCCCCACCGTTTCCCACAATAAATAGGATGAGAGGGTGTGCTGGGAGGAGCTTGGGCACAGTTTCGAAGCAGGTGAGTTGGCAGTTTGCAGGGGGAAGGTTCAAGCCCTGAGAGCCCTCCAGGCACAGGGCTCTCCTTCCCACAAACAGGGATGGGTCACTGGAGCTCTGTAGGAGCACAGCTGGCACCAGGGCAGTGCCAGCTGAATTCTTAACACAGGAGCAATGCAGGACAGAAAGGTCTTGCTGCTTTTTGGAATGGACTTTTGATCTATGCCTTGGATTTTATAGCTTGTTCTTTTACATCCTTTCCTTTCCATTTCTGCATCTCATAGATAGGAATTATATTTTTTCTGCAGTAGATAGCTACAAAGGACAGACACATTATTCAAATCCTGTGGTCTTGTGCATCTACTTATAGTTGTGCTCACATAATATACTAACAGTACAGTCACAAAGTAAAATGTTGATTTCAAACCTGCCCAGCACTCTCCTTCCAAAACACACAGTCCAAGTCAGATTTCTTTATTAGAGAATAAATAACGTACTGTTCCACCAGCTCCTTCCTTCCTGGCTCTTTGTTCCCTGGACTGAGAACAATTAGGAAGATTAGATTTTTTATTTTACCTCTTGCTCATTCTTTGTCTATCTGCCTAAGCAGACATGACTGTATTTCCAATTATTTTGAACCATCTCAACTACCAAGTCAAGTAACAAGCACAGGCATTGGATGAATTCTTGTCTTGAATAATTTTATTTTCTTGTCCATCAGTCAGCAACTGGACAAAGAAGTGGATTAAAGTGTAATGCTCCAGGTTTCTTATGATGCTAAAGAACAGCAGGAATAATTAATATGGGGAAAACATCCCTATTTTCTCATGTGGAAAAAACTGAATCTCTCTTCTATAGAAACTTCAAAAATAAGAGTAGACCTCTGGCACAGAGAGCTGAAGGCATCAGCTTCAGTTTTCCACAGGAATGGTGATCACAGTCAGATGTGCCCATAGGTGGAAAACTTCGGGTCCTGTGAAGGGGATCCTTGATTTGAACATTCTGTGAATGAGGAGAACCCAGAACCAGTGGGCAGAGTCTGCTGCAGCTCACAGCAAAGCCTGGGGAAGGGAACCTGTGTCAGGAGTTACAGCCTGTGCCACAGAGAGCCAAGGGCTTGGCATCAGGACAGGTGAGCCCAGCTCTAACCACTGAGCTTGATTTAAACTGTGCCCTGTCTTCTCTCAGGTGCAGGAAATGGGCTGAAAGGAGGCAAAATGTGGCAGACTTTATGTCTGGCTCTTTTGTACACCCTCATGCAAACACTGTCTTTTCTTTCCTTATATTCCTGCATGAAACCACACACTTGTGGTTTGCTTTGTAATTAGTTTTGGCGCTGAGAGAAGACAAGAGAACTTCTTGTTAGATGGATTAAAGGGATCTGTGCTCTACACCACTTGAGTGACAAGAACCATGTCAGACCAGTCTGCTGTCAAGTGAATAAAAGTGACAGCACAGTCTGAGCGAGACGAGTTCTCCCACTCAGCGAGTGGCAGAGGCAGGCACGAACTAGCCCTGTCAGGGAGCAGCCACAGGTGACTGGGTCAAAGCAGCTGGGACAGAGATGAAAACACAGCCACAGCCATTCCTCCTCGACTTAGCCCAGGCTCTCCTGCTGAGACTTGTGTCTTCCTACCAGGGCAACTAGAAAACGCCTTGAGTCAAGGAGTGGGAAGGGGAGGAGCCTGGATCCAGCTCTGCACAAGGATTTCCTAGGTTGCAGCCAGCACTTTGGAACAGTGTTTACCTGTGATGTGCAGCAACAGGGACTCTCGTTGAGTCAAAGAGGATGGAAAGTAGAACAGAGCTCTCTGCGCCTGTGTCAGTGTGGCTGAAATCCAGCTTCGAGTCAGCAGAAGGGAGATTGTGACTCAGAGGAGTGGTTCCCTTTTTGTTCCAGTGCCCAAGAACTCTGCTGGCATTGGACATCAGGGTGCTGTGGAGAGGCTTGTGCCCCCCACGACTGGACAGCTCAGTGGTGCTCTGCCTGCTCACTGCATTAGGATTATTGGCTGAACTAGCTCATTCTCAGCTCCACAGGCCCTAACATTATGCCAGAAATATCACAAATATTCAAGATTCAAATGCTTTAGGTGCTGGAGAAGTAAGGTAGTATGGAATGAATGCTCCAAATTTGAAGTCATAGAATAAGTCCATGTTGGAAAAAAACCCCTTCCTCTCCTCTGAACTTCTACCTTAGTTCTGAATACTGAAATTCTGAAGCCCACAAACAAATCAAATCTGCCTTTTCTGCCCCTAACCTGAATAAACACATAGTTTAATGCAAATTTTACCAAGCATGACTATCAGTACCTTGAAATTTATTGACAGAAAACAGCCCATGAGACCATGAGACCATGATCTTTGTTTAACTGTTTCCAAGGGCTTGGAAAAGGGACACTGCAGCTCTCACCTAGCCACCTGAACTTGCCCGTGCACAGCAGATGCCCACAGCAGAGCATCCTTTCCCTCAAGACTGTGGAAGAGAGCTCAGCTCTGCAGGGCAGTCCCTGCACCCTCCTTAAGCCTCCTGTCACTGCAGGCACAGGCTGTGATGGCAAATATGCACCTGTAGCTGTCAGAGCATCAGCAGTTCTTCAGCCACAGACGTGTGGGGACTGTTCTGACTGTGTGGACCAGCATCAGCTGATTGATACCTGATGTTCTGCAGATCTTTGTGATCTTTACCTACTGTGAATCGTCTTATATCAGGACTGCCAGCATATCAGGGCAGATAATAATAATGCCAGCATCAGTATAACTGCAGCTTAGAGGGCTTCATGTGTGGTGAAAGTTGTGCGCCCAGCCATGGTGGGACTGCCATGGAATGTGTGAAGAGCAACAGGGCAGGAAGGACAAAGTGATCCAAATGCTTTAAAACTCTGTAATGCTGATGCAGGACATGAGGAAATAAATAATTTTGTGATGATCAGAAAAATAATGGCATGAAAATAACTAGTGAGGTGACAACAAAACCAGTCGTGCAGAGTGCAAGGCTCAGCATTGCAGCTATTGGATCAATGGCAAGTGTTGAAGTTGAGAATTGTATGCAAAGCTATCAGCTATAAGCCATAAAATCTCCTGATTTTAATCCAAGTCTCTGATTACAAATTGACAATTGTTTTGGTTTAGTTTGTTTTTTGGTGGTGTTTTTTTGGTTTTTTTGTTTTTTTTGGGTTTTTGGTTTTTTTTTACATCTTAGTCTATGACTCTGAAATGTGGACAAGTTAGGACAAGAACATCAGAGGAAACAGAAATCATTAATCAACAATACCTTCAAGCTATTATGCTTATAATTGTCAAGAGAAAGATTATGAGTAATGATTTTCTGCAGTACATTTTCACAATTTTTTTTAAAGTACTTAGAAAAGTATCAGGTCTTCTGGACAGCACCTTTTTTCCTGGCTAAAAGGAATTAATATCAAATTATATTTTAATGGAGAGATAAAAACACATAAAAGGGGTAAAATATCTAGGAAGAGCTTTTCTGTCATCACTAGGAGCTCAACAGAAGCTGAAGTCCTTATGGCACATTGACAATTACTGATATGTTGGTTACCAAGCAGAAAAGAACTTCTGCAGAGACTTGCTGTGTTTTGAAGTAGCCTAAAAATCAAAACCAGACTTTTTTATCTGTCCTGCCTTTCACAGAAGTCCTGAAAAAACTGAAATTCATGATGGACAACAGTGACTAGAACTAGTTCTTTTCCTCAGATTCCTGGTGCAGTGGGTTGTCTCCAATTTAAGAACATCTCTCAGCTTTTCAGGCCAAGAACTCTGATTGCATGCAGGCATCAGATAATTCCCTGTAGCCTAGGGTATCTGCAATATCATGGTTGAACATTCAATGCTTTGCATACGTCCTGCTCTGTTACCTCCTTTTTATCATCTGAAAATACAACTTCTTATTAAAAGTTTTCACACCAGGAATTTTTTCATTGCATTTGAGATGAACAAACACCTCAGGAGAAATAGTATCAGCAGGAAAGGTCAGAGTGGTTGCTCTGTAAAACATTTTAAAAAGGTCTTAAAAACAATATTGGGATAGGTCTGACAAAGTTTTCAAAAGTCAAATAACTGGGAAATTGTCAGTCCGCTTCAATTAAATGATCTTACATTTGTACTGTCAGCTGCAATAACACCAGTTATTAGTCTTCTGAGAATTTTAAAGCCTGCATTTTGTACTCCAAAAGCATAGCACTAGGAAGGGAAAATGCCAGCCAAGGAGCTGTCTGTGGAGGCAGGTTTGGTTAAGGGACAGAAGTATCTCTCTTATTGAGGAATGGCTGAGGGAGTGGGCCTGTTCAGCCTTGAGAAGAAATTAGAGGGGAACTCGTCAGTGTCTGAAGGGAGGATGCCAAGATTCAGGCTCTTCTTGGTGGTGCTGAGCAGTGACCAGAGGCAATGGACAGAAACTGATGCACAGGAAGTTCCACCTGAACACAAGAAAGAATTTCTCTCCTAGAGGGGTGACTGAACACTGGAACAAAGCCCAGAGAGGTTATGGGGGTCTCCTTCTCTGGAGACATTCCAGAATCATCTGGACACAGTCCTGCACCATGTGCTCCAGGATGACACTGGCTGAGCAGGGAGGTTGGACCCACCGTGGTCCCTGCCAGCCTGATCCCTTCTGTGGTTCTGTGATTCTCAGGCAGTGTACAGCACCCAGTGGCTGTGCCAGTGGGGAGCAGCTGCCTTCCCTCCCCAGGAAAGCCCCTTGCCAGTCACACCCAATGTCTCTTTTTTACATGTTCTTCTCTGGGAGATGCTTCTTCCTCATTCTGTACTGCAGTCACAGATCCCATGTTCTTATCTTGACATTAAAGAAATAGATTTAATTGTCAGTCCTCTTAAACAAGCGTTTAATTCCATTCTGTGGGGACTAAAGACAGTCTTAAATAATTGAGCGGCCAAGAGATTGGGTATTTCTGTTTTCATTGCCCATATTGATTTAAGTGCAGTTAATCCTTTCAAATACCCATGTCACACTGGGCCTGATGGCTCTCTTTAGGGCAATATTGTTCCTCTGGCTAGATTATTTGACATCAAGCATTGTAATGTCACAATAAATCCTTCATGTAGGCTCCTCTTTTCAGAGAAGTAGCAGATGGGGACTTCAGCTCTTACATTAAGCTCTTGGTTTTACTAGTCAGAAGTTGGTCTTGTGAATAATTTTCATTAAATTTTCTTTTGTGCTTCATAAAAACTACCTCTTCAGCAGTGACATTAAATAATCAGAAGCCCAATTAAACAGGCATGTTGACATAAAACAAGCCAAGGTGTTCCCCCTCACCGCAAATTAAATATAGTTGTGTGTAAAATAATCTCATTTGGGGTAGTCCCCAATACAGAACTTGTGGAATGGATTTTACGAACAAAAGTGGGGATAGCTGAAGCAAAGATCCAACAGACATGTTTTACAAGTCATTGCAGCATTTCTTACTTCTGGTTAAGTCCTAAATTTGTCTGTCTATCCTGAGCTCCATCCTATTAATTGAATAATTCTCCACTTGCTATTCATCAGTGCATCCAAGTGAACACAATAAATATCTGTTCTCTGAAACTTCCTTTGTTTGGTGCACTCATTCTTTCTTCCTCCTTTACTGTGCTTTTCATCACTGCATAGCCTTTGCAATAACTCTGGAATTAGTTGGCAGCGGGAAGTGGGAAAGCAGAGCAGTGGATGAATTTTCCTTGAAGCAGAAGATCTTGTGCTTTTTCCTGTGCTATTAATGTGGACAGTTGCTCCATGGAAGCCTTTTTAACTTTCTTCTTCTCTGGCCTTCCTTCTGTTTGGTAATATTTGTGTTGTCTGCTTTTATGGTTTCTTTGGGGTGTTTTTTGTTTAGATTTATTATGAGAATGCTTAATGGCCAACTGATAAAGAACCTGCATGGTGATTATTTGGCTCTGTCTCCAAAGAAAGTAATTACACACACAACTTTATGCTGCCCAGTTAGGCAGGGGTGTCAGGGAGGGATGCACAGGACCACGGTGGGGGACCAGGCTCATGGCATATTAACTGGGCATGGTCCCCATCTCCCTGGCTAGTGACTACTAGGGGATCCATTTTATCAAATTCAAGATGAAGTTTTTATAGGAGTTCTTGTTACTCAGCCAAGAGGTCTAAAGTCCTGGCCAATTAAACAAACATGGCACTCTGCTAATTTAAGCCATATCTCAGCATTGCTTTGGAAGCAGCAACGGCAGGACTTGGGCTCTTGGTCTTCAAGTTGTACTGTGGGGACTGGGTCCCTTTAGCAACAAAGATCTTCTGCACCAGCAACTTCTACATTAACCAAGGAAGATAGATTTTTCAGTTGTTGATAAGAAATTCTTCTTTTATTACTGCTTTCTTATTAACCAGATGCGTAATTGAAATTCCTGAATTTTAAACTTCATCTGGATGAAGCATCTGGATCCATCTCACTGAGTAGCCTTTAGTGACAGAAAATATTTTGGATTGGCAGCTGAAAGGACACAGAGATTATCAGCTGTTTGAGCTCTGCTTACATCAGCACCTCCCCTTTCACAGCATCTCTCCTTACCTAGCTGTCCCTTTCCTGTTGTCACACAGGTTGCTGGTGCACTCTGAAAGGTGTTCATGCACTATCAACCCTTAGAATAAAAGTATTATCTACTTCTACAGCAGGAGCAATCTTCATGGCATGTGAATTAAATGATGTTAAAATCTGTTCCCTGTGGACTCCCTGTCTGTCAGGGCTGTCCTTCTTCCTAAGCAGAAAGATGATGTCCAAGAACAAGAGTGTACTAGAAAACCAGGCAGATGAGTTCTGCAAACCCAAAGAGATGTGTGTTTCAGGCTGTGGTTTTCTGGACAAGGATACAGATACTCATTGCACTTGTGGGTTGTTCCAAAGCAGTTTCACTTCCATTCACTGAGCAGATTCTATAAAGAACTTATGGCTGTTACCTGTCTGCTTTGGGTATTTACAGTATAGCAGCATACTTTTTTTTACTATTGATTAGTATTCTTCTGTTCTCTTGCCACAGACCTACCCTAAACTCATTCTGGGTGGCCTCAACTGCTTTGGGATCAGCAGCAAGGCACAGATAAATGTATGGGTCACTTCTGCTGTCCATTTGGTCACTTTTCCCAGTTAATTTTAAGTACATGTTACTGTCAAATCCTATCCTGCCTGAGTAAGAGTTTACATATTTGATGCATTTTTAGATGACATTTTAAAGAAGTTTTCTTAAGATCATAATGGAGACAGCCTGTCAAGAATGCAGCTCCCAGCAGCGTGGGAGCATTCCAGCGGCATTACCGGCTCAGCAGCCACACACCCAACGTGGCTCTGCCTCGTTATGCCCAGAGGTGTAAGAATAGCTGTGAACAGCTAATAAGAATCAATGCTATTGGAGACATCTGGTTCAGTTTTCATTTTTCAGTGTTATTAGTGCTTATTGGTACAAGGCTCAGGAATGCAGCCAATCCCTTTGAAGTGGAGTGTATTGTAGGGCTGGAGGCATTGTGAGCCTTGTTGATGACCCTGTGTGTAACCTTTCATTTGAACATCCGTAATGCACGGAATGAGAAAGGCCTCCTTAAAAGAGAAGACTGGTATACTGGAAATCTCGTTGCTGACATTTTAGTATTCATTTTGGATTTTATAATCTCCAACAAAAAACAATTTTTAATCTTTCAAGATTCTTTAATTTTTAAAAAAATATTTTACTCGGGTCATATGAAGACATCACTGTTCTTTTAATTATTAATAGGAATGAAGGTCCTTAATCTGTGCACAGTACTAGCAACCAGGGAAGATACAGCTCTTTGACCTCAACCTAGAAAATAAAACAGAGGTCAAGCAGAGCTGAAGTCAGCTGTCACCTGTGCCTTGTCCCCTCAAATTCTCACCACAGGCATTTACAGCAGCCTGGAACAGGAGCACAATTTGACTTGTGAATAGATTGATCTGCATAAGCCCTGGAGTTTAGAGGGAGGTTTCCAGAGGCATTTTGTGGAGCACAGGGAGGTCAGCACAGCCTTAGGAAGCTCCTGTCACAGGCTCAGAGCAGCAGCATGGTGAGATTGGGGGGTTCTGTGGGTGCCATGCTCTCTGGAGGCTGATCTGAGTAAAGAGACTGTCACAAATGCAGCAGTGACCTGGAGAAAGCTGGGAGATGATTTGTGTGACAGCCATCACTACTCTGAAGACAGTGCTAGTGTACTTTGATCTATACACGAGAAAACTTTTTTGAGCTTCCTCTGACAGTCTGATCAAATCAGTTCCTGCCACCTGTGAAAGGCACTTTTATCAAGACAAAGAGAAGCTCCCCCAGCTGCTGAGTACTGGATGCTGGATGGTAGCTGGCTGCTGCTCATTCATGGAGGACAGCATAAAATTTTGCAAATCCTCTGCACAGATGTGGCAAATCTATCACAGAGTTTATAATGCCATGAATGATGCAAGCCCTCCCTCCCAGTTGCCCTGAGGGGGAGCAAGCTACAGTGTCTGCCCTCTTTTTCCGACTGGTGTATTGGGATGAAGCTGGTGCTCAGACAGCAAGATGTAACTCCAGTACCTAGCACGTGTTAGTAAAAGACACCTGGTGCTCTCTGACTTCAGCATGGACAAGTAAAGGCAGATGAGCAGAAGTGGAACCAAGCACACAGCATGAGACAAAGCAGTACGGTGGGTGAATGGTGGCAGTGGAACCCCCCCAGTGGGCTCTGCTTCTCATTAGCAGTGGGGAGTGTCAGCTTGGATTTTTCAACTATTAGTGTGAAGACTGAACTCATTAACTTGTGGGGGTTTTATAGAGCGATTAATACAATTACTTACTTGTACTTAAATGTAAATAGTCACAAATATTTGCAAGAATCAAAATACTTTAAAAAATAGGCCAATAGTGAGATGAAAAAAGTGGCAGAAGTTGGTTGGCTTAAAAGGTAAGATGTTATAGCAGACATAAGTAGGAGAGGAGTTACTCAGGATCATAAATTGAATGAATCTATCATTCTATCAGGATAATAATGGCAAAGCTTGGGCTGGCAGTGAGATCTGCAGGGCTGTGAGAAAGTTTCATAAGTGAAGTGTCAAGTGTATCACTAAGGACATTTAAATCTACTAAAACAAGGTAGAGCAGAAAATATCTTCTGAATAAAATACCTTGGTCCTTTCGGCTGAGATAGAGGATGTTACAGAGCCAGCAAGCTCTCTCTGTCTATTTGGAGTAGCCACCAAGATTGCTCCTGGGACATAGTTTGGCATCATGTGAAGGGGACAGAAAGTGTGGTAGTGATCATTCTGAATGGTGTGGACAAAATAGGATGTAGATAGTATGTCTTTTCTGCAGCAGAAATATACATTTGGTTAAAAGTTGTCCCTTTCAACTCCTGTTTGCAGGAGCCCTGAGTAGCAACAAAAGCAAGATATCAACTAAAGCTACCAAATGAATTTTTGTTTCCCATGGAAAGAGTGATCAATGATTTTTTAAAAAAGTATAGACACTTTAGAATTGTTGTTTCCCAGTACAGGTAGCAAGGATATGTTTTAAACCAGGAACACTCTTTAACTGTTAATCTATATAAGAATGAACTAATATGTTCTTCACCTCTTGAGAAAGAAACAAGGTGGCACATTGGGGCAGTGTGCAAAAATGTAGAACAGAGAGAACTAGCCCACCATGACAGTGGAAATAAGAAAACTGCACATTCCTCTGCCTGGGGCTTCTTCGCACCTCAGTATCCTTAATTATGTTCCAGGGTATTTTGGCATTCCTTCTATTTGCATTTAGATCTTTCATCAGGAAGTTAATGTTCTCAGAGCAAGTAAAATCTCAAACCCCATAAATCCTAATGTTTAATACGTTAACGATATAGAGATAAGTATTTAATTTTGCTTTATGCATGACAGAGAAGCCAATGACAAATAGCACTGAGTAATATTTATGAGTTCCATGCCTGAAGGAATAATAAGCACCTTAAATTATTGTAAATTCCAACAAGGCACATACATTGAAGGCTTTATAAAACTTTATACTTTATGCATGTTAACTACCACATTGTTCTGCCTACCATAGTTCAACTTTTGGTGTTTCCAGCAGCTGTGATTACAAAGCAGCATCTTCCCATGCTGAAACAATCTGTGGGAATGTATCTGTCCTTCTTGATATTGTTCTGGCCTCCAGGTTCCAGCTATGTCCTGAAAAGTGCCATGAAAAGGGCAACAACAAAATTTAATGCAGTGCTAAGCAAGTAGCATATGATTACTAAACATCTATCATGGCTAGAAACAAAATAGAGTTAATCTTTCGTTTCTCTCCTTCATTATGTGAATATCAACTTTATATGCCAGTTTTGCTGACCAGCATTTCCTGGGCTTGCTGAAGGGCAGCTGGAGAAAGGAACCTCACACACCCAGGTGCACAGCAGCAGTTTCTACATGAGTCTTACACCAGCTCAGCAATGAAGAATGAAGAGCTATGGGAACAGAAGATGGACTTTAGCCAAGGAATCTATAGGAAGCCATTTCATTTCTTGGATTTTCAAGTGCACCTTATAACTGGACTCAGAAGAAGTCACAAGTGTACATGGAGGTATCAATTCCTCTGCTGATTTTGTGCCAGATAATGGTGGCAAAATGAAGATGCCTTGGCGGGTAAGGAAATATTTACAAATATTTGTGGGAGAAGATGACAGCCTGGTGCAAAATTATACAGTTGCCAATTGTCATCACCAGCACTAACTATACACTGAAGGACTTAAAGGGTGGTAGGCATGCAGGCAGATCCCCACAGCCAGAGCAGCGTGCTGAGAATGAACCACAGCAGTGGCTGGGTCAGTCTGACAATTTGCTCTACCTTCAAACATGTAACTCATCAGGTGAGGGTCACTGGGGCTTTGCAGGGGGCTGAAGCTGCTCAGATTCCCTGCCCTTGGGGGGAGTTGCTGAAACATGTCCTTCTCCTTTGGGCAGCCCTGGGTGGGAGCTGGTGGGCTGGTCAAGGTCCAGCTCCTCAGAGGATGCCAAATCTCCTGTTGTTTTCTGGGGCTGAGCATGGGGACTCCCTGGCAGGGTGTGGGAACCTGGGGGTTGGTATCAGGGCAATAAAAGGGCAATAAATTCACATTTAGGGCCCTTGTCTACCATGGTGGAAGATCAGCTTCATGGCTCAGTTTTTGCTAGCATTCATTTAGGAAAAATTAATAACAAAACATAAACCATTTGCTTTGCTGAAAGTGTTGCAACAAGGTTTTTGAAAACGTATTTCAGAACTTTGCTTCATAAGGATATGGGGCACTCCTCTTGACTTTCTGCACTGTTTTACCAGGATGCTGTGAGGACCCTACCCCCCTCCAGCCTCTGCTAGAACGATTGAGTTGCCTGAATGTGGAGGAGGGTTTTTAAGTGCTTGGAGGAGGGGCAGCCTGGTGACCAAGCAAGGTTTAAATCCTCCGAGTGCTTCTCTACTCTTCAAATTAGTCAAGGTATTTCTCTGCAAGGAGAATTTTCCTGCACTCCCAAACAAGTATTGCAAGAGATTATTTAAAACATAGCTGCCAGTGCCTTCTAGCACTAAGCCTGATAAAATTTCTCTCGTGTCTTGGAGGACTGCTTGCTTTCAGGACATACTTGCTTTCAGGAGGATGGCAAAGCACCAGCACTGCCAGGAGATCCATGTCAATGTGTGAGGTACCTCTGCAGTAAAAATGACAGCCAGAAATTGGTAGCTGGTGCTTATAATTTAGACCCCAGAAGCTAAGATTGACATTTTCTGGCAGCAGGTTTGTTGTGGTTAAATATCTTTTTTCTTTAGCCCATGAAAAATACTCACACAAGAATTACTTGATCCACAGCAGAAGAATAGGATTAGCATCAGGAAGAGGTGTCTGGTGGCAGCCTCAACAGTCCAAGCTTCCCTCCCTGAATGGGATTCATTCTTTCCCAGCTGAGCCGGTGGGAAGTTCTTGCTCCTACAGGAAAGTGCACGGAGGGCTGCCGCAGTGTTGTTTTTTGCTCTCATGTTATGCCCTTTTCCAGGGGTCAAGAGTTCTTCCATAACACTCACTCCAAGCTAGAGGTCTCAGCATAAGGAGCCTACTTGGCATGTCCTCTCAGAAAGGATTTTATACATGGGGTGATGGAGCTCTCATGAAATGCTTGTCAGCCCAGCACTGTTTGTTTATTCCAGGTTCACTGGAAGGAGACCTCACTTCACTCTTCAGCCTGGCCTGGCAATGTTTTTCATACATTTTCTCTACCACAGCCACATCTCAGTGAGATCTCTGCCACAGCCAAGTGGCTCCTCCAGGCTGACAGTCTGGCACAGGCACACAAAGCTGACTGAGGCATTGACAAACCCAAGGTGCCGCCCATTATTTGAGCATGGTGGAGTGGACAACTGCTGGGAGATCTCAGTGCCAGACAATGGACGAGTCCTCTGCGGTTAATTGTCATCCCTGCCAATGAGAGGAGCTTCGTCGCTCTCGCAATCAAGGACAAAAGTCTTTTCTTTGGCCCTTTATTGCCTGTCACAAAGCTGGTTGGTGCAGCTGGGATCAGGCCCACAGCTGATCCTTCTCTCCCCCGCCCTGGGCCATTCCTGCCAGCTCAGCTGGGGTCACCAGGACAATGGGGAAGCTGCGTCTGCTGTGTCACACCAGCGCGGGTCTATAACCCGGACAGCCCTAGAATATGTGTGTATTCTCCCCCTTGATGTTCAGGGGCTTGGTACCTCTTTGTTTGCTTTGCTTCATTGTAAGGTAAAATGGAAGAAGGGAAAATGCTCCTGCCTAGAAATACAGATGCATTGTGACATAAAAGGGATGAGAAAGGCACATTTCAGCTGTGAGCCTCACACCCCACCTCAGCACAGGGCTGGTGTAGCAGAGGCTGTCACAGTAGCTGTGCTGCCTCGCTGCAAGGCTTCTACAGAGGGGATCCTCTCCACAAAGCAAAGCCTGTTTCATGTTCAGGTAACAGGCTGCCTACTGTAAGATGTCAGGATAATTTGGCAGCTCCTCTGGCAGATTGCTCTCCATGCAGGAGTGAACAGGCAGGTCTGACTAACCTGCAAGCAGACGAGCCATCAGAAAATAGTGATCAGAAAGTAGTGCTGCTCTCTGTTTTCCTGTGTTGGAACTTTGCTTCCCCGATGTGTTTGATGTAGGTGCCCTAAAAGCATGGAATAATTTTTTCCACTCTCTGTGTTTTTGTGGTTACCTTTCTCCCAGCTTGGGAGCCAGCAAGCAGATCCCAGCATGTCCATTTGCTACTACCCACTTGTGCCTCAGCAAGACATAGCACAACCTGTGCAATCTGTGCTTGTCTCATTAGGACCTAACCTGGTTACCTGCTTCCCAGAATTTACCTAGTGGGCCTTATGGAAAATCACTGCCTTGTGTCCTCATTTCCATAAAGCTACTGCCACCAGGAGTGTCGCAGCAGCTCGCTGCTTTTCCCACAGTTTGTCATACGTGATGACTAAACTGCATTTATTCTTTATATTCATCTAAGCAACTGCCTGTGTTCACACCTGCACTAAGCACCAAAGGAACAATGCCCAGTGGTGTGGATTAAATAAAAGTATGCCCTTGCCAGATCACCACCAAGGAGCTGGAGAAAGGTCAAAACTGCAGTGGTGTCCATGCCCTTGTCCCTGCTGTTATGACTGTTATTACACCTTCAGTGCAAAGAGCAGCAGAGGCTGATAAGCATCCTGAAAGAGATGATTTAACTTGTATTTACCTATGCATATGAACCAGGCTTGAGACAACACAGGCATCTAATGTTAAAGAAATGAATGGCTCTTAGTTCATCTGCTATTATGGAATAATGTATTCCCTGATTTTTCAGGTGTCATTGGATTATTGATAGTTATTGTGTTCTATCTGCATATCAGTGCTTGTACTCTCTCTGCAAAAGATGCTCACCTGGAAGCCTGTGGAAATCAAATACATATTCAGGACTCAAAACAATTCCTGCCTGATGTATTCAAACACAGCAGCAGAATTTCATCACCTACCTCACCTCCAAATTCTTTTCAGATCTTATCTTTTCCAGTCATAAGCTAAAAAAGATGCATGATACAATATCCTAGCAGTGCTGCAGGGGATGTGACTCCACCAGTAATTTGTGAGATAGATGTTGGGAGTGCCCCTAACTAAAATTGTTTGAGGATAAAATTACTGAGCACAGTGCTGAAATGGTGCATCACCCACTGGCCTGGTCCAGGATTTCCAGAGGGCTTCTAGGACTTATCTGCCAAAATGCTACTGAATATCAATGGGAATTTTGTTTAATTCAGTTGCCTAATTCAGTTGTCTGAAACCAAACTAATCCTTCCCATAATGTTTCTTTCAGGTTTTGAATAGTGATTACATTAGAAATCCTACGGACTTTGATGAACATTTGCTTTGATGTGGTAGAGCTTTGATAGCCACATCAACATGAAATCAAAATAAAAGAAAAATTTAGAGATGTTTATCAGTTTACGATGGCAACTATTCATAAAAATCTCTGATAGAACTGGTGCAAATGTGATATTTAGGTACAGTCTGAGAAACACAAGCCAGAGGACCAAGTTCTGATGCAAAATCAAGGTGTTGTTAATGACAAAAAACTCAAACACTCCCACAGTAGAAATTATGATGCCTGTGAACCCCTGTTCCAGACCAGACTGGGGGTCTAGGAGTTGCCATGTCCTTTACTTGCCACCACAGGCGACAATATGAGTATTTTTAACAGAGACTAGAAACATCCGTTGGTTTCTGACAGAGCACCACCAACATGGGTTTGAATTGGGACTTGTTGAGTTCTGGCTGCTGGTTCCTTAGAAAAGGACAAGATCTCAGGTACAGGTTTTCTTCCTGAGAGCAGGTGTGCAGGGACAAAGTGCTGGAGAGACCCTGTGCCCTGAGGAACACACCCCTGCTCTCCATCAGCACCCATGGAACTGCCACAGGAGCACTGAAGGCATTTGGCATAACTCGAGGGCAGGATTTTCCCTTTACTGGCCACAGTGTTTGTACAAGAAAGACCTGCATGGCTGATTGGAAGAAAAGAACATTTGTATCTTATATATTGGAGAAATTGTTCAGGAACAGTTAATCCCTGTGAAAGTCCTGCTCTGAAATGCTGCCAAGAGCAGAGGCTGTGTTGGTATTTGCCATGTCAAAGCCAGTCTGTGAGGAGCACCCTCTCACTGTGTGGCTCTGGAAAATACAGTGGGACATTTTTCTGCCAGCAGGACACAGCAGATTCTATCCTTAATGCTGCCTGGGCTCCAGGAGTGCCAGCTTTTCCTGCCCCTGGGGCATTTCTCCGTGGGCTGCATGGCAGTGGCCAGCCAGCAGCATTGTGCTTACAGGTGGAGCACACCTTGTCCAGGCATGCCTCACCTGGAGAGCTTCTTCACACTCCATGGACAGTGTGTACACTGAGCATCTGTTTTATCTCACTGGTTCTTGTTGATTGCAGCCTGTGTCCTCGACTCACAATGCTCTGCACTCTGTGTCATTCAAAATCAGGTTCTCCCCAGCCTGCTGCTGTCACACAGGATATATCTGTGAAACCTGCCCACCTCAGGGATGATGCTCATCATTTAACATAATCTTGTGCTTTCCTTCGTGCTTCATTTTTCATGCTCTTAGCAGCTATAACAAGTCTGAAAGGTAAATGATGAGAAGCCTGAAGTATGCAAGGAATGACTATTTGATTCTCCTGCAACACTGGGAAAGAAAAGCCACAAACACCTTTGAATTTTCACATATATAAGATCTTGTTCATGCCACACCCATTCTGGGCTCAGAAACATAAAACATGCCAACCTATATTTATAGGAAAATCAGAACAGGTATCTGGAACATAATGAAGTTCTGTAAGAGCACTTTGGAGAAAAAACAGGTCTTATTCCGATATTCTTAATTCTAATTCAGAAATATAAAATAAAATAATATTTGCATAGAAATGCCACATCAAGTAAACATTGTATTTACTTTTCAGTTGTACTGAAATAGTAATGTTATCATTGTATTTTCATCAATAAAAGCTTTAATCACTCATATGTGCATTTGGTTCAAAACCAATAATTTCAGACTTTTTTTCCCCAGTGGTCAGAAAGTTAGCTTTCCATTCCAGTGTGTTAGATTTTTCACTAAAATAAAAAAGTCCTTTTTTCTCCAGTGTTATCAAGTTTGACAAAGCAAAATGATGATTAAAATTCTACCTTTGCTTTGACTAAACCTGTTTGGGTTTCTTGCCTTATTCTGTAAAGGTTTGCTTTTCTTCTTGTGGTGTAATTGTTACTTTTGATACAGAAACACAAATATTCCAGGCTTGCAGATACCAGCTCTAGTTCTCCAAGACTCACTATCCTCAGACAGCTAATTGAGGCACTGCTTCATTAGCGGAGTGAGCAGAGCTGCTCTGCCTTCCTTGTCCTCGTGGCACGGCTCCTTTGGGAGTGGGTGAGCAGAATTATGTAGGGAAAGGCAGCACTGAGACAAAGCAGGGACTAGCAAGGCTGGGTGGGTTTGTCATGGGCCAGGACAGCTCTGAGCTGTGAAGCCCTGGTCACCTAGAGGGAGCTTGTGGTGGTCTGGCTTCTCAGGGTACTTCTCCTAGCAGCTGAATGCTGCTTCATGTTTTCAGAAGATTAGAAAAGAAAGAGAGAGTGTTCTTCATTAGAAGCTGAAAATTACTAAATGCAGTGATAGATCTGGTGTAGAAGTTTGAATAACAGTTTGAACATGTGAATTAGGGTTCAGAAATTTACTGTGATGCCCTCAGGGGCATGTCTTTGCAGTAGCTCTCTGTAGAGATAAGCAAGGTACCATGAGAATCAATTCCTGCTTTTTGTAGCTACGGTAATTTGGGCTAATTAGGGCAAGCTGAGCACCACCCTGGTGCTGAACAGAGAGCTGTATATAAATTCAAAATAACTAAGCTGTCAACTTCAGCGAGTTCCTCATCCAAAAGGCCTCACTTGCAATCTACCTGTGGAAAAAAGCTACTTGCACAGACAGGATCCTGAGAACATCCCAAGCCACGAAAAAACGTTTCAGTTCTGAAGAAGATGCAATGCTTAGAGCTTCCTGCCAAGCTTCCCTGGTGTTGTGTGCAGGGTGCCAGGCTGCCAAGCCTTTGGGGAGACTCAGTGCCCGGGGACAGCTCTGGGTGCCTGACCTGCCTCAAAAGGGCAGAGAGAAACTGAGTGCACTTCCCACCTGCTCTGCCCAGCACCAAGTGCAGCAGAGCCTGGCCATGCTTCCAGCAGTACCCACGAGATGAAAGGCTGAGGTCTGCCAGTCTGCCACCTGCCCTGCCCAGCCCCAGCTCAGCAGTGCCCCGCAGCCGCCTGAATCATCGCAGCAGCACCAGCACCACGGTTTGCCTTGCGAGGCATCAGCTCCTTCACGCCTGTCTCTGCTCCGGTTCCCACTTGGCTGAAATGATGAAACCCTGCACAATATCAGTCTGACACAACTGCTTACTCCAGGGGAGGATTCCTTTGCTGCATTGACAAAGCTGCCAGGTATGTGGAAGGGGAAGGGCTAGGCTGCGGTCACATGCTCCAAAAGCAGTTAAGGAACCTGAAAACACAGCACAATCTGATGTAAACAAACAAGTTCTGCATATTCTCCCTTCCCAAATATTCAGAAGTCTTAAAAGAATTGGGTGTGTAATTGAAAGTAGCCGAAGGCAGCTCCATCCTGTGCTACCAGCGCTTACGCAGCCGATCACCCGAGGTTTCACTTGGCAGCCTGACAGGGTTACGCTTTTCACATGGGTGAACACTTCTCTGACAGAGCACTGCAGCTCGAACAGCACTGAAAACCACATTGGCTTGTTACATGGACTCTGATTTCAACAGGCTGGAAGAGAAATTTTTCTTTCTTCACTCCAGCCTTACCACCGAGCCCCTTGCCTGAAAAAGCCTTCCAGCACCAGGAATCTATTTCCTTTGACCTCTTGAATCTCACTTGTATTTTCAGGAAGAGATAGCATCCCTTGTGTTCTGCCCCGTGTCCTTGCTAAGCTCCTCTGGAGACATAGCTCCTGATGTCAAGGGATCCTGCTGTCAGGAAAAGATCTGAACCTGCTGCATTTCGGATTTTGGAAGATCGTTGCTCAGAAAATGTGACACTTGCAAGGGATGCAATTGTTCTGAGAAGGGAGAAGCATTTAGCTGCAAACCCAAGCAGTCCAGAGGAAGGAGCTACAGGGAACAGCACTGGCTCCAGAGTACCAGGTTGGCTTCCTTGCATGCCATAACCTGCACTTTCTTCTCTTATGGACCAGAGAGGAAAATCACTCCAGGGAAAGAAAATTCAGTATGTAAACAAGATGATGAACCACGAAGTAGGGGGCAGGATGAGCCTCTTACAGTTCTGCACTAACAGAGAAGCTTGCCCTCATGGCAGCTCAGTAGCTCTCTTGAAAATATTGGATTTCCCATCTTTTGAGAAGCCCCACTTTTGATGACTTTGTTCCATACTAAAAAGAACTTTTTTTTTTTACTACTGAAATATGACAAGATAAACAGAAAACTGACAACATGGGCAGACTGTTTTCATTCATGTATATGCTATTTCCTTTCTACATGCATAACTTAAAAATATGTGAAAGCCCTAGAGTGCTCCTGAGAGCTCCATCCCAGGGAAACAGTTTGAGGTGCTGAGCTGAACCAACAAGAGCAATACTCTTAAGTAAATCAATAAGGAGCCAAGGTAAAAAAAAAAAAAAAAAAGTAGCAGTCTCTTCATGTAGTTGATTTCTGTTGTTTTGGGGGATAAAAGATGCTTTTTTCACTCACTACTCTTGTGAGGGACATAAAAGTCCATCTACAGTACAAATCACGTTGTTTATCAAAACCACAACCAAGAGCATTTCTGGTTCCTTCTGCAGAAAGCTTTGATGCCAAAAAGCTTTTGACATCATCTCCAGGCATTCCCAGCATGGAGACAAATTTATTTATTCATTAATTTAATATATTCAATAAGCCAACCAGCACACAGACTTATTCTTTACAAGTAATTAGAATGTATTACAAGCATACAAATGTGCCTAAGATTGAGAACTTGGGTTATAATCTAATGAAAATATTGTCACTGAATTAATTTCCTATGTGGTGCCAGTCTCACAGAATAAAACGTGTATTGAAAGTCTTCAGAGACCTACTGTCAACAGCCCAGCACTACCTCTATTTTAAGCATGAGAAGATTAGATTTCAAAAGCCTGTTCTTTTTCATGCATGTTCTAGTTGTCTTAGAGGAATCTTCTGTACTTGAAAGGCCCCATGGAAGTTTCAGAAATTAAGAAAGTGAAGACACTGGCGTCTTTTGCTACGAATAAAATTAGTACTTAATTATTCATAACTTATCTATTAATTGAAAACTAATTATTTATTAGGTTTTTTATGGCGAGATTGATTGATTATTAGCCATTAGTCATTAAAAATGCATCAGTCTCACAGAAAGGGAGCTCAGCTGTCAGCTTACCGGGCTCAAGGCAGTTGTTCCTCCCTGTGCCGAGCTGCAGGGCTGGGAGCTGCGGGTTGCATCGCGGCAGCAATTAAAACCTGGGCTGGGTCCTGGCCAGACCCTCAGCGGCACTCA
Source organism: Passer domesticus (assembly GCF_036417665.1). Classification (NCBI taxonomy): domain Eukaryota; kingdom Metazoa; phylum Chordata; class Aves; order Passeriformes; family Passeridae; genus Passer; species Passer domesticus. The sequence continues at coordinate 12,993,329 of NC_087491.1, read as the reverse complement.
GCCCTCGCCAGAGCCCCCATCCCGCACTCGCCTGAGATGTTAACGTTTTGCAGGTGGCTGTTAGTGCAGCAGTGAGGAATCTGTCCGGGAATGGGCGATGTGATCTCGGTGGCACACGGGCTGGGCTGTCACAGCAGCTGCCGGCAGCCCTTCGCAGAGGAGCCACAGCCGGGATATCGGCTCCAACTTTCTGTTCTGATCGGCTGACACGGAAACCAGGCAGGAACAGCCGCGTCTGGGGGCAGTTTCAGACCCAGGCTGCAGCCCCGTGTGAAGCCGCATCCCTGGAGCATCCCAGGAGCTGCCAGCCTGATAGCAATCTGCCTCCCAACACACTTGTTTCTTTCTGCCTAGTGTACAGCCTGGGGGCTTCTCCCTCCTTATAGAAGTAAAAAAAAAAAAAAAATCTAAGTTATCCAGGGCTACGTAATTAATTGGTTTTAGTCAGATGTATTTTGCCTGCTTCAGTATGCATCAGGCTTCCATTGCTGTCCTGCGTGACAAAGGACTGCCACTGGGAGTACAATTACCTGTTTTCTCTTCTCAGTCCTAAAACAAAAGGTTTCCGCATAGTGCTGAAGTGTAAAGAAAGATCAAGGAATACCCAAGGTTCCCAGAGAGCCCTTCAGTGCAAGGCTTATCAGCGGCTCCTTATCGCCACTAATCTGACAACACAGGTGCGATGGGATGCCCCAGCTGGGACGGATCTCTGGTAATCTGATCAGGAGCAACTCATTGTGTGCTGCTGGACACCAGTTTACTCGTTACCCATTGAACAAAGGAACAAACTAAGCCTACCTGAGAGGTGCTGCACCCGCAGGGGTGTGGTGGGGAGACCTGGGCTGTGTGAGGATGTGCAGCTCCCAACCATTGCACCGCACCCCTGACATGCTCCCGGGGACAGGCATTTCATACCCCATGTTCCTCATTTTAATAATACAGATGGCTCACTGTGAAGCATCTTCCAAAAAAAACCCCTGTGTGGCCCTCATCCTTGCTGCAGTGACAGAGCCAGAGCAGCAGCCTGTGCCTTCCCACTGCTCTGGGGAAAGGTCCCTGTCCCACCCGACGGGCAGGACTTGTCCCCTCATCTGGGTCAGAGAAGTTCATGGCTGAAAGGGTCAGTGTCTGGTTACAGCCAGGGTCACAAAGCAGAGAGGTGCCCTCCCCAGCTCAGCCCAAAATGCCATGCACAGAGGTGGGCATCAATGCATGATCAGCTCTGCTCCTCTGTGGACCAGGTCTCCCTCACCTTCTTCATTTCCAACTCCCTGCTTGTGCTCCCTGGGCCCCACCACCTGAGGGAAGAAGGCAGCATGCCAAAACATTGTCTTGAACACCAAACTGAAGCAGCAAAAGAACTACAAATAATTTGGGAAAGAACTGTGTTGTGCTCCAAATGAGGTTGATTGTTTATTCAGGAAATAGTATTTCAGGTAGAAAGCTGTAAGGAGCCCTTCAGTGCTGTACTCTTTTCCACAGTGATTTGAATGGAAAAATGGCTCAACTCTGACAAAACCAGGTGAATTCTACCTAAGCCTGTTTAAATGTAAAATATCACAGCATATAGAAAGATTTGTTTGGAAGGGTAGGGACACAGAAGCTCATGACAATGACAAAAATTTCTGTCACTGATGGATGACATGAGAGGTTTGAGCCAGGCTCCTGTGCTCTATGTACAGCTCCAGCCTGTCCCTCCTGTCAGCTGCTAAAGGTTTGCCATAAAACATTGCTTTTATCTGCCTGTCTTACAGAATCTTTTTTTGCTTTGGACATCATTTGACTCTGCCAGGGTCTGATCAAACCCTCATTCCCTGCTGCTTCTAGGAACTGGATCTGCCCTCTCTGCTAGTCAGTCAGCACAAGGGATGGCAAGAAGATTTTGGGCTGAGCAGATGTTTTCTTAGATCCCTGCATGGTTCCCTGTGGATGCACCATCCCAAAGGCATACAAAAATATCACTTCTCTTCCACATTTTGGCTAAAGATGAGAGAATGTGATGCCCTCTTGCTAGCTAAGGGTCAAGATACTGTCAGTGTAAATCCAGAGGCAGAGCAGAGGCTCTGTCATCATTCAGTGCAGTGAAATGTGCATTGCTCAAGTTCATGTTATGCTTTACGTAATTTTCCACTTTTATTTTCTTTGTAGTTTGGGGTGCAGCTTTGGCCATGTCCAATGCTGGGCTTTGCTCACTGGGTGATGCTGCAAAAGCCATGCTGAGCTTTCCATGATAAAAACATCCAGCCCTGGCCATGGCTGCTGAGAACCATCAGACCTGTGCAAGGAGCTGCAGGCCAAGGACATGTGCAGATCGTTTCTGAATTTAAGGTCTTCACACATACAATGACACCGTGCTATCACTTTATGCAAGTGATTCATATTTAGTTCTTCAAGAATGAGAAAAAACAGCTGAAGATTGCAAGTGGTGGCTGTGGCTTTGACAAATACTGCAGGCCAAATTCATTAGTAAGCTTTCAGAGAGAATTGTTTCATTTTCCCATCAAAAGTAAACAAAGGAATAGCATTTCTATCACCTAATTTCAGAATGTACCTGCTGGTTCTGGGGCTAATTATCATGTTCTTTCTATGATGGAAAATAGCCCTACAGCATCTTAACTGCAAAATTTGGTTTTCAGGAAAGAATGGTTTTCTGAGGACATAAAAATGTGTTTCATTCTTACTGAGTAATTGGTTTATATTTATATTTGAATATAAATAAATGAGAAGCAAGTATACCATCTATTTCATAGCATTTGAGGTACAATCATTTATACAGTGGGGCCATATTCATAATAGTTCTTTTATGTTATTAAAATTACTGATAAAACACTAGACATTCATTTGTTACACCACTTCCAAGTGCACGGGAGGATGAACAAATGTGTTTTCATTATAAGAGGTAATAATAATTAAGAGTGACAGAACCTTATCCTCAGGATCTGCCTCCCAGCAGCAGTTTGGCTGATAAAAAACCAGAAGTTAAGATAAGGCAGCAATTATTAAGACAAATCTTTTGAAGGGCTGTTTGAACTCCTGTGTCCAGCCGATAATCTGATTTTACAAGGTGCTCCAAGGCGGGGGAGGCTGCATGGGAAGCAGTACCCAGGTGCAGGCCTTTAGCCCCTTGCACCGGCATTTTTACCTCTAGCCATTTCCCTGGTCTCTTCTTCTTTTGTTTGTTACAGCTGTGGCACATAAATCAGTCTCCATTCTGTCTCACTGACACCAAAGAGAAGCAGAACACAAACAATGCACAACACCAAGCCCCAAATGTATTCATCTTTTTTTTTTCTCCCTTTTTTTTTTTTTTGTGATCCCTTTCACCTATTTTTGGGGGGAGATTCAAAAATGGCTATGGGCAACTCTAATTCTTCCTTCATGAATATTAGATATACACAGAGCATGAATATTTGAGTAGTTAATTCTGACTTAGGTGAATCCAATTGCTAATGGCAATCCATTTTTCCTCAGTGACATTCCACCAATAACCAGTGTGAGTGGGACAGGATGATGCAGTTTGGAGCTGGAAAGCAAAAGGGAATGAAAACAGGAGCAGAAATGCTTTATTGATCCAGTCCTTGGGTGGGACTTGGGGCTTGCCTCCTCCCTTACCTTGGGAAGAGTTTGAGCAGAGGGATCTGTGCTCAGCAGTTACATTGTGGATCTTTAAGAACAAAATAGGGGGAAAACTTTTAAACTGATTTTTATTATGTTACTGAGATAGCGCCTGTTGATGTGTTGTGCCCTTTGGGATGTCACCAGTGCCAGCAGCTCCCTGGGACACCGTGTCCTTGTGTCCTGGCTGCTGGGGCTGGGAATGCCTGTTATCCAGGCAGGGGAACACACCTTGCTGCACAAGGGCTACAGGGATGTGCTGAGGTGGCATGGCAGGGTGGAAATGGGGCTGTCCCATTTTAGTGATACTAGGTTATCTGCAGAACTGCATGCTTTGATTTTTTTATTAAAAAAATAGAAATTGTGATTTGATGTCCAAGGCATAGAAAAGAAATGGGGTGTTTCTGGACCTAGAACAGGTAATCAGATATGACCAGATCAGATCTCAGCTGAGGTTCCATGTCTATGTTTACATGACCCAAGAGACACCAGCAAGTATCTATCATTTTATATTAGTCTCAAATTTGCCATTACTAGGTGGATACTTTATAATCCACTGCTAATACTTACACACTTTGTCTGCTTTAGCATGAGGCTGCCCTTGCATGTGCTTTGCACAGCAAAGATCACACTGGGTGTCTGAAATCACCACGGAGCAGCTCCTCTGCCGGGCTGGGTTTGGGCTGTCTGGCCAGCCAGCCGCAGGAGCCAGGATGTGTCACAGGCTGTCACCATCCCTGCAGAACAGCTCTCAACATTCAGAGGCCAGAAACCAGCGCAAAAGGAGCCTCTGCCATCAGCCTTGCTGTCCCTGCACCAGCAGCCTGGGCTGCACAGCACTAGAGCCATCGAGGCAGTGCCCTCTGTCCCTGCCCTGGGCTCTCCAGGACACCGGTGCCAGCCCCGGGACACAGAGAACACACTCTCAGTCTGCAAAGGCAAAGAAAGAACTGCACTCTGAGAGAAAGTCCTGCTTAGTTTACAGGTTGCTTTTATTTACAAATATACTGAAGTGTAATCTCTCTCTTATTTTTCTTTTTCTGTTTTTGTTTATACTCTGTGTGTATGTGTGTGTGTGTGTACGTGCACATGCACGTGGGAAGGAACATGATGCATGAGAAACATGGATCTTAGCTGCCAGCAATGGCAGCAGGAAAAAAAATTGAAGTGAAATGAAAATTAAAAACACTAATAAATAATTTAATAATGACAAATAATTAAATTAAAAAAAATTCCAATCTACATACATTATGGTGGTTTGTTTCCGACACGGAGGGAAAGGAGAAGCGAATCTACAGTGAAAGGAGCTGGTTAAGTATGAGAGAGCACAGTCATATTTTTTACAAGTTAAACAAATTGTAACAGACAGCTACAAAATACTACATTTCGATAACATAAATACAGAATATATAAATATACAAGTAATACAGCCATACACAGCTAAAAAATAGGGTGTTCACCTAAAAACAGAGTTCCCAATGCAAAGTGTCTGGCAGCCCCTTCACAGCTGCTGCTGAACAGAACCAGAGTGCCCCGAGCCAAGGTGATGCAGCCAGCAGGAGGGAAAGAGCCATCAGCGCAGTCAGATCGGCCTCAGAGGCGCAGGGCCGTGTTGAAAGCCCACCAAAGCCAAAAGACTTCAGGCAAGCAAATGCCCAAGCACGTCCCTAAGCAAGGAGCACAGGTGCCTGAGGTCCTGGCCTTGTGGCTGCCCTGTGCCCCAGCCACAGGAGGGGCTCTGGAGGGACCCCTGTGCTAGGAGCAGCCACTGGTCACAGACTGGAGGGCTGGGCTGGGCACGGGGCTGTGTGAAGCACGATCCGAAGCACTGAGACTCTGGGGACTGTGGCTCCAGCTCCCACAGCCGTGCTGTGCTTCAGCTGCCTCTGTCCTTCCACTGCTGTGACCCAGCTCCAGCTGGTGAGAATCCTCCCCTTCCTCATGATTCTGCTGCTCGTTTCTAGTGACATTCAGAGAGAACCAGAGTTCTTATGACACGGTTCATAGAGGTGTTCTTGTAAAGCCCAGTTTGCAGCATCCCAGCAGCATCCCAGAGCTGGGTTCAGAGTACCTAGGGCAGTGGCTTGGGATATACCTCTGACCCTTAAGGAAACTGGAAGGAAGTCCTGAGCACAGGAGGAAGAGGGAAGTGGGTTCACCAGGAAGGTTTGCTGGCATGAAGGACCTTCCCCATGACATGATGCACAGCATGGTGGCTGAGCAATGACCCTTCAAAGGACCTGGTAATGATCATCAGAGGTCTGCAGGGTGGATTTGAAAAATCCACTCAGCGGCTACTGTGTGACTAACACGAGCCACATCTCAGGCATGGTTAGCTGCAACTGGGCCAAGTGATCTGGGTGTTTTTGATGACAGAGCTTAAAGAAGAAAAGGAGATCAAAATACCCAGGATGATGTTTCAATATAAGTGAGTGTAACCACCACCATTTATTTACACCAACATAATTGTCTTCAATATTGTTCCTATGAAATGTCTGTCCCCAGCCCCAGGGCTGTCCCTCAGGGACAGGGTCCCTGATAAGGAGGGTCTGGAGTCCCCTCACAGCCAAGGGAAGGTGCTGCTGCCCATCCCAGAGCCCAGCTGGGACCCAGCTCCAGCAGCTCGGGGACTGCTCAGGGGTGCTGGGAACCCCACAGACCTGCAGCTGCACAAGAAGGACCTCTGAGCTCATACCCAGCACATTGATTCTGATCTCACAATCATCTTTTTTGTACATTATTAAGCACACTGAAACCTAATCAATCATCTTTTACTTAATTGCATCTTGTCACCACTTTAGCTGCACACTTATTCCTTGATTAGCCAAAACAATATGATGGAAACACCGTGAAGAGCTCACTTGATGCATTTCTGTTAGAGAGGGGTTAATTTCCTAGGGAAAATGATCACTGTAAGGTGCATGTAATAAACTGCTGTCATGACCTCTAGCCTTTGAGCTCCCATATGTGCAATCATTGTTTGTGGTTTCCGTGGAAGTGCCAGATGCTAAGAATTTTTGGCAAGAGTTTATCAATTTGACTCAATGTAAGATATTACTGTGATATGGCCCATTAAACATTTTACTTTCACCTGATCAGGGACATTCCCTTGACAACAGAAGAGTAAAGCAGAAATCAAAGAGGTCAGAGGTTGCTGTATAATCTTTTACTGCAAGGTCCCAGGTTAAAACCACAATGATCACACTCCAGTAGGATAATTTATTCCACAAAAAGAAGTGACATTTATTTTCCTTTAATGAACTTTGGCCTTTGCCAGCTATTGCAGGCCCACTGGAAATCCTTGCCTATGCATTCCTTCCCTGGACCAGCAGTGGCCCACCATGGCATGGAAAATGTTACACGTGCCAAGGGCCTGAATGTGTGCGTGTATGTGGCTCCAAAGGTGGCAGAACATGGGGCAACAAACAGCTAAGGCATCATCATACGACACACCAAGGGAGAGGAGATACTATGTACAAGCATGGAAAAAAAAGGTGGCAAACAGTCATCCAAAAAATCAGCAAAGAATTATAGTTCAACTATAAAATGGGATGTCTGATTTTTTCCTTGGAGATGGATTGTTTTTCAACATCCATCCCAGATGCAGAGGTAGAGTTGGGACAAGGCAGTTCTCCAAACTGTAGGTCATGTTATAGTTCTCATGTAAGTCCCTGTAAACACCAAAAATGCCATTTTGATCCTGCCAGTAATGAGATATGAAGCAAGGCTGTGCTTGTGTGAGGAGTCTACAAACTGGTGCGTCTGAGAGGCTTTTCTATGACTGTAAAGTAGCACAGCAGAGGGGAGAAGAGGGAAACGATGAATCCATTGAGATCGGTGGTGACAAATGACATGTTTACATGTGCCATATGAAACCTGCTTGCTTCTGCCCTGCAAGCAGTGAGGATCACCTGAGTTCTTTATAGATGTTTGCTATCATGCAGAGAGAAAGGAAATTGTTATTTTGATACACAAGGAAAGGGAAAAATACTTGAACAGGATGGGTAAGAAAAGAAAATCCTTTCAATTTCAAAATATATCCAGGGGCTCACAATGTTCAGTTGAAACCACATCCTTGCCAGAAAGCAGGGAATGGTCACTAGGCAGAGCATATGGACGCAGCAGACCCACCTTCCTGGGGATGGCAGCAGTCAGGGACAGGGACAGGGACAGGGATAGGGACAGGGACAGGGACAGGGACAGGGACAGGGACAGGGATGTCCCCTAAACCCTCACAGAGCCACCAGGCCCTTCCCTGACCGAGGCTGTGTGTGGGACACGGGGCTCGGCACCTCAGGCAGTGGGAGGGTGTGCTTGGACTGAGCTCTGCCCCCTGCATGACGTGCACGCACTCAGGGACACACACATGGACACATGGACACATGGACATAGACACACACACGGACACAGACACACAGACACAGAGACACACGGACACAGACACACACACGGACACACAGGCACACACACGCACAAACACATGGACACACACACGGACACACAGACACACACAGCCTCATCCACGTGCTCTCGTCCTCTCCAGAGTGGGAACCTTACACACCTACACTGCAGATAAAACTTGGCTTTCTCAAGAAACCTCCAACACGCTCAGTCCACACCTCCATGCTGGGGGAAAATGGTAATTTCTGCCTTGGACCCATCATCCTGCCCTTCCCACCCGTGCCTCCGGACCACCAGGGCCTGTCTCCATCAGCTGATGAGGCTCCCAGCAGGACTCCCCAGGCTGAGGCCGTGGTCCCCCAGTGGGGCTGCTCCCTCCCCAGGTGCTGAGGCTGCAGGGGTGCTGCTCTGGCCCCCCCTCCATGGGAGCCCCACGCTCCCACAGAAGATGCCAAGCCCCACGGGGACACTGCAATGCTGGCCTGGTACCAGTCCTCAGCCTGGAGGAGTTAGATTAACGAAAGCTTTGGACTTGTTTTTCAGCTATTATGGTCAATATATTAAAGGTATTTATTTAAGAAAGTGCCTATCCTGCCAATCTTTCCCCATGAGCTCTATTTTGAACACACCCTATAATTACTGATATTACCCTGGCAAATATTCCCCAAGAAGTTTTCTCTACTGAGAGCCATGACTGTACTTGCCTGCTTCTCCACATTATAATTATCACCAGGCAATATTTATAGCTATACTATTATTATTTATGTTATTTTATGCCCTACAAAAATCTATATGACATGTGCTCACACTTCAGCCTCAGAGCCAGAGGTCAGCTGGGCCCCCTTCCCTCGGTGCAGCTGTCCTTGCAGCTCTGGTCACTCAGCTGGCACCACAGCCTCGAGTCCTGCCAGGGGGCATCTGCAGGCCCTGGTGAAATTTCAGCTCAACATACCTGAACTTCCCATCGTAATTTCTGTCATAGTTTCCTGTTCCTGGCTGGTGCACATTTCAGGACTTCTGGTGTTTCAGACTAGAACTGTGTATCCTTGATTCTTGCTGAGGCAAGGTAACTAAAGGAGTGCTTAATTATTCCAGATGGACAATAGAGAACAGCACATTTATGCCTCATGCAAAACAAATAAACAGAACAGAACAAAAAACACTTCTTTGCCAATCATGGTCTAGACTTGAAATTTGGCACTGCAATACTTACAAACAAATGTAAATATTTTCATCTCACACTTCAGAAAAAATTAAATAGATCTGTCTTGTAAGCACCTTTAGTTTTAATTATTTAAGATCAATACTAACCTAAATGCCTCTGCCCCTGACATGCATCTCCTCTCCAGGGTCATAGACCTTTCTTACTCTGAAATCACTGGCTTTCTCCACAAATACTGGTAACCAGTTTCCTCAGTACCATACGCATAAGGGCTATAAACTAATGAGCAGATCTAGGTTATGTAGAAAAAGTGTAGAAAGGAAACAAATGTTGAACGTCACATTTACATTAACTTCTCACAGTTCAAATGGCAATTTATCCACAACATAGTATGAGTCATGCAGTAAGAAAAGGAGGAATCTCCAGTTTCTTTGATTTATTTGTCATATGGTTGACTGATGTCAGTATCAGTGGCTAAAAAAAAAAGTTTAGACATCCAAAAGAAAGGAGAAGAGAGAGGAGGAAAAGGTCTAGCTTTCCACAAAATCCATTTCTTTTAAGATGATGAGCTCAAACCAAACCAGATCAAAGGCTGAGGACGAGCAGGTTCTTCTGTTCCTTCCGTGCTTGTCTCGTGGTCTGGCGCCAGCTGGGAATCAAGGGTATGGGACGGGTGGATGTGTTTTGTCTCTCTATATATGTAGGTATGTAGGTATTAAAATATATATACATACATACACATATATGCAAACAGAGACAGTCTTCCTAAAAAAATGCTCTTTGCAGTCCAGAGGCAGCAGAGTCACTGTGAAGGAAGAGCTGGGCAACATATGGCTGTAGAGTCTGCACTGGAAAAGTCACTGGCTAAACACACGCCGGCTGTTAGTTTTCTTTATTTTCATGAGGCGAAATAGGAGCTCTGCATAGAGTACAGCCTGTCAATGGGGTTTCCTACTCTAGCCTGCATGGAGTTAACTTCGGAAGAGGCAAGAAAACAGTCGCTCAAGCTAGTTAAAGAGGTATCACTGTCGATATCATGAAAAATGGAGTCGTTTCCTGCAAATGAAACGCACACGTTAGGCTGGGTGCTGCGCAGCCAGGGAGGACACAGAACACACGGGTGAACGGGAGTGCTGCTGCTCCTGTGCTCACGCTAATGCCCTGTGGCCACGGGGTCTGACCTACAGGGAGGAGGGCTCGCAATCAACCCGCAGGGCTCAGCCGGCAGCAATGCGCCCAAACCTGCCAGGATTTAATTTCTATTTCAGTCAGCAGCACAAAACAGTCTCGGCTGACAACAGCAGCAAACGGTGCTGGGGAGGAGCAGGTCCCCAGCTTCTCCATGGGCTCCAGCACTCGTGGGAGCACCAGGACTGCCAAGAAAGGTGGAATCAGAGTGCCCATGACAGGGAAGCATGGTCTAAGAGCCATAATCATACTGGTCTTCACAGACACACAAGGCAAAAGTTCTACCAGTGACAGGACCCAGGAAGAGACCTAGTTTCCCTGGCCTCAAGTGAGCTACAGTTGTAAACATGCTCTCCTTTCAGAAAATTCCACTCTTTTAGGGCTGGTCTGGAACAGCACCTTTTATTTTCTTTAGCAACTATGATTTCAGCTAACTTCAACACTGAAGGTACCAGAAAAAGCTCCAGCCCAAGTCCTGGGGGCTCTGAGAAAGCGTTAGTCTGGTTCTTTTCCCTCACACACTCATTCAAAAGGGCTTTGTGCCATCCCCTGCACCCCTTTTGGAGCACAGAACCTACTTCCCAAGGAGTTTCACTCAGAAAGCCAAGCAAACCAACAAAATCACAAGCCACCTAATGCTCGAGGGCACTTCATATGTCCTCAGCTCCTTACAGGACCTCCCAAACTTCCTGGTGTGCACCATGGACTTGTCTCAGTGGCAAAAGCAGCGACACAGACCCAAGGCAGATTTCCTGTTGGCCTGTGCTCGGGACAGTGATGCGCCTGTGAGCCTCTACAGTGAAGTGCTCCTGGTCAGCAGAAAGAGTCTGAGACAGGCCCTTGTGGGCTACCGCAAGGCCGAGAATCACAGTCTGAAAAATCCTCTGACATTCTTTTTAAATGCCACACTGCAATTGTCCAGAACCAATAATTGAACATTTAGTGCTTGCACTGCGTTTGATGTGGGGTCAAGCAATCGTGAAAGCAAACCGTCATCTTGATTTGGGACAGAGAATAAAACCATGCAGGAGAAATGTCCTGTGGTAACCCATCTCTTAGTAGCTCAAGAACTGTTCTTTAACAAATCCACGCATCCAATCTGAGTGGTCTTACAGGGCTGCTTATTCATTTTGTACTGAATAGATTACTTCTCTTTATTGAAGGCACTTTTTCCTCAAAGCTTCTAAGAAAAAAGGAAAAATTTGTGAGGGAGCTAGAATTTGGTACTGTTTATTTTTCAGTGTCTTGGACAGTGGTTTAAAAAAGTGGAGCTTGGAGAGGTGATGTTGTTTGCTTATCGTTTATCAGAATTATACTGTGAAATAGTTCTGAAAGGTGTACAGAGCTTGAGATGAGCTCTGTTCTACCCCTTAAGTGTACAAGAAAATACACACGTAAAACTGACTGGTACAAATTCCCTGGTACAAATCCCCCAAAAAAATATTCTAAAAGCTAGTAAAGCTGCTGCCCCTGTGGTGTGTGATCCAGCACACAGACCCAGCTACTTGGGATGTGGCAGAATGAGGCATGCCTTACCATAGGGGTTCATGTGGTCGCCTGGCATTTGTGGAGGGGTAAGACCCTGCTGAAATGGGTCTGTGCCATAACTGCTTTGCTCCATTGCTACAATCTGCTGCTGTGGTGGTGCAAGTGGTGTGTAAGATGTCATCATCCCTTCCATTCGGTTGGACATCACTTCTGCAAAGCAAAGAGGAGGAACAGTTACTGCTGGGGAACAGGGCAGAATCAACAATGAACCCTAGCAAATGCAGTCAGGGGGATCCTGTCAGCCAGAGAAACTTTCCAAATTTTGTCTGAGCCTAGAGCCCTGAGCAATAAGCTGAAAGACTTGTAATTTCTACATAATTTCTGGTGCTCCTAGGTCCTGGACCTTATCCTCCAAAAGTCTGTAAACTCTGTCTGACAGAGCCCAGTTATTCTCTAACTTCTGCTGGTCCCAGTTTTTCTGTTCTGGGTAAAGCTGAGGTTTGAGGCTGCAAGGTCTTGGGAGCTGGAGGTACTCAAGAGTACCCAGAGAGCAGCAGAGCAAGTCCCAGTGCCTGTGTGCAGTGCCTGCCCCAGGGTCCAGACCCTTGTGGGGGCACAGGAGGGGCTCTCCTTGCCTTGGCTGGGCAGTAACGCTGATGCCTGTGCAGATTCCCAGCTGAGCACTGTGTCCATTACTGCAGAAGAAAACAAACAAAGGATCGGTCTGGAGCAAGCCTCCTGGAGATTTCCCCCTGTGCAGACACCTCCACGTGGCACATTTCTACCAGAAACAAGGTGACAGCCTCTGCATGAGCACCTCTGGGTCTGCTCCCAGCAGGAGAACTGGGGGTAACCTGGCGTGGGCACTCAGCACACCCTTGTGTCCTTCCAGTGCTGATGGCACAGGTCACCCACAGACCTGCAAGTGCCCTGGATCGCTGTGCTAATGTGGGAATGGCACCTCCAGACAACTGCAGATTCTTTCTCTCTCGCTTTGCTCTTGCACAAATCCCATACCTTGTCCTAGTCGCTGCGAGTTCTGCTGCTCCTGCTGCTGTTGGTGCCTTCGTGCCAGCTTTTTCATCTGAAAAAAAGCAGAACAGAACAATCTCATAGTTCCAAATGCAACAATTTTGTTTCCTTACAAAACTCTGTGCAAACATCTTATCAGTTAACACAAATCATTTATAATTATGCACAGACTGTTGTGGGTTCCGTTTCAATTCTAAGCTTAAACATTTCAGTTTCCAGTTCAGATTTGCATGCAAAATTTACTCCCAACCCTGAGTTGCTTTGAGCATATGAATTTAATGTCTGTGTTTGGAAGTCGCCCTTCTAGTGTGGATGTAGAGAGCAGAGCAGGCAGAACATGCAGAGCTCAGCTGTGGGACTTCTGCAGAGTGAGCTGCACCCAGGCAAGAGCCCATGTTGAGGCACAGCCTGCATTTGACTCTTGAAATGTGACAAACAGCCTACCTTTGCTCTTTGGTTTTGAAACCAGACTTGGACGACTCGCACGCTGAGCCCTGTTTCAGCTGCCAATGTTTCTCTGACCTGCAGGAGGAAATGCTTAATGATGCAATTTTTCATAAGTTAAAAAAATAAAAACCAAAAAAACACTAACCAGATATGTTAGGAGGAGTGTTTGTACTTAAAACTTCATGTATGGAATTACTTTTAAAAGTTTGTCATATTTTTGCATAGTGTTGTCAAGTTCTGCCCATGATGGTGCTACCAGTTCTGTAACTACTGAACAAAGAGACTGAAGAAAATGACACTAAATGTTACCCATAAAAGACTTCTGTGCAAAAAGAGTGCTCTGCTTTCACCCCAGGAGAACTGCTATTGCCCCAGGACGGGGCAGGGCTGTCTCTGTCTGCGGCTGTGGCCTGGTGTCAGGGCTGCCTTGGTCCCTGCTGAAGCACCTACCTTTCTGCAGGGCTTAGAAGACACTTCAAAGGATGCTTTGAATGCTCGTCTCTGCTGTGTAGTAAGTATTGTCCTTGGTCGTTTGGGTCTTCTGGGGTCCTTCCCATCATCACTTCCCTTCCCTTGGGTTACTTGGCCTTTGGTGGGCTTAACATCTCCATCTTCATCATCACTTTTGACTGGTGAAAAAAGGATATATGATTGCACTGGTTCCACCAAGAAAACAGGATGTTTGAGAACTGCTCTTCAGTCAACAGGTTCAACTATTGTCCCATGGTTATTTGAATACCTACAGCAGCTGTGGGCAGGAAGAGACTATCTTAGATCTGTGTGCTCTGCCTAAATCAAATGCCACAAAAGCATAAAAATATTTCCAATTTTTAACTGGGGACATGGGACTGATCAGGGATGGAAACTCAGAAAATGCTTCAGTATTTCCAGGAATTGGGCACAGAGACATTTGGTGCCTTTCCAGCACTTCTTGGTCCCCTGTGCTCAGCTGCCCTGATCTCAGCAGCAGACAAACACCTTTACCTGCACAGCTTCTCCTGAAGCATTGTCTGCAGGCAGGTACCACTGCCTGCACTGAACGGCAGCAAAACAGCACAAAGCAAGTATCACACAAGTATCTCAAGGCTCATCTAACTAAATACAGTGCAGATTCCAGTTATTGAATACTGTTTTGAATGTCTTGAAGCTCCTGCGATAATATTAAATATAATCTTTGTCATCTCATTTCTACTTCCCACAGAAAACATCAGTAATCTTCCTCTGTGCATTAAAATGTGTCTGTATGTACAAGCACATACTTCTCTTTTTCAGTAAATGCATACAAGTATCTATGTGCTTGTGTAGACCAAACAGATTCTTTGTATTTTCTATAATTAAATTCTGAATACTCATATAATCTGGTGATATTACATGTGTTAGTATATTGTCCTGGGAAATCTCAAGCACAGTGGCAAAAGTTGATGGGTAAATACACATTTTGTTGAGAAAATCAACTTTTCAACTCAGCATATTTTATTTGACCAGATTACTGATTTTTCTTCCAGAAAACACTATCACATTATTACAGGGACTTTGACATGAAGAAACACACAGAATTTTTTATATACTGAAAGACTACTTTTGGGGAATCAACAAATTAGACTTTAATTCATTTTAGGGTCTGATTATTATGCACCTAGCAATCTAATTACCTTTTACTTTAATAAGCATCTTTGGCCTAATGATTAAAGAGAAGCTCAGTCATTTTAATAACCATGACATTATTAACTTTCCAGCATGCCATTTCTAAGGAAAGGTTTGTGAGGATTAATACTGCTCATTGGAGAGTTACTTTTGTGTCCAGTGGATAAATATTTGATTGAAGCAGGACACATTCTCAGCCAGGGCTTTGCAGATTGTGTGCTCTCACACAGACCCCTGGGAGATCAGTGTTTTCACTGTGTTAGACAATGGGAGACAAACAACTTGTTTAATTTGTCAGCTTGTTTTTCAGGTTTGGGTTTGACTAACAGAGAATAATGAGGAAAAAAAAAGCATCTCCAGGACTAAGAAACTCCCCTTTGTGCCAAAGGGAAATGAAATTGAAACCAAGATTGGTTTGTGCTACCGTGGTAGCTCTGACTGCAGATCACAAGTCGGTCTGGCCCCGCAGAGGAGCCCACCCCTGCCCAAAGCTGATGCCAGGGCAGCTGCCAGCAGCGGCTCTGTGAGCGAGAGGCAGAGGGGAAAGTGCCTGTGACCAGCCCCAGAGCGGGGACAGACCCACACCAGCTGGTCACAGGGGTTTGGTGGACACGAGGCAGGTGCACAGGGGCTCACCTGGGCTGGTGGGGGCAAGGTATGCTGATGGTCAGGGAGGAAACTCACGTGCCTCAGGCATGTTCACCAAAGCCCAGAACCTCTGACTTGAGATTTACTGAGCAGAGCACTCAAGGCCCTGCAAACGCAGCATGACAATACATGACAATAACTAAAACACTGCTCCCAGAGTGGCCCCGGTCCCATGCATTGCCAAGTCTGCAGAGACCTTTGTCTTGAGGCATTCCTGGTGTGGAAATACAAATTTTAGCAATGTGGAGAATATGACTCTCTGATTAGAGATCAAGGATAATTTCTGCTACCCGTTAAAACAGAGTAACACATTTTCCCACAAACCAGCGGCAAATATATCATTTGTACATGTAATGGAATGGTAACTGTTGATTTTCTTATATATTTTCTTGGGAAACAAGTGTGTGATTATGATAGCACAAACCCACATCTCAGTTACTTTCAAATTCTCTTCAGTATTTCTGTGCTGCACTTGCAGTCTTTTTTAAAGCTACTATTTGGTAATTGGCAGAGGTAATTGACAGAGAGATTCCTCTTGAAAATCATATTACTGTTCTGCCTATTTCTCTAGTTTAGTGCTGAAATTGTATGTGAAGAAGATCCCCTGAAAAATATGTTAAGTGGATGGAAGAATGCCTATGGAGAACAGCATACTGATGCCTCACTTGAGTGAGACCTTGGGTAGCTAAAGTCAGTCTGATTCATGCTTTGTGATCTTACAGAAAAACACATCGATGAAAGCAAAAAGATTCTGTCTTTTACTAAGCAGGAGGTTAAGGAAGGGAGTCAGGTTAGGGAAAGCAGTCTGCCAGTAGGAACGTTTTCAGCTGTGCCTGCAAATTTGCATAGGTGGCACATGCATACAGATGAAGAGGATGTGAAAATGGATGCACTTTTCTACACAAAAGCTCTACAGACCCATGCAGCTTTTCCAGTCAGAGCAGGTGTGGGAAAAGCTCACCTGAGTCTGAGTCGTCTGGGCTGACCGAGCTCAACAAGTCCTTCTCTTTCTCATAGTCGCTTTTGCAGAGCAGCTGCCCTTCCTTGAGGACAAACTCGTCGCCTTTCCTGAGCTGGCGCTCGCAGACGCAGCAGCAGAAGCAGCTCAGGTGGTACACGCACTCCAGCGCGCGCATCACGAACTCCGTGGGCGCGATCTTCTCCATGCAGCCGCTGCACTTGGCAGCGAACAGCCTGCGAGGAAGAGGCAGCACGGTCAAGGGGAGCACCAGGTCATGCCCTGCCTGGGTCTAAACCCAGCTGATCTGCACAGGTCAGCCCGGCTCATGCTTCTGCACACGGCCAGACTTGCATCTCTAGGCCTGGAAATAGCATAGGCATGCAATTTTTTCAAATCTCAATTCCTTTGGTCTCGAGATTCCCTAAATCACCTTTCCTGGACAAAGCTCACTAAGACCTGTCCTTATCTCAGTGTTTTTTTCCTTTTCAAATGAGAAACAAAAGGGAGATCCTGAAGTTGGAAAATTGCTTAAACACAAATGTATTTCAATTCTCCTTTTAGAGGAAGGACCAGCTCATGCTTTGTTTAATGCAGGGTCTCTGGTTTCAGCACTTAAGCCCTATTTGGAACAGACTTTCCATTTTTGGTATTGTCTGTCTCTGAGGAGGCTGATAAACACAGAAATGAGCACGAAAACGTTGTGCTTTTGCTGAGGCAAAGTCAGCACGTGTGCATACACACATGATTGTACACATGCAATCAATAAAGAGAGGAGTGAAATAACACAGCTTTGCTTTGGATGTTGAGTTATTCCAGAACAACCTGTCTCTGAAGGAAGTACTGTGCATTTTAAATGGTGTGAAACATCCTTTGGCAGAGATAGGCAGTGATACAATCTGTCAAATTACCAGTATAATCACAGACCCTAGAACACACACTGCATCCAGACTAGTTCTTATTAATGCTCTGTAAACCCTGTCTTTCATCCATCATTAATTTTCTAGGTTTAAGTTAGAATTATTTAGATTAATTTTATTTTGCTTTCCTAATGGCAACTGGGAATCTCCCTAAGTGAGATTTCAGAAAAGGGCTGCCTCAAATAAAGACGGATTGCTGTTGCATCCCTGTGTCACATGGTGTGCTGGTGATTTGAAATTCAGTGTCTTTTATGGCAATACATCACAGTGCAAGGTGCATGAACATTTACATTTCAGCAAGGAAATGAACACCACTGCACCAGTGTGCTCACAGAAGAAAAAAAAAATTAGATTCTATCTTTTAGCATGGGGTATGCTGACTTTTTTCTGTCATCAAAATTATAATTTTTCACAAAAAAAAAAAAGGAAATTCTTTCTGATTTTAGAAGGCTAAGGCTGTGGTAGTTATTCATTCCTCCAGAGCCTCCATTTTGTCTGAGCTGAGAAGCGCAGGAAAATGGCAGTAGGAGCCCTCGGCAAAGGGCTGGAGTCAGAGTGGCAGGGGGGAAAAGCAAATGTCAATATGGCTGCACACCCAGAAAAAGGCTGAGAGATGGGAACTGGGGTGTTCCCCAGCTGCACCCAGGAGTGACGGGCCGGCTCAGTGCACACCCCTGCACAACCACAACCTCCAGGTAACAGCAGGGCAAGGTGGACTGAGTGGCTCTTTTTCAGGTAGGTAATGAATTAAATTGATCAAAAGGAAACTGATGCCACCCAGGACCCTGGGCACTGCCATGAACAGGAAGGTTTATTCCACACACTCCGTTTGCTTTGTCCGCAAGGTTTTCCTCACAATGCTTTAGCAAGCAAATTCCTAAGCAGAAAATATTTTCATCTCTACACAATTTTATAGCTGAAAGGATTAACTTGCAAAGAGGAGAAAAAATAGAGAAAAAAAATAAAGGGTGCAGTAGAATAGTTGTTTCTGTTTAACTGCTTAAACCCATTTGACCCATTTAACCAAGCTTGGCCTCTGTCCCAGGGGATGCCCTCAGGAGGGGCACACCTGCAGAGCCCAGGAGGGGCAGAGACGGGGCGAAGCTCTGTCCCCGGGGTACCCGCACCGCCTGTCCCGCTGGCCCCGAGCTGCGGACCCCGCCGCACCGGAGCGCCCGCACACGGGCTCCGAGCCGCCTGCATCCCCCGACGGGCAGTGCCCACCCAACCCAGTGCCCACCTCCGTTCTCGGCCGGAGAACGGGCAGGCTCCCCGGGAGAACGGGCAGCCTCCCCCGGAGAACGGGCAGCCTCCCCCGGAGCGCTCTGCCTCCCCGGAGAACGGGCAGGCTCCCCGGAGAACGGGCAGCTCCCCCGAGAACGGGCAGCTCCCCCGAGAACGGGCAGCCTCCCCCGGGAGAACGGGCAGCCTCCCCCGAGAACGGGCAGCCTCCCCGGAGCGCTCTGCCTCCCCGGAGCGCTCTGCCTCCCCGGAGCGCTCTGCCTCCCCGGAGCGCTCTGCCGCCGGCAGCGGCGATGCTGCCGGAGCCCGGGCAGGGCTGGGACCGCTCCAGGATGGGCTGCGGCTGCCTCCGGCTCTCTCCCAAGCAAACCGCGCAATACGCCACCGTCCAGTGGCAGGGAAAACGCAAATGTAACACAGTTTACAGATAATTTCAAGAAGAAAAGTGCAGGGAAGCATAAACCCCCTGCACCTTCCCTCAAACGCTCCTTGTCCTGTGGAGCCTGTTGTTTCCCTGACCTGCGCCTTTGCTGTCATACTGCCTTAACGAGTGTTTGTGTTTTTTCTTTTTCTTCAAAATAAATATATCTAGCATGAATAGAAAATACTTTGTGTTATTTACTGGCAACCGACTGTTCCTGTAAAGATGGTGCTTTTGCAACAGCGCTTCCCAAGGCAGCCTTTTAGCCATAACGAATTACACTGTCATCAGTGTAGATTAACTCATTCAAATAAACATTAAATTGCCCTGACAATACTGCATGGACTTCATATCCCGAATTTAACTCTTGTCAAGAAAATTCCCTCCCCTGTACACAGGTACTCTGTATTATAACATGCATTCACACAAATACACACATACACAGAGCAGCGTGTTGGGTTGAATTCTGAGATTATAAAATTTTCATTAAACCTATCTTATAGGGTGTTTATAGGTATTTTTTCAGCTTCCCAAGAGGAACACAAGGTTATGCACTCTTTTTGCACAAGGCAATCTCACAACAGGAAACTAATCTTGACAAATGACCAGACTTTGATAGCTGTGATCTAAACCACTGCTCGTTAGACTGTTCATTTTATAAACGAATGGTAATAAACCTGTTGGGAAGTGTAGGATAGCAGGAATACTTTACAGATCACCCCTTTACAGGTTTCAATCAAAGCCATAAATTTGAAGGGGAGCACACAGATATTCTGTGCTGAGACAAAGACTCTGTCCCACACCAACAACATTTAAAGAAATTTTTTTTTGCTTTCTATACATTTTAGAAATAATTTGCATAACTCTGGCTTTTTACTCCCATGGCTGATTATCTCCAGCTCTCTTAAGCTAATGTCAAACCTCAAAATCCTTGGATGTGTTAAAGTATGTGGAGAGTGGAAATCAAATGCCTTTATTAGAAGCCGCAGGAAATCTCCGACTCCTAAGCACAACGAAAACATTCCAGAGAAAATCATTCAAAGAGGACAAAGAAGAAAAGCAGAACAAGAAAACCTTGTTTTGAATCAATGATTGCAGAGTTTTATAAATAAATTCTGTTGCCTGGACAATTTTGAAAGACAACTCAATAGGTTTAGGAGTTTTTAAGTGTGTTTGCCTGTATGCCTGGAACACTTGGGGGACTCAGCCAAGCTAAAGCTCAGAACAATGGCCTGTCTGTCCATCAGAATATTTACAATAAACGCTGTGAAGCAACTTTACAGTACTAGATAATCAAAAAGCCTTTACCAGCCAAAACTGTGTGAACTTAAATTAATTTTGCATATGTATCAGGGCAGTGCAAATGCTAAGACATGTCCTGACTTTAACCAGTAGATGAAAATGTTCACCAGCGGAAGAGGCCATAAAGATTTTATTTGTTAGGATATCCCTGTGAAGGCAGGCTGAATCAGTAATCCTTAGAAACAACCACAGTTACATGATCCACTGTGCCTTCCTGCATGGCACAGCCATCTGGAGTGCAACACGGAGCCCTGATTTATTATATCCCGCGCGGTTATCTCACAGTAAGTTTGACCCTGCTCTGCTCCTGAGAATCACGGCTCTGCTGTTTACTCTCCTGGTGCCCTGACAACCCACCCTTTACCTTTCTGTGGCTCAGCCAGGTCCTTCATTTCCTCCTGTCTGTGGGCAAATAGATTTTAATTGTTTTATTATAACTAATTTAATCTGTGCTGAGTGATGTCCGTGTGCAGGGTGAAATTTGCCGTTCACATTAAGCGTGGTTCAAGAGGTTTGTTATACAGGACAAAGGTAGAAAAATCGACTAATTCAGTCAGGTTGTTTATTTACTGGGCCTCTGCCATGAAGCAGTAAATAGGAAGTTATTAAGCTGTGTTTGATGTATGCAAGAGGACAGATGCTGCTTCCTACCTATCAGAGACCTTCAGTCATTTCCCTTTCTGTGTTATTCCGACATTATGTCTTGCAGCAACCACAGCAGATACCTGGCTTTTCTTTATTTAATAAATATGCAGAGGTAGTGGTCATGGCTTTTGTAAGTACTCTTGGTGCAGTCTCTAGGTGTGACGTTTTTCCCTCTGCTGGGACATCCCTGCTCTGATGCTGGAAGTTTGCTCCACACTCCTGTGCTATGAAACAGGGTAGAGTCAGAGTAAAATATAGCATGTTTTTCACACAGCTCAGTCTTATTAAGAGAAGAAATTAAATTACTAATGAAAAATAGCTGTTCCTTGCTCTTTGGGATAAATTTTGATTTCTTTCTTTAGATGGCATAGGATTGGAAAACAGTATGCAAGGGATTTTTCCAGCATAGGACTTGAATATTTTTTGGAGTGTCTTACAGTTAATGGGTGCTTATAAAATGGAAAAACTGTTGCTTGGTTGCACTTAATTCAGAATACACAAAACATCCTGAATGCAGTAAAGCAGAACAGGAATATTATCAATTTATTATTTTAAACCCCCCACCCCTTAAAAAAGAAATAATCCATTTAAAATAGTTTCCCTGCAGATGAAATAATTACATAGTTTATTAAAGCCAATTTCATAGCTGAAACTTCAGTATAAGAAAGATAATTCCCTTTCATCAAGTAGTAATAAAATGTGCAAAATTTAAAAGTTTCTAGAAAAAAAACCCTGTAGTATTTAGAGAGAACTAAAACAAAGAAACCTTTTTATTCTTCAGGGAGAACTGAAGAAAATATTTATTAACCCTCTATCCACAGGTGCTGTAGTATGAACACCAGCTACTGGTGAAAGCTTGTGTTAAATCTGCACTTCACAACGGGGATTTAGACTCAAGAATTACATATTGCCTATCTTGGTAATGAGTGACTTTTTCTTCACGTAAATATTTTACCTGTATTTGTGTGAGGAGTGCTGTACTCCCCTGCCAAGACAAGCTGATGGCTAAAATAGCTATAGGTACCACACAGTACCCCATGCCAAACCTTGCTCTGGAGCTGGCGGGACAGGGTGAGAGCCCCCAGCACCCACTGTCACTGTGCCACCCGTGGCCACCTCAGACCTGTGGGCACCGGCAGCTCTGGGGGGGGACTGGGATGCTCAGACAAAAGCACAAAGACACACAGAATTTAAAGCTCACAGCCTAATGCAACTTGCTCAAGTGGGACCAGAATGACCTAAATAGTTACAGCTCCCTTAACTATAAAGTACAACATAAAATGCAAAGTGCAGAGCAGTTTCTCGCTTTGAGCAGAATGTGACACAATGAATTCTTCTCTTTGCTTAATTTTCATCCCCTAATTGACCACTTTGTTCAACTGTCTTCCATCACTGCCATGCTGTTCTATTTTATAGCATTTTTCCATACAACACTTTGATGGAAAAATTTATGAAGAATAGAATTATTGCTGTTAGAAGGGAATTAAAACAATTTTTCATTTACAAAGTCACTGATATTGCTCTACTGTGCTCCACCTTTGGGAATCCAATTGCTCTTCTCAGCTACTCCCATTCCTCTTTATAGCACAGCAATTGCACTGTACAGATTATGGCTGCAATTTTCTCCTAATCTTTTCTGTAGAACAGAAACTGTTATAAAAGTTAAGGGCACCAATTGAATTGATAAAGCTAGGGCTGCAATTAAGAAGACTTAATGAATTAACAAAATATGTGATTTTGTTAGAATTATATTTCTAAGCAGTGCAAACATTTGTGAGATAATGTTATTTTTGTCCATGAGTTTCAAAGAGGCTAAATGGGCTTCTGCTGCTGTGCTTTTTGCATTCTCCAAATCACAGCAATGGGCCATAAAAACATCATATTTCTTGGAGCGTTTGTGCTTCTGCCGCAGCTCTACCTAGCTGGGGGGCGGTGGTCACCAAAACAAAATGGGCACTCCTTTTTTTTCCTTTGGATTTTTATTCAGATATTTTCACAAATTAAATGAAATCCACCTCCATCTTCTCCCTTTGCCAATATCCAGTGGATATTGGCCTTGGAGGGGCCCTGAGGAGCAGGCTGGGATGCTGGCTCCAGCCTCTGACAGACATCTTATCCTGCTTGTTCACTAAATGGCACACTGAATTTACATCACCAACAACAGAGGGAAAATCTTCTAATGCAATTTTTATATGAGATTTCACCCTAAAGGCCCCATAAGCAGGGAAATTGTACTGTTGTGATTCACTGGCCTGGTCTTCACTTTTACAGAAAAAAATAATCGTGTCAAAGCAATTCAAATGTAATTTCTAAGTTATTTCTTGGCTGGCAAGAATGACTTAGGGAAGGAATTTACACAAGGCTTTCCTCACAACTAAGAGCATTGAGAGGAAGAAACGTTATTTGCCAGTATAAAACAAAATCACTTCCTGTGCCTGCTGCAGTGCTGCTGGTGGAGAGCTTGTGCCCAACTCATCAGCACAGCCAATTTAGCAACTGATTTGCAAGGGAAAGATACCTTAGTCCTGTGGTGTTAATGTCTTTGCAGTGGGGGGTCTATTGCCAGCTTCTCCAAACTCATCAACACAATCTATTATTAATACCCAGAAAGGCTTTATAGTATCTTTATAGCACAAGGCAATGAAAGCTCTGTGGTGTAATCTGTTATCTATATTGCAAAAACATGTGAAATAAAACAAAACATAGACACTTCATAAACAAAATGCTTCATCTATTATATCTCTCTGCCTCCCCTGTATATAAAGCAGTGGGGTGCAGGAAAGGCATTCAGAGAGATTTGCTGTTAGATGTAGCACTGGCTCCTTTTAAAATTCTATTTGTATTCTGACAAATTTTACACTGAATGAAAATTTCTGCTTCTTTCACTGAGATAGAGATATTCAAATATTTGCCAAACTAGTCTGTGTTCTGTCATAGAGCAAAGGGTGTTAGGTGTAAAATACAGCTGCTACACTGCTACAGAAAAACTCTTTGAGCAAGGGATGAGCTGGCTGAGCCTTGGTGAGGAGTCGGCTGCAGCAGGGCGAGGAGGGGGCACAGCCTGGGGCAGGGCCAGGTAGAGGTGTCAGGGCATTGCCATGGCACCAGCTAAGGAATTTGTCTCCAGTAAGCAGCAGCAAAAGCAAGTGCCCGCTGGAGGCAGCTATTTCTCTGGAAAGCACTCAAGAACAGAATTTGAGCAAAGCTGGATCTTTTCTTCTACTATTGATATGCATGATGATATTTAATACAAAAAGCCCAGAATTACCCTACTTTTAGTCCCTAGGAACAGGCACTTTTAGAGACATCATTTAACAGCAAATAAATAAACAAACACACAGTTTAAAACCCAAGAAGGTTTTGTTTCAAATAAACGGATTATGGCAAAGGTGGAACTGAGAGGGAAGCATGAAGCAGTTTTGTGTACTTGGTGCATGCATGTTCGCAATACAGTAGGAACAAAAAAAAGTCCTCAACATAGGGCTGTGTCTTATTTCCCAGATGCCTTTTTATGTTCTTTGCTGGTTGAAAATAAATTGTTCTTTTGTAGTGTTTGTCTTTTCAATCCAACTGTCAGCTATTATTTTTCTATTTCCTCTTTTTGTCACTTTGCATTATTTTTGGTGCTGTAATTCCCATTTGTTCCCACTCCTATCTTCCTGTCTCCCATTGTTCCATTTTTTAATCCCCAGTTTTACTCTTCTTTGGCTCTTTTTTGGCCCATTCTCAGTAGGGTTTGAGAGAATACCCAGGCGTGACTCCCTGCTATAGCAACCACACCTCCCCAGGAAAGCCACAACAATCTCTTCGGGAGGAGGAAAGTCTTTCACAAGCTGGCAGCAAAAGTAAATCCTTCTTCAAGGAACAAGAAGGATTAGCAGGGAGCAGTGGGCTGCAGACTTAACCCTACCCTTCATTTCTTTAAAGCACCAGTCACTCAGAACCCTGCTGTGATGTACAATTAAACAGAACCCAAAAAAATCCTGAATGACACAAGAGCAGGATTGTGTAAAGGTTTAATTCCACTTTAATACCTTTCCAAGTTCAGAACTCAAAGATAGCAATTTAACCCAAGAATCCCCATCCGAGCATGAAAAGTTGCTGCTTGTCTTACAAAAGTTCCAGCTATATTCTGCTCTAAATCGTGCTCTTTTAGGCTGACCCTTAATGGATGAAATTTTTCTTCCCCAATCATCTCACATGGTTTCTCTTTACAGTCCTTCTTTCACAAACTTTGTTCTTCTGATAGAAACAAGAGACTCTTACCAGAGGCATGGAGCTTTGTAGGAAGGACCACTGAAAAGGGAAAAGGAACACTAAAAAACCCCAACACCCCAACAGAAACCCCAAAACTCAGGTAATAAAGGTGTCTGCTGCAATGCCTAAGAATGGTAATTTATTCTTATAACATGAAGTAACTCTTATTAAGCTTATGTCAATTACTTACTATTAATATTAGGATGGAAAATAAATACTCCTCTTAATACAGTGTTTTTTTGAAGACTTGAAACATCTGATTCATCTTCTTTAAATTAAAGAACAGACGAGCCTGGTTGTTCTAGTATGGATGACTACTAGAGTTGCTCTATAAACTGAATTTTTAACATTAGACATAGAAGTATGAAAACCTCCTGGCTTCCGTAATGCCAAATATGGTTGAGAGACTAAGTCAGACTGAGTCCTAAGACCCAGCTATCAGCATCTGTGTTTGTATTCAGGCTTTAGTAAACTAGATGCTCTAAAGCCATACAAAGAGATTTATCAGTAAGCAGGGCCCTACAGCACGCCCAGGCCCTCCTCCTGCCTCGAAAGTCTGCACAGGTTTTAAGTTATTCCAGCAGTCAAACATTTATAACACAGGACACTTCCACATGTGTGAAAATGAAATCCCATTAGACACCAACAACATTATTAGGCATGCAAAGAGGATTATTCCTTTAAGCTCACAAGACTGAAAGGTTTGTCTAAACATTTTATTAACTTTTTCAGACTTTTTTTAATTAAATGAAAAGTTGTAAGTAGGTCAAAGCTGAAATACTTAAATACTACTTAACTTTTGGATAAGTATATGTATATATACTACATACACACACAGAGAGAAAAAATAGAGATGCCTGCTAGAGAAAAAATGTACAAAATCCCCTCATATCTTATCAGCACATTCCTTTCTTTCAGCAAGAAAATTTGTGTGGCTTTGAATTGTTCTATAAAAGCACCAAAATGTTACATGGTGTTGCTCGGGGTTCCATATATGTTTCCAAAGATGAGATGGCTTGTTGAATATCTGGTTGGAAAGAAATCCTGCTCTGATTGCACTGTCCTTTTTATAGGTTTGACAAAGCCTTTTTTTCCCCAAAACACAATATTTCCTGAAATGCATTGAAGTTTGCTCATCAAGAACTCTAATGTTCTAAAGATCATTTGTTAAAGAAAAACAAGGCAGTAGAAGCTGTGTCAGCTTTTGCTTCAAGTAAGTGAGATGCAAAACTCCTTAGGGAGCATCAGGAGCAGGACTGGTCCTCATTCACAGGGAAGATGACTTTAGAAACGATGAGCTCCATCACAGTTTGGCCCTACATTTTGGCATTTAAGGGTTGTTCACAGTGTCTCAATTTGTTACTGGAAGGAAAACAATTCTGGTTCTGGATCTCACACCAGCACGGGCCCCAGGTCAGGCTGCCCTGGGAAGGTGAGGCCGTGGGCCAGGGGCAGCACACGCCTGCCCGTGCTGGTCACAATGCACAGGCTGGCTGGTCACAGAGGCAGGGCTGACCTACACACTGCTCCTGTCACTTCACTGACAATAGGCGTTAAAATATTTCAGATTTGCTTCTAGCGCTGCGTGGAGCAGGCAGGAAATGTAGAAGCTTGGGTGTACAAGTTAATGAAATATGGTTGGGTGAACATAAGCTCTTAATTTAGACAATAACAGTTACCGCCACAGTGTCTTTGTGTCCGCTTTATGAAAGTCATAAACTCTCCAAAGAAAAGCAGGAGCTATTTCACCCTGATGGTCTTTGACTCCCTCTCACTACCTGCTGGCACAGTTAGAAAGTATCAACTGCCTTTGAACAGATTAGGACCAAGTTAAAGTGTGACAACATCTTAAGCTTTCTCCACATGTTGCCAATGATTTCCAACTAAAGATGTTACCCTCATCACTTCTGCCACAATGATAAGAATCTATAGCCCGCTCACTTGAGGAGATAAAGGCAGTTTAGCAGGAAGTATAAAGTACTCCAACGTGCTAAGCTAAGTGGCTGGCTGTCCCAAACTAGCTGAATTTTTCCTCTACAAAGCACAAAATCCTTATCATTAGGGACTTAAGCTGCTTTTTATTTTGAGACAAAAAGAATACTGTTTATTGGCATCCAACTCAAACCAGCTGTAAACAGTTGCTTTGATGAAGAAGCAGCTACAACTTCAGTGTGCCCGAAGGCACAAACCCACCGAATGCCAATCATTAAAGGAAGAATGTAAGGTGTATATAGGGTCAAAAGAAGGCCAAGGGACATTTGCAACCCCAGGGATCTTGGATAGCTCACTCTGCCTTTAGAACCAGAAGAGGAATTGAAGCTGTGCTGCTGCATGACCTCTATCTGCAGAGGCAGCTCTGGGCTGGGCTCAGAGGTTACCCAGAGGAGCAGCAGACCTGCAGTGTAAGGCTTTTCTCCCCAGCACGACTGGGGAAGCCACATCGAGACCTTTGCTTTGACAGAGCCTGAGTGGCTCCAGGATGCTGTGCTGCACCTCGTGGCACCCACGCAGCACCCATGCAGAAGGCTCTGGCAGCAGGAGCCCTGCTAGTGTCCACAGACATCGGAATCACTGACGTGCAGGTTATTTTAATTCTTCTTGAAACTTCTTTCATCAGCAGAAATGCTTTACTGGTTGCAACACCTGTTTAAATTAAGATGCCCCAACAATTTTGGTGTCGCAGCCCAACTGATGTGGACCCTTACAAAGTTAAATGCCAGCTGCTCCGGGCAGCCCAGGGGATGGGCTGGCATCCACTGCCATCCTTCTTCCTCCTCACCCCTCTGCCTAGTAGATACTGATGTCTCTCAGCTGTTCCAGGCTTCCTCCCTCTCCCCATCCCTGGCAAGCATCAAATCTTTCCCAGAAAGAGCAGCAGCACAAAGGGTTTCAGCACGGAATGGCAGTGCTGGCTGGTGGGGCACGGGGTTCCTGGTCCTTTATAAGATCAGAGTGGCTTTTCAGTGGGAATTCAAATGCTGAGTGAACGCAGCTACCAGGCTGCACATGCAAACCAGCTCTCACTCGTGCCACATGAGCTGGGATGTTTATAGGAGCATGTTGTTTCTGCAGACGGCCCTGGTGCCAGCAGAGATGTGTCTCCTCCAGGTACAGGCTCAACAGCTCCTCCTCCTCCCAGTGCTGACAGGATACACACCAGCACTACCAGTTCCTCTGGCAGAAACAGGGTGCATCTCCCTGCCCACATCCTCACAGACCCACAAACAGATACCTTGGTTTGGGGGAATCAGTTCAGAGCTGCTGCCCGGGTGAGGAGCCCTCTCCAGGCTCTGCCCCTCCCTGGCCTGCCTGCACCAGCACCCGGTGCTGCTGCTGCTGCCTCTGGCACAGCCACCCGGGAGCCAGGCTGCTGCTGCTGCTCACCCCACATCCCGGGGAGCATCTCCAGCCCGTGCTGGCCCTGCCTGGCACCAGCTGCCAGCATCCATGCAATGCCCCAGCTCCTCCCGAGCACGCCACATAACTGGAATTGCAGGTATTACTTTGGGCTCACATGACAGGCAAAAGGCAGTAGAAGGTTTGCGGTGCTGCTAGATTATACAACATCACATACATAATACAAAAAGAATAAGTCTTTGTAATTTATTCTGTTAAGAAATTTTCCTATATAAAACCCCAGATTTTTTTTCTTTAAAGAGACAGTGGTTCATCTTTATTGTCACATTGATATCTTTATAAACTTACTCTAGTGATCTACTAGAAAAGCAAACCAGACAGCTCTGTATTTATGGGCATATTTTAAAAGCCTCTTATATTTAACAACTGCATTTAGCTGTGTTAACTGTGAGTTGCAGTAATAAAGGCTCTGCACACTTCGATGCTAAATTAAAAAAAGTTCTGCTGTTCAATAATACATAGATGCTGTTTTTTTCATTACTCTTTAATATCATTTCCATTTAGTTTATAAATAATTGTAGCTAGCTAATGAAACGAAATAAAACCTGCCTCCAACCCATTCCCTAGAGCAAACTAAACTCCTCTTTTTAAAGCTTCTTAATCACCGCCCAGTTCTTACAAAATTAGCATAGTAATGGGCTTTAAATTGAGCCTCTTTGTTTTTTAATTAAGCTCCCAGCAGGTAAAAATAAAACAGATTATTGAAGAATATGCCAACCCTAATAGCCTGCAACTCTTTTGACAATTAAAAAGATCCCATGTTAACCCTTTTGAGGAAGGCTGCATGCTAATTAGTCACTCTGAGGCCCAAATCCATCAGCATTCCATCCAGACACCTTGTACAGTTGAGATGGCTGCTCTGTGTCCATACCTGCCCCCTTGCCCACGGAAGGTGAGGAGCCCTCGGTGGTGGCCAGATTCCACAGGAGCTGTGTGCCAGGACAGGGTGGCACTGGAGCTGCCACAGGACAGGGTGGCACTGGAGCTGTGTGCCAGGACAGGGTGGCACCGGAGCTGTGTGCCAGGACAGGGTGGCACTGGAGCTGTGTGCCAGGACAGGGTGGCACTGGAGCTGCCACTGGACAGGGTGGCACTGGAGCTGTGTGCCGGGACAGGGTGGCACTGGAGCTGTGTGCCAGGACAGGGTGGCACTGGAGCTGCCACTGGACAGGGTGGCACTGGAGCTGTGTGCCAGGGCAGGGTGGCACTGGAGCTGTGTGCCAGGACAGGGTGGCACTGGAGCTGCCACTGGACAGGGTGGCACTGGAGCTGTGTGCCAGGACAGGGTGGCACTGGAGCTGTGTGCCAGGACAGGGTGGCACTGGAGCTGCCACTGGACAGGGTGGCACTGGAGCTGTGTGCCAGGACAGGGTGGCACTGGAGTTGCCACCAGCCTGGCACTGGCTGTGCCACGGAGCTGCCAGCCCCAGCAGGGCTCCCGGGTGCCCCAGAGCTCGCCCGGTGCCCACAGAGCCCTTCCACCCTGGCAGCTCCAGCCCCGTTTGGCAATGCCTCCCTGCAGCCTCTGCCTCATTCTGTACAACAGAAGGAATGGGGTGCCAGCAGAGCAGCCCCCAGTCCAGCCCTGGGGCTGTGCACAGCAGCACCAGTGCCCCAAACATGCCAGACACACAACGACCGAGTTTTGCTTAGCAACACTGAGCTGCCCCAGAGGCAAAGGTAAATCCTGACCAGAACAAGGGGGTTAAGAAAGTGCAGTGTTGGAGCCATGGCATGGACAGCAGCGATTCTCTGGGAAAATTTATTAGACACTGCTGGCAGCCTAGAAATAGGAATAGCACAGCTCTTCCCTGGCAGTTCTGTGTCAAATATTTGGAAAGCTCTGTCAGAGTCCCACGTTTTATCTTCAGAGTCTGCTCTGAGCATCAGTGCAAAGTGCTGGCTGCCCTCCACTTGCATCCAGCCAGGATGATGAATCACCACGGCTGGAAGTGTTGTGTCCATCCAGAAATGAAATCATCAGCATGAAAAGCCCATTCATTTCCACAGACACTGATCACTCTGCATCCTTCAGAGACTCCCAACAAATGGGGCTGAGTGCCCCTGGGTACCCAGTATGGCCCTGCCACATCCCAGCAGCTGCAGGAACTACTGTCAGTTCCTGCTTTATTTTACACCTTCCAGTGCAAGGGTCACCGTGATGGAGTTAGGGGCCCACAGAGAATGGGATCAGATTTAAGGGCAGACTACAGCCATGAATATATGCTGCCTTCCTTCACTGAAGCATTTGGGAGACTCTACGTTGTGTTTTCAAAGATAAATGACATTTCTTGTGTCTCTCAGCTGTTACCAGGAAATTTGGAGAAAGAAGGATGCACCTTGCTTACAGTGAATACAAATTCATTGGGCACAGACCTTCATTTACTCTCTGCACAGGGACAGGACTTAGTTACTTTAGAGGGCACCTCTGGACTATGCCCTGCTACAAATAAAAACTGCCAGCAGAATCATTCAACACAATGTAGAACCATCACAAAAAATTCACTTTCCCTGAGCTATGCTGGAGGATATCACAGACAATGTACACCAGAACTGAGAGGCTGGGCTGTGAGACGATGGTGATAACTGGAAGTTTCTCAGGTGGGATCCTCAGTCCCACAGCCCCCTCCAGGCTCCCACTGGGCCTGGCAGACAGACAGCTGATGGGTACAGAGATGCTAATTCCTCCTGAGACCATTTCAATTACAGGAACCTCTCCAGGAATATATTTAGTTCAAAGAAAAAAAAGCTACAATGTTCAGAAAAAGCTTGCAATATTCCCATCACAACTTGTTGGGAACAGCTGGAGAGGCAGTATTGGGTGCAAGCTTCTCCATCCGTGGCTTGAGGTTTGTCAGCTGCTGGTGGGGCTGCAAAGTGGCTGCAGAAGAGCAGCAGCTTGTGAGGGATGTATTTCCCCAGTGCTGAAAAACTGACTTTAGAGAATGCAGTATCCCCTGCACCAAACAACTGCACTCCCACCATTTCATGCTGAAAGCTTCCCAGCAAACTGAGGACAAAAGTTCCCTATGCATGCAAGATTTCAAGCTGAAAAGCGTGCTTTTACATTGTGCACTACACACCTCATGCCATGTCACATGAAACAATATTCTATGAAACTCTGCTGCCAAAACCACTGTGGAAACATGCACTCACCCCAATGCACCTTGAGAATACAGAATGGTGCATTTAGAAATGCTTCTGCCATTTTTAGGATTTTTACCAAGCCCAAAGACATCCTTTGCTACGTGAGGAACTTCTTCTCTACCACAGCATCAGTCAAAATGGAAGAAATTTTTTCCACGTTTGATCCTGACTGGTGTTCAGCTGTGACTGTAGATGGAGCTAAAATGAGCCCACCACCTTCTGCTCTGTGTGCACAGGCTGTTATCTCCACCAGCTCTGACCTTTTGCAAATGTGATCCAAAGTGACCTTTTAGTATTATTGCAGCACTAAATGCAGCTTTTCAAGTAATCCTCACTGGAGCATGTTCTACATCAGTAGCTGGTGTGCATTGGAAAATCCAGCCTTCTGCTGTGCTGGGTTATTGTCATGGCCGTGTCTGTGGGGCTGCACAATTTGATATGAACCTTACATGAACCTGGCACTGCCCAGCCACGGGCAAGCAACACCTTTGAATGGGCAGTGCAGCTGTCCAAACAGTGCCTGGTGTACCTGGACAGCATAGAGGCACTTGTTTACTCTCCTCCAGAATACACAGAGGTAATTCTTCTGGATTTCATCACTGCCCATTGTTTTATGCTTTATATTCAACCTTTCAGGAAATCAGAAGGAGGTATTATTTCCTAACAAAAATATCTGTCATCTGATTCCATCTGGCAGCCTCAGCCTCCCTCTGCACCCTGAATGTGGGCTTTGGTTTAGTGTCTCCTTGTCAGGAGTGTGTTTTATACTGGCACTGTGTGATATGATTTCTTTGGCATAAAGGAAGCACCAGTGAAAAAACTGCTTTCACCCACCCTTGTGGGTGAGGACATGTCACTTCCAGGGGCCTGGGGGGCTTTGAGAAGCAGTTTCCAGTTATGTGCCTGCTGCAGCCATTAGCACTATTCAGATGAGAGCAATTCTGCACCATTAGCAGCTCCACTTCATGTTTTCTTACCAAAAAATAAATGTAACTTGACAGCAGCAAGGAAAGTTACAGGTCAGGAGTCAATTCTTTTGGTCAGGAAGGCACCATATCACAGCTGTATGCTATGAAAACCTGTGTTTGCAATGTTAATGTGATTAAATTTTACCATTGACTAAATTTATAAGCCTAATTGAAATCTGATGCTTTCACGTGAGTAAATCTATACAAACAAAATAATTTGGCACAAAAATGCTAAGAACAAATGCAATCAATTCCTCTTCCACACTCTTTAAGACACACATCTAAGTGTGATGACCAGTGGGTTGAACACTGGAGTTGCAGTCTCATTTGGAAAATATACATTAATTTTTATTTCCAATTTCTGTCAGAACTCAGAGAAAGATTGTGCTGGTTTGGTAGTTAATAGCAATGCAGAAATAATCATTTTCCAAACACAAGACTCTAGACAGATGTTGTAGCATCAAGACTGTGTGAAATAGCCACCAGTAAGGAACTCCAGAGTGGTCAAGAGGAGTTCATGTCTGTCAGAGAGGAAGCGCAGGAGGAGCTGCCCCGTGCCCACCTCAGGTGCTCAGAGGCTCCCACAGCCCTGGGCTTGCCTGGCTTGCTGTGAGCTGCTTGGGCCAGCAGCTGCAAAGGGCAGAGCCTGCACAGGGCAGAAAACCAGGGGTATATCATTTACTTTGGGGTTTCTCCTGCTCTCCACACACTGCGGCCTCTGACAGCACAGAATGCCCTGGCCACAGAATTCCATGATCCCTTGGATAAGGGCAAACTCTGGTCATTTCAATGAACCCATCTCTGAGGAAACCAATTTGCCATTTCTCACAGTGTGACCATTTCTGCCAGCCCACGAAGCACACACTCTACATCCTCCAAGTCCATTTTCCACCTAACCCACACCCTGGCATTCCAGCAGTTTTTGTGATTCCCGTTAAAAAGATCAAACTCTGCACAGTTCTGTGCACAAGGAAGACTTCTATCTGGCAATAACTCTGCAAGCAATTCTGCAACTCTGAAAAATATAATTAAATTAAAAGCAGGAAAATATTTTAAGACATTGTCTTCAAATTTTTTTTTCTAATTTTTAAGTGGTATTTTCCAACTTATTTTTTGCCTATCTTAAATTGCCTGAAAGTGAGAGAAGCTACCATTAATATTTTATTAGGCTTGGTATTATGCAAATTAGAGAATTTTGGACTGAACTGTAAATTACCTCTCAGCCCCCAGAGGACTGTTTCCATGATTTCCCACCTATTAAACACTGACCCTCAGCATTCTTCTGCTCTGGAGAAGCTCAGTGCAATTCCTGATTTGACCCTGTATGGATAGAGTGAAGTAGGCTGGAACTTTAGGAGCCAGCCTGGAGAGCAGAGCTCCCGTGGCTGCTAATAGAACAACAATTGTTTTTAAAAACCTTCCAATGTAAGTGACAAACAGCCAAGAGGTAGAAACACTCGTTGTACAAATCCCACACTCTGAAGCTGTGCTTTTAATTGGGCTCATAGCACTGTAGTGGTTACTTCAGCAATCCTCACCACTCATCTCACAAGCAGTAGGGAAATATCCACAATCAATTGAAATTGAAATGCTGAATTCCAGGTCTTCTGACTCGCCTGTTCCTCCCCTGCAATGCAGGAACGTGAATTAGAGCAGCACCTATGTGCAAGCACAGCCCCACAGTAATCATCAGCCTCCTGATGCTAAAAGCGGAAGGAAACGGAAAGGTATTTCTTAGGGAAATGATCATTACATATAATACAGTTTATTTGCAACTACCAAACACTCCAGGCTGGATGAATCTCCAAGCTCTTCTTTTTGTAACCCCCCAGAATTAGAAGTATGATATGCTTAATTTAAACCATATTTCTCCAACCTCTAAGTGCTTTCACAGAGCTGGAAAGTTCATCCTCCTATAGAAAACAATTTTATGTCATTTTTCCATCAAAAACCCACAAGCTCTAATAAGTAAACTGAAAAGCTTGGTTACAAATACATTTGTATCAATGCATATATTCTTCCTTTCACCCACGTTTTCCTGAGCTCATAGCAGACTTTCTAACAGCACATTGCTGCATAGCAAGATGCATTTGCTACAGGTATGTAACTTAAAACTGTTTGTAAGAAACATCCTAAACATGTCCCTTGCTGTAAATGTGACATCTTTACAGCATATGCTTAGTAAATGAAAGCCCTGGGAAAAGGAGGAAAGTCAGGATACCTCCCATATAACTGATTGTAAATTCTTGGGCACCAGGTTTATATTCTTAATAACCTACTAGTTAGACTTAGTGTGTCTGTTCCATCTAAGTCAATTTAAATGAGGTGTACCAGATACAGTACATAAAGTGTTTCATACTTGTGGAGATATGTTTAAGTATTGTTTCTTTAGGAAAATCTAATAGCTAGCTCCAGTTAATCACTGTCAGATGTTCTACATGCTGCAAGTGGTAACTTCCTTGACACAAACTGCTTTTAATCAGGAATCTCCAGCATATCTTGCACACATCTCAGACTGACTTTTGTGATACATTAAAAAGCCTTTATGGCATCTCGTTTTTGTTCACGTTAACCTAGCCTACTCTTTGCTTTACTGTGTAGGAAAACCCCTACAAGACAACTCCTTCTTTCCCTGGAAAAGGAGAAGAATTCCGCAGAGTTTCACAAAAACCGGACCACAAACGCACCCCCCTGCCTCCCCCCTGCAGCGGCGCTCAGCACACGAAGCTGGAGTCAGGCTCACACAACCCACCCTGTGAGAGCAGTGCCAGCCCAGCGTGGGCCCGGGGCAGCATTCCTGCTCCCCCTCCCAGCCCTTGTTT
Organism: Passer domesticus; assembly: GCF_036417665.1. NCBI lineage: Eukaryota > Metazoa > Chordata > Aves > Passeriformes > Passeridae > Passer > Passer domesticus. The sequence continues at coordinate 12,957,605 of NC_087491.1, read as the reverse complement.
GTAAACACCTCTTGGCTGAGAGCACGCGGATGCAGCGCCGATAATAGGAGCCTTCCAACTATGTTCTTTAACTTCTCTGACTCCAAAAAGGCAATCAAAGCCACCCCATAATGTGTGATTAAATACACGCAGGGGATAATCTCTCCTTCGAAAAGCTGGAGAAAAGGTGGTGTTGAGACTGGTTTGAAGTGGTCTCCTTAATAGAAAAGGACGGTCCCTTTCTGTGTACATCATGATTTGCTTTGGGATTTCTGTTGTGCCCCGTAAGCCTACAGGATATTACAGCAGCTTTTGTGTCGCTGGTGACCCAGCTGTTCATTATTGAAAAATTCCACTGCTTGATGCTAAGGGCAGGAAGGCTGACCCCTCATCTTATGGACGTTACTATCTTTCAAAAGATACAGGATTAAAGGGCCGAGCAAAATCTGGAGGAAAGCTATGTCTGGTTTTCTGTGTTTTCATTGTCTTTTGCTATATTGGCCCAGAGAGGGATGTTTGTACAGGATTTAATTAGTTGGAATCAGGCTGAGATTATTGTTGAGACTATTTACTCAGCAAATCTCCAGTCTGAGCTGGAGCTTGAAATGAGTCTGAATAAGAAAATCGAGGAGTGCTCAGCCTTACTGCTCATATTCTGTAAGGAGCAGCAAGACAGACGTGAAGGGTCTGCTTATGTGAGGTGCTGAATGCCCTTCATTCCCACTGGGATCAATAAACTGGGGGGGGAACCATCATTAAATCACATGACGGAGCCCTAATCAGCTATAAATAGCAAGTGAGAAGATCACAGAAGCCACCAAGGTTGAAGAACTTTTCCTGCATTCTCGTGGGGAGCTACAGCACCAGTGCATGATGCAGCACAGGAAGCAAAAGCAAGCATGTTGCTATCACTACTGCAGTTGTGGCGCTCCATAATTTCATACAGACAAAATTTTGTAATAAAGATGTTTGAAATATATTTTTTTCACACACTTATTTTTTAAATTAAAGCATCAAGATTTGGACATAAGACTTGACCCATCAGCTTCAGTAGAAAAGAGGACATGGCATCTGACAGATACAAGTAAGGTAGCTAGAGGAGCCACTAATAAAGGAGAAACCAAGGAATGCTGTTCTGAGGCAGGACGTGACATCTCTAGGAACACAATGCATTCACTGCCTCCCCTAGGTCAGGGAAAAAAAGTCTGGCAGGAGATTCCTCAGATATCCTGAGCTCCTCAGTAATTCCAAGCCCCTTGCTCTCTGCATTTCGGGCGGTAGGTGGTAATTCTTAGAGAAGATTTGTACAGGTGAATAAGCTGCTGTTTATACTTTGTACAATTAGCACTGGTGCCTCAGGCCCCTGTGCAAATGTAGCAATTCTGGCCAGGCTACTTCTGGAGCTCTAGGGGTGCAGAAGTGGCTTGTCCATCCACTCTTCAGCAGTGCTCCTCTCTGCAGTGCTCAGGTGGGAGCCATGGTGACACAAAGTCTCCATTCCCTTAGGAGGACCTCCACCAACATCAAGAATAGCTGCTTGCAACACAAGCAGTCACTGTCCAGTGATTAGAGGAGGCATTAAGATTGCTGAGAGAAGAAAAATGTGTGGGGTCAGCTCCCCTTAGGTGCAATACTCATCAAAAAATTGTCCCCTCCGATTTAACGTATCTGAAAATTTCATGATGACCCAGAGCTAGTCGCCAGGACCTCGTCCTGAGCACGAACCAGCCCAACAGTATTCCTGCAGCAGCAGCCCACGGCTGGCTGAGAGGGCACAGACAGCAGAGCTTCCAGCTGAGGGTGTTCCAGGCTGTTGCTGGGGCTGCCCTGGTCACTGTGGCACGAGCTGGGGCAGGGGCCAGGGCTCTGCAGGTGCTGCCATCCCCAGAGCTGCCCTTGCAGAGGGGAGAAGTCCTTCCTGCAGGCTGGAGGCCCCTTGTTGCCTGGCTGCACCATTTCAGTCCAAATAATATTGTTTTAAATTTTCTGAACTGAACAGTAAGTGATACAGAGAGAGCAAACATAGAAGCACAGTGGATTGTCACCACATCAGACACCAGTGATCGCCTGCCTGATCCAAAGGACAAAAGCAGGTCCTTACCCAGCCTCAGAGCATACAGAACATCTCCTCAGCCCCAGAAAATTAAGATCAAGCAAGGAAGTAGAATTCAGTGCTGCTCTTAGGTCCCAGCTGTGACTTTTTACCAGGTTTGAGCAAATTCTTGGCACTGGCTCAAAAGACTTTTTGTGAGCAAGCATGTTGTCAGCATTTTTCCTTTAAAGACATATAACCTAAGGTAAAAGAATAAAGCTAGACTGAGATTTATGCTGCAGCTTTCTTCCCCCCCTGCCCCCCACTTTGGTAAATTACTGATGTTGCTGCATCAGTCAGCTCTGCAAGCTGTGGGCACATGACTTCAAAGGCAGAGGTTTTCCCTTCCAGGAAAGAGGATGGGATGAACCTTTCCAGCGCTGGGGGTGTGGATCCTGCAGCTGACCAAGGCAGAAAGGCGTCTTATCCCTAGCTGCTGAGTAGCAGTGGGAACTTCCCAGACCCTTGCCAACTGCTCTTAACATGCCTGATGGATCACAGGGCCTAAGGAAATCATTGCCATGTTTATATTACATGGTTATATTATCTGCCTGCAGAAACCACAGCCCCTTTGTGCACGCAGACTCTTCCCCCGAAAGAAAGGAAGAAAATTAGAATAGAATAGAGCCTGAATAGCAGGGAGATGCAGCAGACAATGAACACAAAACCCTGTTTCAAATATTTTGCTGGTGATTTTGTACAAAACAGCAAGTCTGCATTCCTCCTTGAAATGCATTGTGAGCTTTCATAAACAAGGATTTTTCTGAAAGTTCAGATTTTATAAAATTCAGAGTAAGGAGGAAGAGCTCCCAGCCAGTGCCTGGGGAAAGGGATCCAGCTCTGCAACTGGGGGGATCAGGCTGCAGGAAAGAGATGACAGGGCTGAGCTTTGCAAGTGTTAAACAGGGATCCCATCTTGTACCAGTGGGAAAACTGTTCATCTCCTCCAAGAGGCAAATCATATCTACTCACAGAATTATTGAGAAATTAACCAGGAAAGTCGCTTTGGTTTTTTAAGTAGTGGGAAAAAAGATAATTTTAAACAAGCAGAGGCCCTGCAAGGACCAACTCCTTTAAAGCAGCCATGCCCCAGAGGCTTGCCTAGGTGTGAGCTGCAGTGAAACTCAAACCCTTTTGTTTTAAACCTCGGAAGCACAGAGCATGGCAGGAGCTACATGGCCTGTGAGCTTGTCTGCAGCAGGCACTGCACTGCCAGCACAGGCACTGCTGGAAAATGACCTGAGAGGAGGTTTGGAGAGGAAATACCTGGGGGTTTCATGTGCTTTGCAAAACACAGCAAGATCATGGACTCACAGCAGTACCTCAAGGGCAAACCACCTGAATCCCTCACTAGTGATGCAAACACTGAGACGCCACTCAGCATCCTCGGAGAACCACAGCTCTGTCCCCAGCCACAGGCAAAGGGCCACCAGACCTTCAGAGACCTCTGAGCAGCCAAACCACCCCACAGCACAGCAGCACCAGGGCACCCGGCAGCTTTGGGACCCCCTTCCCTGGACAGCCAGGCTCCTGGTGCCCCTGCCAGTGCTGAGCTCCAGGGCTGGGCGGCACGGAGGAACGACAGCGCGGGCAGCTGAAGGACGAGGGGTCCCAGCATGGCACCAGCCCTGCTCCAGCAGAGCCCCCACAGCGCCTGGGCAAGGAGCGTGCAGCAGCTGCAGAGGGAATCCCACGCAGGCGGCGGGTTCAGCATCGCGTGTCTGTCCGTCAGGTGACAAGAACAGCGTGTCTGTCCGTCAGGTGACAAGAACAGCACTGCAGCTAACCTCTGCTAGTTGGGCTCTGCAGCCACACTCCTCTGTGGAGCGACAGGCTCAAGAAGGAGCAGCGCAGTGCCAGGGCTGAGCCCAGGGGCAGTGCCACGCTGTCCCTCGCAGCCTGAGCCCTGCACAGCCAGGCAGCTGCACACAGAGCATCACCCAGCAGGTCGGGGACAGCCCTTCCCCCTCTCCCCTGCCCCCTTCTCTCCACAAAGGCGAGTGCATGGTTAAAAAGCCCTGATCTGATAGCTCTGTCCAGGCTGCATCTGCAGAGAATGGGCATCCGAGCTGCTGACAGCCCTATCAACTCATCCTCCCATGGACCACGATCAGGGCCAACACTTTTGGTGATTTATAAAGAAAATTGCTTTCACAGACACAACGTGAAAGACACAAGCTCTAGATTACTACCAAGATTAGCATGCAAAAATGTATTTGAATTTCTGATCAGCAGGAGGCTTCAAAGGGCCCGGGCTCAGATTAGCAGGTGTTACGTGAAAAAGGAGAGAGAGCTTTTGTGCTACAAAGTTGCGCCAGCAAAACAAATATGTCTTTCACTTTGAAGAGCTGGGGAGGAATTTGTGGCCATTGCCATGGAAACTCAACAGGCCTTACGCTGCAAAGCCAGATTTTGGAGACAGAACTGCTCTTATGTCTGTATGTGCTGAATACAACATGTCTTTATCAGAAGGCTGCTGAGGAAAATGAAATGACAATGTGACACCATTATAACACCTTTATTTATTTCAGTTGAATTTCCATTATTTGGAAAAGGAAAGAATACAGCAGGCACTTGCTTTCAACAGAGGATCCCTTGATACTACATTACTTTGAGAAAAAAATATACAGAATTCAGAGGACCTTGATTATCACTAACATCTAACTAGATTTTCTGGGCCAATATTCCCACCTAAAACCAGTGCAGGGAAGTCTTTGGCTGTAGGATTTAAAATTCTTTTTCCACTTCTTTTTTGCTTCATGCTGTCTCTGTGTCCTAATTGAATGGCCTTCACGTGAAGCACAAGACCCTGACTGGTTACCAGTGACTTTCAACCAAACCAAGGCAGGCTGGAGAGGATGCTGCTGTTCCCAGCACCCTCAGTGACCTCGCTGGAGCTGTGACAAGCCCACCTCCTCGAGCCCTCCAAAAGGTGCTCTGCTTCTCAGCTGGCCGTGTGGACAGGTGACTTCACAGGGCTGCCCTCATCCTCCGGGCCCTGGGCCATGAGCCTTGAAATGTCCCCAAAGGACATTTGGGGACACAAGTCCTCCTCAGGGTAGCAGGGAACACCAGCAAAGGGTGGTGCAGGCAGGGGAAAAGGCCCTGTGCAAGGGGCTGCAGCACTGCGGGCTCTGGAGCTGCTCCTGCCCCTCTGTGTCTGCCCTGGGCTGCCCAGGGCACCTCACCTGGTTACAGGTGTTGTTTCACAAACATCCACAATTAACCAGTCAGCCCACACTAGCTCACCACCGCCAGCACGGTTAAAACACACAATTAAATATCTGATGCCAAGATATGACACTGAAAGGTCACAGTATCTCCCTTCTCCCTCTTCATTCAGCCGTGGCTCATCTGGCAAAGACAGAGCCCCTGCCTGCCCAGCCCTGCTGTGGGGGCACAGACCCACACTGCCACAGCCCTGCCACTGGGGGACAAAAACCCACACTGCCACAGCCCTGCCACTGGGGGACACAGACCACACTGCCACAACCCTGCCACAGTGCCCAGGGCCACCAGCTCGGGGACACAGGGCCTCCATCCCCGGGACACCCAGCTGAGCTCCTCCAGCCACAGCAGCTCTCTTCACGCTGCTGCAAAACAAGGAGGCAGGGAAGCAGGGGCTTCCTCCTCTGGCAAAGGCAGGGCTGCTGGCACTGGCCCTGCGCTGCCCCAGGCAGGTGGGGAATGACTGCTCCGAGCTCCTGAAGTGACTCACACAGGGACAACACACGAAGGCAAAGAAAACTGTGGAAGGCTCAGACACCCCAGGCCAGGGTCAGCAGGGTGTGGCAGAGGATGTCTCCAGGCACTCTGAAGGTGTCCAGGGTGCTGTGCAATCCTCCCAAGGACAGGCTCCCCAGGGACTTTCTAGCTCTAGGGGGCTGAAGGGCAGGCACAGGGCAATAACTCTCAGCTTTGCTCCATTGCACCTGGCCCTTCTAGAACATCTCAGGCAGAAGGATGCTGGCACCACGTCAGACACGGAGCCATCTCAAAAAGCCCTGCTCACACACTGGACCATGCTGCTTTTTTTGCTCTCTGACAGCAGTGTCAGGAGATACTTCTTGGATGCACCAGTCTCTTCCTGTTGAAAACCTGAATTGTTATTTTAAAATAATAATCCAGTGATGTCTAAATGAGCCTCATACAAACCTTAAAAGGCCCCGCTGCATTAAATAAGAGCACATTCAGTGAGAGGCAAAGCAGCAGCACTGTCCAGACATTCCGATATTGACTACCCGGGAAAAGAAATGAGCGTAACAATAGTGTAACAAAGAAACTGGGAGTACTTGAAACCCAGTATACTTGCTAGAACATGTATTCATCTGTCTTAGATCTCATTTTTAGCTTCCACAACTCCTTGCATAAGAATACCAACTTCCTCTCCAGCCTGCCCCACCTTCACTGGCTTCATTCACATTTGCAAGAATGCATTTTGCCCCGAGAAATCTGGCAGAAAATGGAACTCCTGTCCTTCTCTCCTTGCTGGCTACTTATGAAAAGACTTACAGTATTAAAAGCTAAAGAACTGGTTCCACAGAATTCCACAGAGATAAACACACAACTTGGTGGAGATACTGCCTGAATTTCAGAGCCATTTGCATTCAGCTAAGAGGGAGCAAAGACTTCTGCTTCTCATCACTAACCAGTCACATCCCTGGATACACAAAGTAAAAGGCAAATAACACTTGCATGTGAAAAAAGAAGCATGCTTTAAAATATTCATCATTGAAGCACACTTCATATGGGCCAAGCACTTCTAAATTAATTAGGTACATCCAGGTATTTTTGAAACTGGTAAGGAAATATTTAGATCTTCCTCCATACCATGGGTTTAGGAAAAAGTATTCCTTCAAGTGAAACATACAAGAAATATGCAAACACATATTTTATCTAAATGAAATTTTAAAATGCAGTCCTTACATTTATAGCCTGTTTACATTTCTAGTTAAAAATATTTAAATTAATATTTAAGTCCAAGATATATATGACACGATGAATATAATAAAACCAAACCAAATTAAAATAATTTCAATGTATGAGTTGGAAATGCTCAAAGATTATTCTAAATGAAGGAAGAAAGAAATTTTATGATAGAGATCTAGAAGCTGAGGGAATAACTTCCAGTCAAATGCCAAGGTTTTACACTGTCAGTTATGTAAAACAGCATAAGACAAGGCAGCTGAATTTGTAACTCACAAAACCCTGACAAGTGTGGTCAACCTCCTGAAAGCAGTAATTTATTATCAGAAATGTCACGCCTACACAATAGCCTTATTGTTGATTCATTAGGTAATTTCCCTTGAAGACCAGCTGTTTCTAGTGTGGTGGGATGAATAATGAGAAAGATATTTAATGTTCATGGTACAAATGACAGACATAAGGAGGTTCTAACACCACCAGCGTCCCAGTGCCTAGGGCAGCAGCTCTGTTCCAGGGGGTAAAGGTCCTACACCTCCCACTTGCACAGAAAACCTCCCAGGTGTCAGATAGCTCAGAGGGCAGGTTGCTGTGCAATACCTTCAATAGAATCAGGAGACCCATGTGATATGGCCAAGCAGGCCTTGGGCTCATTGTCACCTTCTATTTCCATTGACATGCCCCAGGGGTAGATACTTTCCCCTCCCAGCAGACTCAATTTATTCCCAGGTGCTTCCATGAATGTCTGCCACCAGTGCAGCTTGCAAAAGACAGTCCCCGTGGCTGTGCTCCAGGCAAGCTTTCATCCTGTTTTCCAGAAGTGCCTCTTTTTTAACCTTAAGCCAAGCACTATCCAGATAATAATTATTAAACTATAATTTACTAGAGCTAGTAGTACTATCTTCTAGTTGTTTAGTTTATTTTTTTTAATTTTACACAAATACATTATTTGTCCCTCAAATGATCCCTCTGAGGGCTACTTCTCCATCATGTTAAGTAACACTGCAATTAAAGTGAGTTAAATTCACCAATAAGCAGACAAGCACCATGTGCTGTATGGCTGGTGTTCATTATGCTCAGTACATTAATGCCAACAGTTTGTCACTGCTTCTCCTGTTACAGCCACCTAAACTGCAAGAACCAGAAACAAAAAAAGGAAATTTTGTCTAAAGGCTGTGATTGATCAGCTCTTTAATGTGATCCTGGGATACAGAAATCAGGTGGAACCATTTCTTTGCCTTTCAGGATGTATTTGTTAGGAACTGCAGGCCAGTGCTGCCCAGAGCAGGCTCGGGGGAGCTGCCTGGACTCTGGGTGAGCTCCAGAGCAGGGCAGGATGGAGCCTGGGCTGTGACAGGCTCCAGAGCTGGGCAGGATGGAGCCTGGGCTGTGACACACTCCCAGAGCAGGGCAGGATGGAGCCTGGGCTGTGACAGGCTCCAGAGCTGGGCAGGATGGAGCCTGGGCTGCGACACACTCCCAGAGCTGGGCAGGATGGAGCCTGGGCTGTGACAGGCTCCAGAGCTGGGCAGGATGGAGCCTGAGCTGTGGGTGAGCTCCAGAGCTGGGCAGGATGGAGTCTGGACTCTGGGTGAGCTCCAGAGCAGGGCAGGATGGAGCCTGGGCTGTGGGTGAGCTCCAGAGCAGGGCAGGATGGAGTCTGGACTCTGGGTGAGCTCCAGAGCTGGGCAGGATGGAGCCTGGGCTGTGGGTGAGCTCCAGAGCAGGGCAGGATGGAGCCTGGGCTGTGGGTGAGCTCCAGAGCAGGGCAGGATGGAGCCTGGGCTGTGACAGGCTCCAGAGCTGGGCAGGATGGAGCCTGGGCTGTGGGTGAGCTCCAGAGCAGGGCAGGATGGAGTCTGGACTCTGGGTGAGCTCCAGAGCAGGGCAGGATGGAGCCTGGGCTGTGGGTGAGCTCCAGAGCAGGGCAGGATGGAGCCTGGGCTGTGACAGGCTCCAGAGCAGGGCAGGATGCTGCCTGGGCTGTGGGTGAGCTCCAGAGCTGGGCAGGATGGAGCCTGGACTGGGACACGCTGGCAGCCTCCTCACAGCCCAGTCAGGAAACACAACAGTGCACTGATACAGAGCCCAAAACTTTCACTGACATTTCAATAAAGAGGAAAATAACCACTCTCTACCTTATCTAGTGACAGCTAAAGCTTTGAGATGATGGAAGGACAATTCAAGTTCTAAAGGCCTGTCACTTGCAAGTGTCCCTATTCCTCCTACATTTTGCCTTAAGTTGCAATTATATCAACACTTTCAATTAGACGAGGCTTTAGGAAAATGAACAGAAACCCCAAACAGTAAACATACCTTCAATATTTCTTTCTGAGGGCAGCTGCACTGACATGGCACTCCAAACATGATTGTTTTTTCAGTGACAGTGCTATATAAGGTAAATAATTTAGTAAATATCTTCCTTTCAGATCTTACTTGGCTGCAGCTGAGATCAAAATCAAGTTATTGTCCTTCTCTACCTATGGGGGGAGTGTAATAAAAACCTGGATTTACAGTTAATCAGATCTGATGACTTTGTGACTTCTGTCTGCATTTTAGTACTGCACCACTTCTGAGTAGCTCCATATCCTCTGACACCAGAGGAGGTGCTCTCTGTTATCTCAACCACACTGTAGCAATTCTGTTGCTTATAAAAGTGTTCCCCTAAATGCTGTAATTGAATATAAATAATATTCAATATTTTTGTTATCAGAAGAAGAGATCTCTGAAGACCTTTTTCCCCTCACATATGGGAACACGCCCTAGATGCCAGCTCCCCACTCTCAAGCTCGATGTCTTATCCCTCAGAAAGGTGCCCATTGATTTAGGTGTTCAGGCCTCCCTTGGCAAGCTGGGAACATTTCCCCATGTTTGAAATCTAATTTCAAGAGGGGTTCCCACGGTCCTTAAAGCCCTGGTGTAAGTCACAGCCTGATGGTATATTCCACAGTCAGGGTTTAAATCTGAAGTCACTAATTATCTAAATATAAATAGAGCTCAGAGAACTATTTGGGATTTATATTGCAGAACCTTGCCCTTACATTCCCTTCAGCATGGCTCTTTAAAACATGGATATAGATCCTGGTTTCCTGTAGTCACCGTGGAAAGCCACAGGTACTGGTGGGAGGGTGGCACTCCAGGTGTGCTCCAGGGGCTCGATTCTCCATCCCTCCACCCCAGGGAGGGCAATGTGGTGCTCCAGGAGCACCGTGGGGTCAGTGCTGTACTCACTGGCCACCCTCACCTCAATATAATCTTATTGCAATTAGCATTTAATCACGTGCTTCTTTCCATCAGACATTTGTGATCTCCAAAACCCCAACCCGAGGAGCCTGTCTGCCCCTCTGAGATCCCACCATGGCAGCATGCCTTCTGCCTTGGTGCAAGGCTCCTTTCCATGGATGGTGGGGCACACTGCATTAGCTCTGCACACATCAGGAGCCAGCCAGAGCTGAAGAGCCCCTCCCTTGGCTCAGCACTCCTACAGAGACACAAGCCATGACTGCTGAGACCTCACCACGTTTGAAGGAGGGGATGAGACCCCTTTTCCTGTTTTTTGGCCTCTTAGACTTTCAAGTCCAAACATGGAGATGTGCTCAGTGCAATTTCTCCATAAGGAAATTTATCAACTGTGCCCCATGACAGAGTTCTGCCAGCAGAAGAGGTTTCACAATTAGCAAAACCTTGTTCACTGCTCTGTTTTAGAATCTGATTATTGTGCTACATTTATCTTAAGCAAAGTGGCTGACAAATAACTGCAAAATAATGTGATAAAAACCATTTATAATGCCAGGTTATTCCAGGTCTTTCTCCCTAACTATTTATGACAAGGTAATAATGCTGGTTATGCATTTGTCTGACTTTAAATTGGTTACTAACAGCCATGATGGATGAGGGGAAGGATCGCCTTATTCGGAAAAGCAGCTCCTGATTTCTGATCTCATTCTTGCAGGTAATGAATTATATCTAATTAGTAGGTTCCAAATCTAATCAAGAGGTTGTGATGTTGACCCAGAGCAGCAAAAGAGGGTGAGGAGGCCTCCTTTTATGTTTTTGCTTATCTTGAGTGAAGAATACTTCATAAATACAGTCTTCTGGAGAGCACTGACTACACTGGCTAAAGATGGAATCAATTCTAAAAGTCACTGTTTCAGTTAACAGTGTAATGAAACTCATCTCCACAGATGTGTTCTTTCTATTGGGAATGTAAACTCCTTATTCCCCATTATGGTCTATTTATTTTATTATTTAGGAAAAGTATGAGAAATTGTTGTTGTAAGCAAATCAAGCTCCAAGTGAAAGAAATTATTTTTTCATACTACGAAATATTCTGTGAGTTAAGAAAAATTTGCATCAGAATTCTTGAGAAATAAACAATAATTTTAAAAAATAGAGCTGGAGTGGAAATAATAGCACAAGGAATGGACAGATTAAAAAATGTTTTTCAGTTTTACATCATAATAGCTGCAAAGCAAACAGAGCTCTACTTCTAATTGCATTTTGCTCTTACAAGCACAATCTTCCCCACCAGAGACAGCAAAGTGAATATGGGAGAACAAAATCTACCCTGCAATTCAGTCAAGGAGTCATGTTTGGCTTTCACACTTGACCTAAGCCCACTCCTTGACAGAAGCCAAAGAGCACTGCACACACCAGGGGCTGTGCTGCTCTTGCAGGGAGAGCTTTGGGGTGACGAGCCACCAGCCCCTCCTGCTTTGCAGGGACCACAGGATGCCCCAGGAGAAAGCTGAGGCAAGGAGCTCTGATTCATTACAGCACGGCTTTTCTCCAGCAGTACAGATCTGGGAAGCCTGAAAGCACACCCAGGTGGTCTGAATGCCTGTTTGTGTGGTGACACTGGGCATGGAGAGCTCGGAGGACACGAGCTCCCTCCTTGACCCAGTCTCAGACCGGTGACTGACCTTTGCTTTCCCAGGAACAAGCAGAATTTGATGTGACCTATTACAAGTGAAATAATCAGAAGTCTTCTGGTATTTTTACCTGCCAGGGTTGCAATATAACTCTGATTCTTGTTTTGATCGTAATTTGAGAATCTTTTCAGTGCTCGTGGTGTTCAGATCACTGCCCTTTTCAAGGATGCTGTGCCAAGCCACAAACCAGCTTTGTGCAGTCAAACAACACAATGGGACACATAAAAACCCCTAATGATTGCAAAGGGAGAGCTGAACAAGAGCCATCCAGTGCCCTGCTTACATCTGACACTGCTAAGACAATGCTACACCTTGATTACCAAGAGGAGCAGGATTTTATTGTTTTGTACTGCAGCACCCATGCTCCCAGGCACTGCCTGCCCAGCTCGCCTTGTTCCAGGGCACTGCAAACAGGTATTGTTTGGGAAGAGGAGCACTTGCTTGCCAAGCTGACTACCAAAATGATGGATTTATAGAGCTCTGTCTTTCATGTAATGAGGTTAAGTGACCAATTCCAACTACACCTGTTTGTCAGGCAATACCAGTTTTAAGAGCTCATTTTTAAAGCCAGACAAGTCTACTTTGTGTATTTACTTATTTATTTATGCATTTCCGAAGATCACCACAATATTTACTCTGTTATTAAACTCTGTGTCAGGCACTAATGGCCTGTAATTATCTTTGAAATTGGATTTGATGTTGCAAAGTTACATAGTACAGACAAGTGTCCTACTGATGTCAGAGTTTCATCATGAGAAACTGTTCTGATGCTGCAATTTACTTAGAAAACACACCTGCCATGCAGAGCATATGAAAACAGATCAACAACGAACCTGACTTAAAAACGAAACCAGAGCTCAAATATCCCAAATCTGTATCTCAATCCACTTCAAAATGGCCAGAAAAAAAACAGCTACCCATGCTCATATTCTGCTACTTGTACTTCCCTGCATAAGCCTACATGAACATATTACTACTTTTTCTTATTTAACAAAATGGCTCACAACATAATTCCACAAAATTAGCATAAAAACGAATGTTTGTGAGCGGTATTTTCTTTGTTCCCTTGAGCCTGGCCGAACCAGCATATTATATGTCATTCTTCCTCGTGAACAAACGGCTGAGAGCTATCGCCTCCAATTCCCCATTAAAGCCCTCGCCCTCACTCATCCTGTCTGCAGAGAGACCAGAACCCCCCCAGCAGCAGAACCCGCTGCCATTAATTCAGTTACCCAGGGAATTTCACACCTTTGCCGGCCCTTTACGGTTCTCATTTTAGTGCAACCTAATCTCCAATGGATGCGGAAAGCTGTGAAGAAGGGCAGCTCAAGCTGAAGGCAGCAATTAAATGATAATTAGGGCTTTACTTCATCTTGTGATTGATAGAGGTTCACTGGACCCAAACTGCATCTTGTCATGTGCTAATAGGCCTGGCAAGATACTCCACTGCATCTGAAGGATTTTGCCTTATCTCAAGAGAGATAATCTACTCAACAAGTAATCTCCTGCCTGTGGTAAAGTGCCACTGTATATTTACCAGGCCAGTATTCTTCATGGTTCAGCTCTGAACCAGCCCTAGGACTTCCTCAGGAGCGAGGAAGCCAAGGCTTTCCTCTCTTATTTTCAGGCTTCTGGGTACCCAGCTCTGGGATCTCCCAGTACAGCTGCTTTGTCTCCTCCCTCAAGCACACCCCTCACCAGCACAGACCCTCACAGGAGCCACCACCTCGGAATATGAGCCATGGAAAACTTTGGAACTATTTTGTGTCTATTTCCTGCTCCTGGGAAAGTGAGCTGTCCTGCCCGTGGTCCAGGGCTGCAGCTCCCCTACTCCTCTGTGTCTTTTGGGCCTTTGTCAGCCCAATTACTTATTATAAACAATACAGTTTATCTTTATCAGAATCATTATCTAAATTGGCTACATGACACATGCTGTTCTCCTAACTGCACTCCCGGGAAAATGTGCTATAAAATCTGTGATTTTGTACTTTGTAATTATCCCTCTATGGGCTATAAAGCATTACTCTGGTGTTTAAAATAGGTGTAGCTAGCATTTTCCACTCCTCGGAGTGGAACATTTATTCTACCTCAGAAAATAAAATGCAGCACAATATTGGTGCAATCAAGCAGAGGATTACTGCAGCCATGTCCTGACTGCTGAGCTGACTCCACACACAAAGGAGTTTCTCATGACGTGCTCCATTTTTATTATGGAGTTTCTTTTTCTCTGAGCAAGACAAAGATGACCTAAGATAGTGTGAAGTGAAACATGGCCTTAGCTGGCATTTTAGTCTGGAAATGATGAGGTGTCAACAATAACGGTTAACAGGATCATACTCCCAGTGCCATTAATTTTCTCTTTTCAGTATCCTCCACATTTCCTGTTGTAAAAATGCTGGCCAGTTCTTCCCTGTTGCTGACTTTTGTTTTCCTTACTGTTTTGAGAAATTCCTCCTTCCTCAGGATTTCTAAATCTATTTCACACAGTGCCAAGCCAGCAGCTCTCCCCATGATTAAAACAAAACACTTTAGTTCTAAAGAGCAAAGACCTCACCTCCCATCTTGCACAACATGAGGTGTCCCTGGCCTCCCTTTTTAGCTGATTCTGCTTGCTTGATGCACTTTCAGAAGTTCAGTAACTAGCAGTGGAGGGGTCATGTTTGCCCTCAAGTTGCTGCTTTTCATGCTTGACATGTTTTTCTACTGTCCAGTCCCTTAGCTGCAGCAGGGTCAAGAGGATGGAGGGAAGGGTGGGGGTTACAGAAAGGGTATTGTATTACACAAACCCCAAAAGGTTTCGGTTACAGAACGTATATTGTCCATGTCTGTTGGGCTTGTGAAGAAGTATCAAGTTCACCACATTCTCATTTAGGGACTTTGATCCTTTCAGTTAAAAAGAAGCTGCTGAGAATTACTCTGCAGAGCAAAGAAATGAATCAGTTGTACTCTCTCACCCAGCACTGAGGAATGCCAATATTTCTGTTAGCCAGCCCAATCCTAGGGAGATTTACCCAGCTGCAGAGAGGCTGGAAGGGGCTTAAGTCTATCAACACAACCACAGGCTCCCCCTCCTTTCAGAAGGGCTCAAGCACCTCTTGTGCTGCCTGACTTTCAGGGATGTGGAGCCCTTTAGGTGTCTCGGGGTTTGAGTATTTTTATGCTCCTTCTGCAGCTGAAGCAGCCATGGGAACAGCAGCCACGACGTGTCTCCTCTCCCCATCTCTCCTTCTCTAGGTTATCCATGATTACAAAGGTATTCCTGCCCAGGTAATTTATTGGTTAGATAAAAATATATCTGGAATCACCCCTGCAGTTTTTTCTGTTTCTTTCTCTTTCTTTCCCCTTCTTCCTTCCTTCCTACATTTTCTCTTTCCCGTTGCCCTAAGAAAGGCTGACATGTTTCAAAGACCCTTCATTCTCCCAGAAAGTATGAAATTCTATAATTATCTTTTCCCATAGGGGTCCCTGTATTTTTTGCCTGAAACATATTTTTTACATATATTGACAATGTTTGTTTGGTTTTTTTTTGCCTTGCGTTTACATTGGTAATCTTTGTTAATCTAATTTTTATGGCCTGGCAAGCTGTGATGTCCATGCTGGCACTGCTAAATCAGAGAGACCTTATTTATATGTGGGGGTTTTGTCTGCATGTACTGAAATAAGGGAGACTCGGAGCCATCAGGTGTTTCAGGGTCTGTGCCTGAGCATTATCCTGAAGGCAGAACCCACCAATGGCCTAGACAGGGACTCAGAAACTGCTCCTGTGAATGGGGTCAGAAAGGACCCAGAAAGGCATCATGAGGCGTTAGCTGATTTTTCAAGGGGCTCTGTTTTGTTGCACTTGCAATTTTCTACAGCATTAAGCAGTTTCATGGTACATTGTACTGCACTGCCTGAGATGGGACACAGACTATTTTCAGGCCAGAGAGGTGGCAGATTTTAGACATCAAACATCATGCTGGACTGGGAGACCAGAACAGAACAGCAGCCATCTGCCATAAGCTGTCCAGCTCACCAGACCTGCCTCCCTCCTCAGATCTGCAGCCCCATCAGAGCCCCACTGCAGCCTTTTGGCAAGCTGCTGCCTCAGCGCCTGGGAAAGTCCACATCTTCATTAATCACTACCTGGGCCTGTCTAACCTGTTCTCTCACCCTGCTCCTTTCCTCCATCCTTCCCCTTCTTTCTTCCGTCCTACATTTTCTCTTTAAACATCTTTTTCTCAGGGAAATTATCCAGAGATGCTAACAACAAATAGAATAGCTTAGACAATTGTAGGGTCAAGAGTTTCCCTTTCATATGACAAATATATGCATTTCAATCACTATTTCCAGTTAAATTTAGATTTCCACTGGTCTCTTGAGTCCTGTCACTGGTCACGAGAGCAAAGACATCGGTACCTGCCCCTCTGCTTCCCCTTGTGAGGATGCTAAAGCCCACAACAAGGTCTGATGTCACTGTCCCCTTCTCCAAACAAAGTGCCCTCGTCTGTTCCTCATTAGACTTCCCCTCTCTGTGTCTGGGGGCCTCTCTGCCCTCAAGGGAGCTAGCTGTTTCTCCCAGTTTAGTGCCATTGGCAAACTGTGTCCAGGTCATGAATGAATGGATGTTGAAATCCTCATCAATGAAGATGTTGAAGAGGCAAGGATGGAGCCCCAGAACCCTCAGTGACAGTGCCAGCCAGATGCCACCCCAGCCACTGTAACTCTGTACTTCATCCACAAGCCACCATCACCCATGGTTGTCCAGCTGTGAGCTGGACTGTTTGTCCAGGAGGATAACATGGGAGTACCAAAAGCTTTGCTGAAGTCCCCACAGATTACATCTACTGGCTTCCCTTGGTCACCAAGGTGGGCTGTTCTGTCGTAGAAGGAAATCAAGTTTGACAAGCAGGACTTTTCCCTCATGAAGCTGTGCCAGCTGTGACTGACGACTGCATTGTACTCCATGTGTTTTTCAATACCTTCCAGAATAACCTTTGCATGATTTTACCAATAAATGCTGCATTTCTTGCTGCCTTCTAGAAATCAGCTTGACTAAATAGAACTCAGCAAACCTGATCTTCCTCACAGAGCAGTAGAAAGTTGCCTTTTTTGTTAATCTACAAAAATTTTCATAAATTGTCAAAGGACATAGCAGGCAGCCCTCCCCTTTCAGCCAGATAAAATCGGAATAAAAGAGCACATTAAAAATCATAGAAAAGCATATGTGTGAAGGAAGAGCTGTTCACTGGAAAGGGACACAGATAAAAAATCCCTGGAAATGTCATCATGCCCTGTTTGTAGATACAGCTGTACCCTATCTCTAAATTACAAGTGATAATGAGGTGTAAAGATTTTATCAGATACCTGGCCGGCTCAAAAGACCTTTAAGTGTTGGCTGGTGCAGTCTCATATTAGGTGGTAGGAATTCTGTTTTCTTTCCTAAGTGGAACATCAGATTACACAGGTCTTATTTCACTGCTGATTGCAGTCATCCACTTAACATCTTGACAGATATTCAAGAATGGAGCAAAGCTGGTGGTGCTGCTGAGTGAGGTGCACATCCATCCATCATCTGCTAGCAGATCACTTGGAGGGCCAGGCCTCATGTCATTAGCCTGCAGCACACCACAACTTGGTGGCTTTTTTTTTTTTTTAAACTAGGTTTCTCAACAATTTTGGGAGGGCCTGTTAGCTGTCACTCCTACAAACAAAAACATCAGCTGGAACATCCTAGGCCAGAGCTTGAGTAACACAGTGGGGTTTGATATATTTTCTGGAGATTACACAGTCGTGTGATGTTTGAGCCCAATTCCAGGAGCGCTGCCACTGCTCAGTCTGTGTGTCACCCACTGCTCTCCACATGCTTTGTTTCCTTTCCACAGCAGCACAACTCCTGCACCCTCTCCTGCACGCCCACCCCAGCCCACTCTGCGCCCCTGCAGAAGAAGATGGGCTCCCAGCTGAGCCCATGACTGTCCCCTCTGTCACCTGGGGGCACAGCAAAGGTGAGGGCAGGGCAGTGCTCCCAGCAGCCACAGTCCCCAGCTCCCTGCTGGGGCCATGCCACTGCTCTCGTCTGTGCTTCAGCAAAGGTGCCCCAAAAAGAGTCACTGCCCTCCATCCTTCACTGCTCTTCCTGCAAAGCAGCTTTCCAGAAGGGTCTGGCCAAGGATATCCCTGGCTCCAGGTGACCTCCATACCCCTCCTGCACTAGCAAACCGAGTGCCCAGTACTGCTGTGACCCAACACTGCCTCAAAGGAGTACAGGACAAATCAAGGACCTGAGAAGGACTTCTGCCCCATTGAGAGAAATATGGCAGTTGACTGTTTCTCCTCTAGGTGATCACCTGTGCTCTCGTCACTCAATAAGTTCAGAGAAAAATCAGGGTTTTTTTCAAGGAAAACTTACTGTGGGGAGAGATTTGAGATGAGTTACAAATGTAATCCAGGCTGGCCATCACTGCTGAGTATGGCACAATGGCAGGAGCAGCCCTGTTGCCATGCTGTGAGAGGCACTGGAAACCCCAGCATCAGCAGGAGCCTCGCCCAGACAGCAAGCAGGTCAGTCAGCCCAGCACTGAAGCATTTTGTGAAACACAAAGCTGAATGTTCAATATTCATTTGTTACTTCTTTTGGCACCTCATTCACTCTCCTTTGTGACTCCTATTTTTCTGTCATATTTTCTACTTGATTACATTAAAAGAAAAACTCTCTTCAACTTCTTTAATGTTCTTAAATCATAAACCACAAAGCATGTTCTAGTTCTGTCAGTCTGTAAGATGTATTACACAAACTGGACTTGTGTTCACCTCTGTTGAAAGACAGAAACAAATTCTTCAGCACCCAAGAAAAAGAATAGTTTCTTGTCAACATGCCACTGTGTAGTTTGACTTCACTGGACATCAGAGGAGAGTGGCGTTTCTCTCTAACACTTCTCTGTGAAATAGTCTCTAACAACGAGGAATGAACTCATCTGCTACCTGCCCAGGTGAAATGGTTATCCCCCTGTCTGCTTCCATCTAACAGAGCAAACATGTGTTTGCTTCTATTTGGGGAACACTCAGTGGAATCATTAAAAACCATGGATGAAACCATATAAAATAGATTTGTATTTTCTTGTCCCAGAATACTTGACATAACAAAGGGCATGTACTCCTTAATGTAAATAGATCACACTTGCACAACACTATTCTAAATAAATCTGGGGCTAATGTAGTTTATGAGATACACTGAGGAGGTTAAATTGTTTCTGAGTAGGTGGTTAATTAAAGGATTTATTTTGCAGTTGCAGAGGACCCATAACTCATGAGTTACTGCACAATAAAAGTGGTGTAGATGTGTAAAATAACACCATGATTAACTCCCCCAAGCCACTCAGCCCCACACAGTTTTGTGTGCCCCTTCATTCTGCCAATGGCCCCAACCCAAAACTCAACCACACTGTGGCCTGGGGTTGGGATTGTTGGTGGTGGTGGGCTTGGGTTTTGCTTTGGTTTTTTAGTGAAATAGATGCATCTGCTCAAGTGGTTGGCTCAGGACTTCCGTGAGCTACAAAAGAGGAAAAAATATACATGGAGGATTAATTATCAATCAGAAGTGGTCTGGAACAGAAGAGAGAAACAGCCAGGAAAGACTTTTTAATAGAATAACTCTCATTCTGTTTCTCCCTCAAAAGGTTCCCGAGGAGTTGTGGGCTGTATGGTGAGGCTTCCATCATACAACACACTGCACTTGTGTTTTGTTTGGTAAGGTCAAGCATCTGTTTTGCCATTTCCTCAAAGTAATCTTAATATTTAATGGAAAGTGACAAAAAGGAAGCGTGAAAAAATACAACATGGTTTTCCTTTTAGTTAAAACTCTGTTCGTTTTGGTCCATATTAAAAAAATTACTTTCCTATATATTTAGCCCTCTAAAATCCATGCCATTCGGCTACCAGCATTAATGATGTTAGGATGAATTATACAGAGAAATCAAATTTTCCGTAGCATTTGAACGCCATTAAAATGCCAAACAATAAACTACCAGACTGCAAATTAGATCACTGGAAATATCAAACACATTGCGGTATAAAATCCATAATTGCATTTAGCGCTTGGGCTCCCAGGGGACAGGCTGCTAAAGATCATCACCGTGCCACATATGAGAAGCTATTGACAGAACGATAAAAATCGACAGCCTAACCAAATAAACACTGCAGGCTTCATTAAATATTCAGCAACTGAAATTTGACTATCATGTGCCTTTTTTCCCGCTAGATGAGCGGTGCTGCAGCGCTCGGGACCGCGCCGTGACGGCGGCTGGGCGGCCGTGCCCCGCAGGGCTGGCGGCCGCGCGGGGCACGGGCAGCACCAGCAGCTCCTGGCGCCATCAATAAACCCACTGCAGCCCAGACAGGGTGATTATTCTCCTGAATACATTATTAGTCTTGGCCCCGGGAATACCTCCAAAGACTTTAATTAGACGAAGCGTAATATCTGCAGAAGTTTAACGCTGCTGCTGGGAGAGCAGGGACGTTTGGTCCCTAATGAAGCTGAGCACTAAATGGCCTCCTCTCTGTCCCCTTCTGCAGGTGGGTGCCTCGGCCACTGCAGGACCCTGCACGCCCTGAGACAGGAGCATGCCCAGCTCTCCAGCGGGCTCCTGTGTCTGAGCAGCACACAGTGTGCCCACCCCAGCAGCCTGACCCCCAGGCACCCACGGGCACAGCTCTGGGCTGCTCATCTCTGCCTGGCTCTGACCTGGAGGAAGGTAATCTGCTTTGTGTAGCTCTGTCTTTTACACGGTTAGAGAGACACAAAACAAATGAATGTCCCTGGCAGAAGACAGGATGGTACTAATTTTAAATTTTACTAACCACTTATTTTCTGTTGCTTTTTTGGATCATTCGCTGGCAGGAAGAGCACTTTTGTGGCTTAAACACCCATTCTTTCTGGTGACAGGGAAAGAAATACAGGAGAATTGGTACAGGCAGAGGGCACAGAGCCATGCCATGTACTCGTGGAAGAAAAAGGAACCAAAGTAAACCCAGTGTGCCCCAAGGAGTTCTAGAGCCCAACAGTACCTGCTGCTTGTGGACCCAGCCTGACCAAAATGGTGAGATACTGGGACCTGGAACAGAGCTTGGTACTACATTGTTTAAAATATACTGTTGTATTTCTTGAAATTACATCGAACATTTCAAATCCTGGAATTGGTTCCCACAACCCTGTCAAGACACATTTTTGCCTGCTTGCAGGCTCATGCATGCAGAGTGGCACACTTACTGCTGCAAGAGAAAAGAAAACAACAAAAAGGCTGCACGTTTTCTCACTCTGTTCCTACAGGCCTTGAGTCTGAAATTAGAACAAATAAAATGTATAATGCATGCTCTGGAAGCACCCAATAGGGTTATAAGCAGCCATTCCCTCTTCATGGAGAAAAAGTTTATGTAAATGACTGATGACAGTGTTATTGTGTGAGGAATATCAATGGAGTAATTACAGTTACATAGCTTGCTGCTGCACTGCTGCTCTAAGCCTGTGTTAATTTTTCACACCACTCCCCTGGGAAGGATCGCAGTGTGCTCCTAAGAGCAGAGCTAATAATCGGAGCTCTGAGCCACTGCCGCTGAAACTAGCCCCAAGGTCTTTCTGAGCAGACTGCTAAACACTGCCTGTCTCCCCAGAGAGAAGAGAACAGAGATAAAATGATTAAAAACTGCCAAATTGGACTGGCAATCACTTGGCTATACTGTCAGCCCAAGACAAGACAAATCTCAGTTATTTTTCCTTTTGTGAGCTGGAGAACAAGGCCAGCACAAAGCAGCACGACTGCTAGCAGAGCAGCAGGCTGACCATGTTCCAGGTCCTCACCACTTCTGTGTCAACATCTACAGACTCAAATGATACATTAGTGATTTTATTTAACACCAGCACAAATCCAGAATCTGAGAAAACCAAGTTCTATTTAGGCCTACAGGGACACTTACTAGAAGTCAATTCCACTTGTTTGATCCCGAGAATAATTTCAGAACTGAGCAGATCACAGACCCAATAACTACATCTTCCTCCATATGAGCAGTTCTTTGAGGTTGGATACTGCTGATAATATTTGTCCTGAATTTTAGACAAATGACATATTCCTTCCAGCTCTACAGGGTGAGAGGTAGCACAAGGATTAAGTGACGTATTTTAAATGTGTAAATTAAAGTAAACACACTTTTAAAGACTCGGGTGAGGTAACTGCACCTCAGCTGTGTGAACACTGTGAGACAGTCTTAAGCCACAGCTGGTGATCAGTAACACAAGGTATGATTTCCTACAGGCTTGGAAAAAATACTCCATACCAAAAAAGAAAAGTAGCCACAATTAACCTATCAACTAGAAAACAGCAGCCTGTATAAAGCAAGCTTGCAGTCCTGACAAAAACCACCTCACAATGGTGCATACACCTTTCTTGGTGAGGGGACAGGCAGGAACAACAGCCAGGATGGCTGTGGAGAACCCCACTGACCTTATGCATGGCTGGTCCATAAGCCCTGTGCAAGCTGAATTTCCTGTGCAAAACCTGTCAAAATCGGTCAGCATCGCTTCGTCCCCATAGAGGAACAAAAGCATGGTGGCTAGGGACCTCTTCTATGGCCCATCACAATATTTTTAGCTTGACTTCACTGCATGAAATCGTAAGTGCAGGTGTCAGCATTTGTGTAGCCACCTAGCCAGATCCTTTTCCAGAGTCCAATTGTCAAGTGGCTCATGCATATTAATGACAAAAGTTACACCAGTCTGGACTCCCCAGCCCCCTCCTATCTGTCCACAGAGAGGGGAATGACACAGGGGCTTTTCTCCTATACCCCACAAATTTCTCAAACATTTGTTTGTGATTAAACCATTTGTTTGTTATTAAAAATAGTTTAGCTAATACCCTTTCGAAGCAAGAGGAAGAAATCTGGCACGATTGAACACTAGCAGCTGGCTGGGATAAACGGGCTACAGGAGGAAAGTCGCTCTGATACATCCTCCAATTTTTCCAGTTTTCACTGAAACATCAATTGCCACGCCTGCTCCCCAGATACCTCGTTTACAGGACAACGACTGGAGTGTCACAGGGATGAAGATGATATCTCATCTCTGTTTCTCACAGGTCTGTGGCAGTGCCCCGGGGCAGGGCTGCCAGGGCACCCGCTGCACCTGGGGCCCCAAAACCCTGCCCGGAGCTGTGCCCAAAACAAATTTCACGCACGAGCAAACCAGGGCTTGGTCCTCCATGTCCCAACAGAGATTTGGAAACAGGACATTTACAACTCTGCAGGTGAAGGAGGGAGGGAAGCAAAGCACCCCCTGCCCGGGAATTATTTTACTCTATTTCCATTTCACAACAGTCCCGTTAAAATGTTTCTGCTCTCATCTCTCCAGCAAGTCTGGGGTCGGTAGAAGGGATTAATGACAAGGGACTCGCGAGGGGAATGAATGCCTGCAGCAAGCCCCCCTTTCCCCATGGCAGAGGGGCTGGGGCCGTGCCCCAGGGGCTGCCCGGGCTGGGGGCACTGGGGCTGGACCCTCCCTGCTGGGCTGGGCTGTGCCCGGGGCTGGGCTCTCTGCTGATGGATCAAATCTGCTCGGGGGCATGCTATCCCCCATCATTAAATAGGTTTATTTCACTGATAGATCATTTTTAGCTCATGTTTTTGACCAGCTCAGTGTCTCATCTGACACGCCTTGTAGGTCTACCACGGCTCACTCTGGCTGTGCTGAAAAAGCCCCATCCCTCTGTACAGCTTTGGTTTTCATCAGATTAAGATAAACTGAATCCTTTTCACCTATTCCAAAACTGATCTTGCATAAAGACCAGACACACCATGACACCAAGCTCTGCAAAATCACATTTATTACCTCCCAGTTATTTATCAGTTAAAGCAAACGTTTCCCCTGTAAAAGAAGCTGTTGGGGAAAGTCTCTAAAGTACAGTCAGGAATGATATGGCCACATCTACAACCCCTTTACCCTCAGCTGGACACAGTGCTATTAAATTAAAGAGAAACTATTCCATTAAGAGAATCTAAAAAGGCATGTACTTGCAGCCTGGAAAAGTTTAAGTTACTGGAGCTGTCTGCTTGTGGACTGGAAATGCTTTAGGCTGCTGCAGCCCAAGGATAGTAAGGCCAGTCTTGGTGGATGTGACACAGCCCAGATGGACATCCCTCACCTCCTCGTCTTCAGCGTAACACAACCTTGCTGCCAGCTGACAGACATTTTCCAGGGTTAACAACTGGAAACAGTGTTTGTTCCCTCATTCCCAATTCTAAAAAAAAAATAAAATAAATCACTATAATCTTAACTTTGGTACATAAAAATACACCTTTTTCACACACTAAATACCTAGCCAATGCACACGAGAGATATTTCACTTAGTTATTGTGAACAGAGTCATATTGTAAACAGAAAACCAACTTTCTACTTCAGCTGCTCTAGATCCAGATGCTTTCTCTGTTCTGCAACACTCCAGACACTTATGATTAAAAGGAACATACCAGGTATTACAACTATTAAACTGTTAGATACAATTTACAATGGCAATAACCCTCTTGTCGTTGGTCCTTCCTAAAGTTAACCAGAAGTTTGTCAGATATTTAACAGCTCATGGAGCAAACTGAGTTTGGGACTTGTTTCATAGAAGTTTGGCCAGTTATTTCTTAAAATCATCAGCTTTTGGTTTAACTCAGTTTGTTCAAGAGGGCAGCAGACTGGCCTGAGTGAGGCACTTCCCTGGCCTCCAGCTGCCCCGGGAGATGCAGGGCACAGCTCTGGCACAGAGTAAGGTGGGCAAGGGTGGTAGGACTGGCCAAAAGACAGGAGCAGAGCAAGCATCCAGTGGTGTCCTTGTTTTATCAGAAATTTAATCACTTTGCTAGAGAAGTACAAACCAGGAAAGCTGACAGTGCTCATTCACTGAAAGTAATGAGGTTTGACATATTTTTCTCAAGGATCACAGGTTATAGGCTCCCCTACTCACCAGATGCAAGATGCTGTCAGGGTGGGTGTCTATCCTTCCCAGAAAATATGAACAATTTAAACATGTGAGAGCACGTTGAAGTCATCATAAAGTTACTGTCATTTGTGTCCCTGCTAGGATGAGCCCTGCAAATGCAAACCAGCCTGGCCTCAGGACACCCACCAGCATGATGCAGCCCTGGGAAGGATCAGCAAAAGCTGAAGATGAGAAAATGATCAGATTAACATTTTCTCACTACATGTCCCCAGGCTGAGCGTGTTGCCTGCCACCTCTGGCTAAATTCACCCAGAATTCAGCCCCAAGCTTCCCTGGATTTTTAGTTTAGCAAAGGATCCCTGGGCTTAGTAATTCCACCAGATGATAAGAGCAGTTTACAAAACGTCTTAGCTTTTCTATTTCTGGAGAGCTGATAATTTAGGGCTTGGCACCACGTGCAAGCCCTGCCTGAGCAGGAGCCCTGCGTGGTGCAATCGCTTCCTGCTGCGAGGGCACAGAGTCTGAGCAGGGCTCACGGCTGACACGCCGCTGCCTCAGACACCTCTGTGCCACGGCACACCCCTGCCACCTCCCTGACCAGCTAACTTTCTCTTTCCATGGCACGAGTGGTGGCAGTGCCCGAGCTGGGCATTTTGGAATGATCTGGGAGGTGCAGATTTTATTATGCTAATGAAATAAGAGCACAATAGTCCTCTGAGGCGTGCAAGCCAGAGGCCAGGGGCAGTGCTAAAAACTTCTCCCACAGGAAAAACAGATACAAGGCTGGCTTTGAGAGTGGGCGTCTTCTACACTAACCACTGCATTGTCAGAAACCACAGCTGTCCACCACATGAGCGAGCTCAGACAGGCCTGCCTTGGGCGTGCTGACAGGCCAGTGCCTGCAGCAGGCTGCTCCCTGCAGCACGGGGCAGCCCCAGTGCTGAGCTGGCACCCGCGGGCACGCAGGGCACCGAGCCGAGCCGTGCCACGGCTGCCCTGCCTGCCTCCCCCAAGGCAAGGCTGGGACAGCCTCCCTGGCCGTGTCAAACACAGGCATTTGCACACACACACACGGTTCTGTCTGGCACTTTTACACCTGGCAGCTTTTACTGGTGCGTGTCCTGCAGCGCAGCATCCACCTGAGTCTGCAGACAAAGCTCCAGCTGGGCACCTGCACAGTCCATGCTGGCCCAGCTTTCCAGGGGCTGTGCATGCTCCTTCCCTCTGCCCACTCTTTGCCCTGTCATGCTCTTACAGCACATGCAGAACAGCTTGGGTCTTCCCGGAGAAAAAGCACACAACAAGCCATTATTAAAATTAGTTTAGTAAACAATAATCAGAGGAATAGTTAATAAGCACAGCTTTGCTGTGTTAAGTAGGAAATTAGATCCACTGCCCCATTACTATTTTGAGTGAGAAAGCAATGATGCCTTTAATTATGCATAGTCTGCTTTATTTGAACTGTGTTGGCTGTTGTGAAGGAAATAATCAATGTAAACGCCTCCTGAGGTCGCTCCTGAGGCAGCCGTGAAATGAACTAAGTGAGCAGAGCAGTGTGTATAATCATATCAAGCAAATCCCCAGGTACCAGCCTGAGAAACACACACATATGATTTATACACTCTCCACAACTCAACACTGACACCCCGAGCCATTTTAACAGCAGAGCCTGCACATTGCTCTGAATTCTTACCTACACATGACAAGTCAAATTTTTGAAGCTGGAATTAATCCTGTGCATTTTGAAATTAACACAGCCTACCCTGAACTCTGTGGGAATCCTGCTTGATTAGAGATTGTGGAACTCAACTCCTGTTTAAAACCAGCTGGTATTCTAGGGACCTTAAGCAGAAGTCCCCGAATAATTTCTGCACACTAAAGTTAATCTTCAGGAGAAGTTCAACATGAAATAAAGTTTAGAACCAAACTCTACTGTAGTGAGAGGGGCAAGATTCAGGCTGGATAAATTACCTTTTAATGTCTGTATTTATTTAATACCATACTTTTATTTGAACTTGGTTACAAAGCTAATCAAATTTTTGTTTGTTGTTTTCCACATTTTTGAGTTCAATCAAACATTTTAATTACAAGTATCCATCTTTAGAGTTATTTGGCAGAACCTGTGCCATACCATGAAGGAGAGAACACAACAGCCAAAGGAGACTTTCTGTGCAGGCTCCTTCACCAACCACCTGAGATGACTGAGGTGCCGTGGTAGGGTCATAGCTCGCCCCACCACTCCCCTTGCTTCACTTCTGTGAAAGCTGCACCAAGAAACTTACTTTTAAAAATAACGGAAAAAAGAGAAAAATGGTGTTGTGATTCAGAGGATCACAGCCTGCAGGGAAACCTTGGTGTACACATCACAGCCTGGAAGAGCAGCTGGAGCCCACGCTGCTGCAGAGGGGTTGCACTGCTCACACAGCCCCCAGACCTGCACAGAGCAGGAGCTCTCTGCCCCTCAGGTGCTCCCCCCGGGACACCTGCACCCTCACACACCTCGCTCTGCTCGGCTGCCACGCTGCCGTTGCCCCCCACAGAATGAAGTTTCTCAGCTGTCCTGCTGCACAAAGCCCAGAGGGAAGCTTTTCCTCACAGTAAACTGCCACGGAGCCTGCTCAGCACGGCTCCTGACACCTCGTCGCTGCCAGGGCAGGAGCACAGGGGCTCCCCAGCACACGTCTGGGTGGCTGTGCCCAGACATCTGCTCTGCACTCCACGCAGGAGTTCTGCGGGTCACTCACGCGCCAAGGGGAGTTTGATCTTTCACTGGCGTGAACTTCACCCTAAGGAGTTAAATCAGCTTTTGCTATGGAAACTCACACGATAAAAATAGATCCTCCTGCTCTACAGGACCTGTACTGTGTGTGATTTAAGGGCCCTTACTGAACTACCCTGTGCGGTTTGTTTTGTTGCACAAAAATCATGTTTGTCAAAAATTCCTTTCTTTCCCCAAGATTCATTTGAATAGGTGATGCTGTATTGGC
This sequence comes from Passer domesticus, assembly GCF_036417665.1. NCBI lineage: Eukaryota > Metazoa > Chordata > Aves > Passeriformes > Passeridae > Passer > Passer domesticus. Next base: position 12,929,743 of record NC_087491.1, on the reverse strand, counting down.
CACAGAGGGAAAATACAGCCTCTTTTTCCCAAATGTAAAACAAAAGCTTATGCTTCTTAACATTTTGTCTAGACATAAAAGTTTTAAGGAGTAAGAGCATATGGTGGTTCATAATTTTTATACAACCCATCCCTAAGCATGCTACCATAAATCTTCTAACAGTAAGAAAGTCTGAATAGAGGTATCCAAGATCACAAAGTAGTGTGTGTTTAGTAGTTTTGTGGCTTCAGATTTTCAAGTCTACAATCAAAACAGCTATGTCCAAAACATGCTAAAAATTTCCAACAGGAGACTAGAGGCTATTGTTTGCATTCTTTGATGGATTTGGCTGTTCAAAGCTCTTAAAATTGAAACACTGTAATGGTGATTCTAAAAAAATATATTCATCCTCATGTTTTCTGAAAGTTGGATAGAGACAGATTTTGGTACCAGGACCTTTTTTTAAGATTATGTGAAATATGGTTGATTTAGTTTAAAGGGTTTTTTTAAGAGGGCTGTTCTGGTCATCTGAAAAGGCACATCCAGTCATTCCAGGCAGGAAAAAAAGCAACTGGCACAAGCTCTGAGTGAGGGTCCAGGCAGTGATAGATGGACTGTCACCTTACTACCTGCAAGCAGCACTGTGCATTGAGGATTTGATCTTTCTGAATAAGAGGTAGAGCATTTCTCATCCCAGCCTCTTGCTCCCCCCCTCCCTAACATGTACAAGACACAAAAGTCCTCCCTCAGCAGTTTCTGGGCTCGGAGTGCCATGGGTGATGCTCTGGTCACTGTGGTGCCCGTGCTGCTCTGCCAGCAGGACTGGGCTCTGCCCGTGTGTGCAGCCACGGAGCCAGAGCTGCTTCAGGAGCCTGGCATGGGCTCCTGTGCCACACAGAGCTGGAACAACCCGGAGCTGCTGTCCCCTCTCCTGAAATGACACGGGCAGTGTGAACAGGATTCCCAGAGCGGGGTGTGCTGGAGAGGCCAGCCTGCCTGCAGGAGCACTGCCACAGCACTGCCACATCACTGCCACCCCTCCGCCTGCGGGGCTGCGCCGCCAGGGGCACGGGGGCAGCCCTACAGACCTCCCCTTCAGGCAGAGCTTGAGGATCACACGGCCGTGTGCACACAAACACATCTGCACACACTCACATTTTCCAGCCCCTCAAAGAAAATAAATCGCATGAGCGTCGTGCATATTTTAAACTGATACCCTGGGGGATTTTCAGACCAAAAATGCCTTAACCAGAAAACTTCATGTTTTCCTTGCTCTCAAAAACTCAGAAGAATTCATATACAAACGATGACAAATACTTCATTCAAACAGACAGTTACTCCCAGAGCAGAGGGAATAGGGCCAGCTCAAGTAGTTCGGATGGCTGCATGCAGCTAGGCCCTTTGCTTCAAGACCACAGGAATTGTTTATCACTGAGACTCTCCCAAGCTAATTGAAACCAGCCCTGACTTTTGAACCTGCCAGCACTAAAGAAACTTTAAGTGTTTTCTCCTACTGAGATTTGGCCTATGGGGACTGCTCATTGCTCACCCCTTAGTCATTTTCAGTTCTTTTTATTTCCACCTTGAATGAATCCTTGAACTAAAAGATGCTTAAACAATTCTCTGGTAAAACACTTCATTTATATGAAAATGAAAATTTGAGACCATATTGCTCATTTTGCATCTTTAAGGACATTGAATGCAAGTTTGGATCAATCATTAAGGACTCCTATTATAAACAGTTTCAACAGTTTGGGTTTTTTTGTGGTTTACAACTTAAAAATGTAACTTACACAAATTACATTTGCAGCATACAGCATGCTCTCACTTAGGATTTTCACAAGGGCTTGGTAGCAAAAATTTAAGTAAGGAGTTGGTAAAACAGTCCAGTTACCCTGAAGCTGGTTTAACGTTTTCTAAAAACATTTCCATCCAAGGGCAGATGAGCCTGGTATGTGATGTACTGGACAGGTATGCTGGCCTGCCCTGTGCAAATGGGAAATGAATTTAATCCAGTAAGTATTTTCATTAGGATGCTGTTATAACAGGAACACCGGTGTCTAACGCTGCCCTCCAAAAACCACTTTGGAAAACATTGCAACCATGATGCTCTGCTGCTAACACGCAATCCACAGCCTTATCATTGACAGAGAAACAGATACAGGTCACAGCACTAGATTTTGGCAGCCTGACATCCCAAGCTTGCTTCCAGCCTTCCTAATTCCCCCAGGACACTGTTTGGTGCATCACAGATTAAGTCAGGACAAGCAGGCAGGCAGCAGCACATTTATCTTCTCTGCAAACATCAGTTCCAAGTGAGATTCCACAGATAAGACAAGTTCATTCAAATTCATTCATCTGAGAATAGAAACCTAAGCCAAAACTAACACGCATTTTATGCTTATTTACAGACCACCAGAGACTAAAGGATTCACCAAGAAATTCACAGGTACCTTGTCTGCAGCAGCAGCAAAATGCCACAACTCATTCTCCTGGGAGGTTTCACCACACACCAGCCTGAAGTTCAGCCTTTTCCCACAGCTCTTCTCCTCCTGTGGTCCTGCTCCTGGTGCTGAGCTGACCTTGGTCCATGCAGCAGCAAGGAGGGCACTCTGTGCCTGGTGCTGTCTGGCCAGATGTTCCCCCTGGGTACCACAGCAGTCAAACAGCTGCAAGCCCACACGCCCTAAGAAACACTTGCAACGGGATCACATAAGTAACTTCTGTGCACTCTTAGACTTCAGCACATTTATCTGCCCAGAAACTCAGGGTGCCCTGAAGAGCAGCACCACCCTTGTGCCTGCAGCCAGTCCAGACCTGCAGCCCAGCCCAGCCCCCAGGAAACAGCCAGGGTGGAGCTGCCACTTTCAAACTTCTGGGGAAATTCACAGCAGGTGAAGCCAGTAACATGGAGCTACTGCCCTCAACTGTGCCTCTTGGAAGGAGAGGCTCAGGGATGAGTAATAGAATGGTGTTTGTCCCTAGGATGGTTCTAAGATGCACTCATGATACTCTGCTGGATCCCTTGTTTAAAGTCCCTGCAAAGATCAGCTCCATCCCTGACGCTTTCTGTACATGGTACATTCATTGCCTTGGTATGTGCAATATAGCTGATGGCCTGGAAAAAAAGAGGTAACTAAAGTTGAAGCTTTGTGTAGGTTGTGTCCAGAGGAAGTCTGTGCCCACGTGTTGCCAATTTATAAACAATCAGTAGCCAGGTCATGTCATAAGTGAATAAGGTAGTGATGATGCCAATGAACGAGAGAGAAGAAAGCATTTTCTCAGTGAACTCTCAGGTCATGACCTTCTGTAGGGAAAAGGACAAACACACTGCTCTTTTTCTTATTATCTACCTTTTTCCAACCTTGCCTCTTGAATGTGCAGCTGACAGTCTGAGGACCTCATCAAAAGAGACACAGAGCAACCCTGCCTGTCCTCATGGGAAGGACAGAGTAAGCAGCATATGACAGACAGCAGTCACAGTGCTGACACACAGTGAGATAATGTTTGGGTCTGGAGATTCCAAACACTGAGACATTTACCTGCTAACATCAGGAAGGTGAGAGGACTATGTGCCTTTGAACTCCATGTGCCCTGAGACTCAGCCACTGCAGCAGGGACTGCTGGAGCAGGAGCTGGGGACACAAAGCTGTCCACAGGTGTAATGGGGCTCGGTGAAAATGGGTGCATGGGCTGGACCGTGGGGATGCATGGATATGGCCGACCCAGTGTAGGCCCTGTGTCCACAGCCAGGGTCCTGTCCACTCTGGACACCTGGGCACCAGCACAAGGCTCAGACAAGCAGCCTCTTGGCTATCCCCCTGCTCACCTCAGGAGCACCTCTCCAACAGGCTGCCAGCAGTGCTGGTGCACATCAGCAAGAATTACAACTTCCAGGAGCTCTCCAGACCACAGAACCAGTATTTTCCACACATGCCAATACTTTCCAAATGTGGGTACTCCTTCTTGACAGGATTTGGGAATGCTTGGGGGCTTTGGATTCACTCCTGGAGCTGGAACAGCCATGTCAGCACGGCACTGTGCCCAGGCTGAGAAATGTGGGGGTGTAAGAGTCAAGTTTATCTGGAAGTGGGACAGGGGGTACAACAGCTTGGGAAATGCTGACAGAGGCTGTTTGACACTCAACCTGTCCTGAAGAAGCTTCAGGAATCCGGCTCAGTATCATGCAGGCATCAGCCTGGCAGGCTCACACGTGCACACCAGTTATTTCCCCCAGGACTGAAGCAGCAGCAGCACCAACCTCCCATCAGCTTGTGTGTGGGAGCAGTCCTGGTGCCAGTGCTAATCGAGGAGGAGAGTCACCCCCAGCTGGCACCAGGCCAGCCTGTTGAATTGTCTCCTCACCCCACGCACCCTCAGCCTTTAGGAAGAACTTTACACTGCATTCCTGCTCTGCTTCCACTGTGGGCATCTGTGCCAGCCCACAACGGGCAGCACACAGCCCTTCCCCTGCCAGGGGGATGGCACCTTCACACCACGTGTGGACAGTTCCACACAGACCTGAGAGCATGCCAAGGGGCTGCTCATTCCTCCTTCGTGGGACACACATTAATGTTTGTTATCCTACAACACTGCAAGGAGCAATTGGGGCTCAATTGCCTGGTCCTATGGAGTGGCCTTCACCTGTGGCCAGCAAAAATGGCATTTGTGGGCTGCACGTTTGTGGCTTAAGGATGTGGGAGACATTAGCTCTCCCCTGCCCTTGAGGGGTGCACACCTTTCACCAGCCTGGAGAACATCCTCACCTGTGAGCTGGGGGGTGACAGGTCCCTCCTCACCTGTGAGCTGGGGGGTGACAGGTCCCTCCTCACCTGTGAGCTGGGGGGTGACAGGTCCCTCCTCACCTGTGAGCTGGGGGGTGACAGGTCCCATCCTCACCCTCCAGCACACGGATGAGTCAGCGGGTGAGGGTCGGGGGCCGGTGGGATGGGGGGCACAGCAGCGAGGACACTCCTGTGCCCAAGGCTGCCAGGGCTGCCCAGGGCCGTGCCCGGGCTCTCCGTGGAGCAGGGATCTGCAGGAAGGAGCAGAGCAGAGGAGAGGGGGTGCACCACCGGCTCCTCCTCCGGCAGTGCTTCAAGAGAAGGTTTTGGCTGCCGCTGCATTTTGTGCGAAACCTGATCTTGTCAGCGTGCGCGGTGAGCTCCTGCATGCCTACCGCGGCGTCGAGCCCCGCGGGCCCGGGCGCAGCAGCGGCTCCGCTTGGCGAGCCCTCAGCTGGGAGCGGGCCAGCTGCTCCGGGGCGGCGGCACCGCGGCACCGCCGGGGCTGCCCTCGTCCCCGTCCCGGGGCCTGTCCCGGAGTGCTGGCCCCGAGCCCTGTCCTGAGCCCTGGCCCTGAGTGCTGGCCCTGAGCCCTGTCCCCAAGCGCTGTCTCTGAGCCCTGTCCCCGAGCCCTGTCCCCTTTCCGTGTCCTCAAGCCCTGTCCCCTATTCCTGTCCCCTATCCCTATCCCCGAGCCCTGTCCTGAGCCCTGTCCCCTGAGCCCTGTTCCCTAACCCTGTTCCCAAGCCCTGTCCCCTATCCCTGTCCCCAAGCCCTCTCCCCTGTCCCATTCCCCAAGCCCTGTCCCTGAGCCCTGTCCCCAAGCCCTCTCCCCAAGCCCTGTCCCCTATCCCCTATCCCTGTCCCCGAGCCCTGTCCCCAAGCCCTGTCCCATATCCCTGTCCCCAAGCCCTCTCCCCAAGCCCTGTCCCCTATCCCCTATCCCTGTCCCCTATCCCCGTCCCCTATCCCTGTCCCCGAGCTCTGCAGGCTGGCGCAGGGCATGTGCCCGGCCCAGCACACCTGTGCCCAGAGCACGCTGCCTCTGGAACCAACCTGACATCTTTGGATCAGTGCTGATGTGGGCCAAACTGCTCACCGCCACCAAAACCCGTTTCTATTAATTTAAAACTATAACACATCTTAATTATAGCTATTAAAGCTACTCTATATTTATACTTAATAACAGCACCTTTACTGGGGGTTTGAGAGTTCAGACTCATCTGACAGCCCTGCTCTGGAAGATCTGAGCTAGATGGAGTTGCAAAACCTTTGCACTAGGTTTGCTCTGCATCAAAGTATTCTAGATATACACTACTGCCAGACAAAAATTTATATGTAAAAATGGGAAAATACAAATCCAACCTCTAAAAAGCCCACCATAACACAATCTGAATTCAAATTCCTGGCACAAAATATTTTTTTTAGAAATCCTTACATTTTAAAGCAAGAATCCATTCCAGCCCACGTGACTCTCACTGGCAGCCAGCTTAGCACTGCTCCCTACTGTCAGTCCCAAACCCAACAGGAATTTACAGCCTTTCTTCCACTCAGCATTGTCACTGAGCAAATTGCCGAAAATGAACTGTGTTCCTCACCACAATTACTCTGTCTCTCTTTTGCACATTTTCCATGTTCTAACCCTAGTGTTTGTGCTCTGGTCATTATCCACCATAAACCACCACACGCTGCATCCATGTGATGCTTTTGACAACCTCTATTCCCAACTATTCCAGCATTACTAAATGCACATTGTGAGATTAATTTTGAAGAATAAAAAATAGTTTATTTGTTTTGCTTTTTATAAACACGTGTACAAGTAAAGCTTAATGGCCAGCCCACTTCAGAAACAGGAGGCAAAAGCATATTGAAAACAACTGCTTCAAAATAAAAAGCCAAGGGAAATGTTTTCCCTGTTCCCCACTCACAGGACACAGGGAGTGCTGCCCTAACATTCCTCAGCAGGGGAGTCAGGATCATGCCCCTGCCTCTGGCCACTTGCTTCCTTGTGGTGCAAGTCTGTGACTTGTCTGGAGGAACAGAGATGGTAAGAAAAAGAGAGAAAACTGTACCCAAGGTGACACAGAACAGCCAAGTCCTCACGTCTGCCTGCCGATCCTCAGTGACACAGAGGATACAGGCAGATTCACTCCAAGGGGAGATTCAATTAGTCCCCACCTCTTGGTCCAGCAACTGGCTAAATGCAGCTTCATCCTGTGCCTGCCTAGGTTCTGTGGATCAGCCAACAGGACAGTGTACCCTTTGGGCAGGGAACACAGCATCAACATTCCCTTTTTTATTTTTCCCCTCTGCAGCACCACAATTTGGGTGTTTCAGCAGCATTCCAGCTCCTGTTCCCTTCCCAGTCATCTTGTCAGGAATGCTAGCAGACTAAAACACAAGGCAGCACTGATCCTGAGCCGTGACTGACCCCAACTTGATAGTCCCATTTTTTTCACGGAGGATTAATTCATAAAAGATTCCACAGCTCCACCTAAAGCTCCTTCCTCTCTGAATTTCCTCATGATGCAACCCATTGAAGTTTCAGGATGGCCTTTATTACAGCATATGCTGAGGCTTCAAATGTAAAGCAACGTTTTGAAAAGGCAGCATCTGTCTGCAGGCAGGAAACCCCTTTTGTTGCCATATTGAACTCTTACACATAGAGAGGGATGCAGTGCAAGCACTAAACTCTTGATCTTCTCTCGAAAGTCTCTACTTTCACTTATCAGCCTGACATCTCACAGTGGGGCCACCTGAGCAGACGATGGGGCTGGCTCCAGGGCTCGCAGACTGGAACCAGACCTCCGAGGGATGGAGGTGGCCAGCTCCCTGGGACCCTCCAACACAGTTCAAAGTGACATGTTTCAAACAGCCCTCTCCCCCGTAGCCCATGGCCTTCAAAGCACAAACAGCTTTATTGCCTGGAGCAGGGCGAGGATCCGCTCGGGGATGTGTGGCAGTCGCTGAGCCAGGACGGAGAGCGGCTCGGCAGGGACCTCTGCATCCTGTGCTCCCAGGGCTGTTTGTAAACCAGTTTAAAGCCACTCTGCTCTTTGATTTCTGGCATCCTATTTCTGCCAGATCTCTGCAGCTCTCTGTCAGAGCTCACACACAAAGAATTTTAAGCAGAAATATAGTAAACCCCCCATTTTTTAAAATTGAATAAATAGATAAGTAAATAAATTCTTCCCAGCAATTGGACTCTGAAGTTCAAGACGAAACTTCTCTGAAGTAGAAAATGAGTTAACACATAATTAGGGGTTTTCCCAAAGAGACTGAATAATTTATGGAAAGTTACTGACATGTTCCTGACATGTTTGGTCCAGTTACACCTTTGCACAATATTAAGCTGTGACATCACAGCACCAAAAGACAGTGTTTTCAAAAAAAATTAGTTATTGTCAAGCAAACAGAGCAGAAGCTACAGAAACTGCAAAACTTCGCCCATTTTCCTAAATCACTATTTTATAAGAGGAAAAGGAAAACATTCCTGGCTGTGTGCAATGTGTGCAGAAGTCACAGGATCCCACTTGTAACAACTTTCCTTCCTTGTCACAGCTCAAATTAATGGCACTTGGGAGGCAATGAGCAGAACTGGAGTGCTCTGCCCGGCTCCTCAGCAATTTCTTACACAAACTGTTCCTAGAGCAGAGACCTACTCACCACTGGATGAAAAGTCCCTCTATACCCAAATAGACAAATTTTCCAATACTGATAAATGGATTAATAGACCTTATATTTTGCAGAGACCTGCAGGAAAACGACTGTCCTCAAACAATGTGAGGGTGCAGCTCTGTGTGAAGACACAGACACTGTTTATCTAATGGCTGGAAAGTTTACAAGAAAACAGCAAACTTCGTGCTGTGGTTGTTGAACTGAAGTAGTACTTTACTAGAACCAGGTTTTTTCGGTAATTTTGCGGTTGTAACAACTATTTTCTTTACATACTGCTATAGAAAAGGGACTCTTTTTAACTTAATTGAAGACACTATCAAGAATAAATATACTGGGGCTTTTAATAAAAACAGTATGAGGGGAACATTCAAAGCTAAATAATCAGAAGCAATTTGTGTTCATGAGCAGAATGATGTGTCATTTTTTTTCCTTGCAATGCTCTGTACTGGATCAGTTTTGAGACTGTGGCAAACTTTAAACCTATCTTAAAATAATGAACAGCAGTGAGGGTTGAAGATAGTTTGAAAAATACACTGGAAAGAGAAAACATATGCCACAGAGTGTGGTGCAAAAGTAATATTTCATGCATGACTTTAGAGAATGTTAATAAGGATTAGAACCATACTTCAGCAGAATAACAATCAGTCAGAGAAGTGTAATTAATTTTTCTTTAGATCTCTGTTAGACAAAAATACAGGAGAGATAGTAAAGTTGCCTGTAGATTTTGATCCAGCGAAGAAATACAGCCCTTAAATACTTGTTGCAATTGTACACTGTAACTGCAGTGCAGTACATGACTCATTTGCTTTATAGTTGTTGATTTTATAATATTATGAATCCAAAAATATTTTTAAATTTTTTTTTTTTTTGCTTTGGCCAATAAATATGATTAAGATAATACATCCAAAAACATATGTACGCTATGTATGTGAGACATATGGAAAGCAGATGTGTTCTTCATTTACATATGACCTAAAAAAATCAGCTGATTACCAGAGATGGTACTTTGTGGAGCTGTTTTGGAGGCAGAAGCATTGTTGCTAGCTCAGCACCATTTTAAAGTAGGCAGCTTGCTTCTTTTGTGCCTGAAACCCCAAAGTCAATGCAGCAGATTGCATCCCTGGAACAGTGATCATTTGGCTTCACACAGAACAGCCCAGAAATGGAAAACCAAGGCCATTTGTTTCTAAACACGATTGTTATTGAAAACCTCTTTTTAATATCTTAAGTGCATGTTCCAGCATATGCTTACAAAACTCCAGTTATGCCTGTAACAACGCTCCTTCAACCATAATGACAATAAAGGCCACGCTCGGATTCCATCGAAAGCCCAGCGCTGAATGCCAAAGTCAAAAGGCAAAACTGTGTCTGTCCCACCACTGGGGAGCCACACTGAGGTGGCAGCCACCTCTTCAAAATCACAAAGTAAATTTTAGCACAATCACAGACAATGGACATGTCTTTTTAATCAAACCCCCTGTGACAGAATTTCTCTGGGGATGAAGTTCTGGTTTCATCTTTTAGCTATAGCCAGTAAGAAAACAGTAACTTACCATCAGATACAAAAGGCCCAAAAAACTTGTCTCTCGATAGCAAACACAACCAAGAAGGCATGCTCCCATTCCAGTTAGCATCAGAAGGCAAAGCTGGGCTGCAAAGGGGAGCACTAGAAATAAGCAGTTCCTAAATTTTTTTAAAGCAAAACATTATTGAGTCTTTTCCTCAGCAGAGGAGGTTCCAATGGCAGGGGAGACTGCTGGAGCAATGAGACAGCTTTCCCAAAGCTCAGGCTAATTGAACGCACCACTGATAAATAAACACACATTTTTTTCAGGCAGGCATTTGTCACAGTTAGGAAATTCTCACTCTTCTGCCAGGCTCCAGCTTGGCAGTGTCCACTGGAGCTGTTCCAGCCAGAGTTGCCTTCGCAGCAGTGCCAAGCTGCAAAGCTGCTGCTGCTGCCCAGCCCTGCCTGCTGAGGGGCTGGGCAGGCTCAGGGGCCCCACAGCCCTGCTGACTTCACCGTCCCCTCCACCATCCCCTCTTGCCCTGGGTGCAGGGCACACTCTCCTCCCAGCAAGGCAAATGCCAGGAGGACCTTGAAGAGCCTCTGCACTCCCCCAGCCAACAGGCAGTTGGCTATTTTTTTTTTTTAAACAACCAACCAAACACCCAGTATTTTAAATTCTGTATCCTATTTTCTCACTGCAGATGTATTTTGAGATTTGGTGCTGCAGCACGGGATGGGGCTTTCCTCCATGGAACCAGCAAAAGGTGCCCACTGTCACTTCCCGCTGTGCTGGGACTGACTGGTGAGAGCGTGAGGTGCTTGCACCCATGCCTACCTTGGTGCTCAGGGCATCTCACTGTGATCCTGCCTGGGAATAAAGCCATCCTCAAGCCCCATGGGGGCCCTGGTACCTAAGCCCTGCATGGAGCTTGGGTCTGGACGTGGTCTCTGACCAGAGAGACTCTAGCACACACCCAGGCACAGCAGGACTGGTGGCTGCTGTTTCTCACCTATTAAGCATCAGACCAGAATCAGGCTCCACAGCCTATGCTGCTCTCCTGGTGCTTGAACACGTGTTCAGTACATAATTCTGGCCTTTTCACAAACCTGGGTGTCAGACTCACACGCCTCCTTGGCACAGCAGTGATGCTGAAGGATGCTTTGCCCTGGGTGCAGTGCAGGCTCAAATCCCTGGTCCCAGAGCTCCTGCCACAGGGTGGGTGCTGCCTCACTGCTTCTTCTCCACTCCTCCCAAGGGCAGGAGCACCAAAATCAGCAGGCTGGAAATGGACAGAGCCAACATGGCCAGTGGTCAGTGCCTAGATGTTTAGCAGCCCTACTGCTGAGTCAGGATCATGAATCTCCTCCTTCTCCTCCTCCATCAGTATTTTGCTTTCCTTGTTCCAGAACCTGCCCTCCTTGCAGGAAATCTCTATCAGGGAAGACAATGGGACAGCCTCTTGCTCTTCTGGCTCACCTCCTCTCAGACAGCCAGCCCTCCCTGGGCCACTGTCAGGGCTGGCAGCACGCACAACCCAGCCCCAGCACCGCTGCTCTGGGTGCCCCTGCCACCACCCATGGGGCAGAGCAGTAACTCGCTTCCCGGAGGGAAATTAAAATCCCACCCTGCTCTTTAGAATTACCTAATGCAAAAAGCACCAAGATTCTTCCATTACAGACCCCTAAAAATGTAATCCTGTGAGATGTGATCACATTATACCAAGGAAAAATAGAAGATCCCAGTCCAGAGGCTGTTAGGGGCATTTTCTCATCATCCTAAGAGACCTCATGATCTGAAACATCTGCATTGTCTTACACTGGTCATCAAGACCCACTGTCCCTCTGAACTCCAAATGTTTCCCTTCTCTGCTGCTTGATGCCTCCCTGGGTCACAGGACCTGGCTCACAAATCATTTCAGCCTTCAGAGGGGGCTGAGAGTAAGGCAGGGAGTCTCTGAAATTCAATCCCCAAAGGGGGTTTTTTGTTGGGTTTTTGTTTTTTTTTTTTTTCGGTCCAAACAAACGTTATTTTTCTTTCAATGAGAATGCTGTAGCATCAAGTACTGATAATGCAGGAACACCAGTGCAAACTCACTGTGGGTGGATGGTTTTTCCCTGTTTACTGATCCTCTTGCTCAGAGAAGGACAGGACACGTCAAGGAAAGCAAGAAGAGCTGTTCTGTGTAGTGTCAGGGCACACAGTGAGGCTTGGTTCCCTCTGGAAGATGCAGAACATGCTTTTGTTTCCTACACCTTTCTGCAACAAATGTGTTCAGTGTTAGGACAGCACACCCCAAAGTGGCACCACAGAGCTCTGAGGGTAAAACAGCCCTCAAGTTCAAACCTGGGATACTAACAGGATCTCAGATGCTTTCTGAAGCCCCCTTCTCTGACATACACACAGCTTCATGCCACATCACTTCTGCTTGCATTTAACACTTCATATATGCTAAACACTCTGGGGTTTCAGTAAGGCTTCTGCCAATGTTTTGATTCCCCTTAGGGTTTTACTGAACCTTCTCCCCAAGCTCACCCTGACATCACACAGTCTGCTCAATTCACCTATCAGTTAACTGACCTGAGAGGTTTACAGACATTTAGGGAGTGTACCAGCCTCGCAGATTTCCAGGGCACATAAGGCTCTGTTCAGCAGAGCACCTCCAGCCCTGTCCGTGCTGCGGGGGCCACAGCAAACTGACACCAGATTGCACTCCCAAGATCCCAGCAGAGCTGGCTGTTCAAAGCAAACACGCTCTGCTGCAGGAAAGCCGCAGCCTTGCAGGTTCCTTCGTGTGCTGCTTTTTAAAAATAAGATTCTGTGTGTGCTCCCTTTCACACTTCACATTGGCAGCTGCTGGTGCTTACAGTGGAAAAACAAACTGAGGCAAAGCAGCAGCGAATGCTCCGCGCACCCCAGACATGGGAACGCTCCTGGGGCAGCCTGGTCCTAAGGAGACACGGGAAGAAATTGTGTGTCACAGGGATAAGAGTGCCTGGGACGGGGCCCAGCCTGCAGGAACCCCAGCAGGTCGCTCTGCAAAGGACTTTGATATCTGCTGGAGCAAAGTGCCACAGGAGAGGAAGCATCTGCCCGGGATGGGATGTGAGCACCCACCGGGGAGCACGAGGTCGCCAGGAGCCGGGGCGGGGGACAGGGAGGAGAAAGGGGAATTCCTAAAGGATGATTTCTTAAAACATTTAATTAGCACTGACTTCTTACATCTAAAATTACTTTTAAAATGTGCATAGAGATGAAAAATACAGAGGAGCTGGACACGCCTTCTCAAATGAGGACTGGTGAGTACTGCTGACAGCACCAGCTTGTAGCAGATGAGTTGGAGGAAGTTTGATGTAGTTTCTCTGCCAGTGGTGCCAGGCTGGATGAAAAGAAAAATTTCTTAAAACTTTCCCATTCCATTGCTTTTGATTACAGCTTGAAAAAGTACTTCATGCAAGGAAAGAAGTAATTAATTGGACTATGCCCCAGAATGAAGCATTCTTTCAAAATTTCCCAGACTTCTCTTTCAAGAATTACAGCAACCAGTATAAACTTCACAAATCCACTGAGGAGGCAACTCTTCAAATACCTGTGGTTTCCCACATTTTCCAAGGAAAACAAAAAGATTTATAGTTTCTCATGTTAAATCTGAGGGGCTAAACTTTGAAAGATGTACTTGCCCACCTGCTGCACATGTATTAGTTCTAGCTGAAAAGAAGTCAATAAAAATGGAGAAAGAAGAATTTGCAGAGCTGGTTAAGGTAATAAGATTTGTTTCAGAGCATCTGATCTTTAGACTAACAGACTTCCAAACAGTTGGACAAGTAAATAAAGCACCACAGGGAACCGCTATTTGCAATAGGTTACCGCAGGGATACGCACAAAGGAATTCCTACAACTAAGAAAGAGCTGGAGCTATGAAACTTATAATACCAGCACTGGGATCGATTGCTGACTTCTACAACATTGATCCTGTGCTTCTGAAAAGATAGGGGGTTTAGTTCCACTTACTCTTTGCCTGGGTGCAAAGTTTGAAAAAGCTCAGTGAGACAATTCACTACACGATCTTACAACACAAAAGGAAGTACTTCCTTTAAAGGTCTTATGTTCTTCAGAGAAATAAAACCAGAATATAAACAAAATCAGATAGCCTGTAAATCACCCTCCCGTCTCTCTGGGATCTCCTGCCCTGCAGACACAGCTCCCCTGGCAGCAGCGTGTGCAGGGTGCAGGGCAGAGCTGGGCAGGACACGCCAGCGCCGGGCCAGGAGCGCGGCACAGCCGCGAACAAAGCGGCCCATGTCCCATGTCCTTCCAGCACCAAGGGGGTGGAGGTGACACTGTTGTAAGATGCCATCTGATCAGAACTCCTTTTCTGTGCCTGACATGAATAAGGGGATTAGGACGGAGAGTTTCCGTGAGCTCACTCTATCGGACAAAAGGCCCCGAGGTTTAGTGTCACACTGCCTGATAAAAGTACAGGAGGCTGTCAATCACAGGCTCCTAGGTACTTGTGTCGGTGACATAATCTTATTAGAAGATAAACCAGCAAAATCCTTTTCATGATGAAACGTTACATTTAATTGCTCCTTGGCTTTTCTACTTTTTCTCTTACTCATTTGTCCATTTAACTTTCTTAATGTTTGCTATTACAAGAATATAACAGCATACGGATGCCAGCCATCCCCACCACAGCCACGCTTCAAATACATGAACAACCAAGGGTGCTGAGGGATGGCGGTGTCTGGGCAGGAACAGCACCACTTGTGATGGTTTAAAGGGAAGGTCAAAAGAGTTACTGAATTAATTAGCACAAGTGCTCATGCACAGGGATAAAGTTAAATGTTTTGTCACTTGATTTAATACCAAAGAAAGCTGACAAAAAGAATAAAACATGGTAAAGCTCAGTCTCTGCACAACAAAGGGACTTTCAACATCCTCTTACGGGAGCAAATCCATATTAGCCTCAGTAATGTGACTGTTTCACTTTCAGATTGCTTCTTTTCAGTTTCACAAACAGGCAGCTGATGCTGAGAGCATGAATCACCTGAGAATGAATCAGGAGAAACTTCAGGAACCAGGAGGGACAGGTCAGGGAGCGTTGGTGTCAGCACCCCCGTGTGCCCCCCGCAGCTTCTGGGCCCCCCATGCTGCACTGAGAGCTCGGCCAGGAGCAGCTCAGGATCAGCCTGCACCACACAGGCCAGGGTGACCAGAGCAGCCCTGGCAGCACGGCACTCCCTGGCCCGAGGAGGGCTTGGGGGACACCCACAAAGTCTGCACAGGACTCACTTCTTGGAGAGAGGAGGACAGGACAGGACAGACCTTGCAGGCTGGTGCAGAGGAGGAGGCTACCCTGCCACTGTCCCTGGCCACGGCAGCTGGGTCTCTTGCGTGGCTGTGCAGCCTACACACGTGAATCTGCCCTGGACAACAGGCAGGAGCCAATGGGTGTGAAGCTCCACCTGAACGTGAGAAGAACTTCCTCTCTGCACGGGTGACCACACACTGGAACAGATTGTCCAGGCAGAGCGTGGGGTCTCCCTCACTGAAGATATTCCAGAGCTGTCTGGATGCACCCTGTACCATGTGCTGTGGGATGACCCTGCTTGAGCAGGGAGGTTGGACCAGCTGGCCCATTGTGGTCCCTCCCTGCCTTACCCATCCGTGACTCTGTGAGCAGCCAAACCCTTGCCAGTACAGCTTACTGTGGCCCAGACTGCCCCAGAAAATGCCCCTGGGAAGTAAGTGATCACCTACACACAGCCTGGGCACCTGAAGGCGCCCAGCTCTTCAACCAGTTGTGTGTGTAACTTTGCCTTGTAAATTGCACTCGAGGAGATTGAGTAAAATTAGCCAGCTACTAAATGTGGGAGCACAGCCCAAGCCAGAAGCTTTGATTCTCAAAATATAGATTTTTAAAGCATCATATAATTGTTACAATTAATACACAACAAACATATTCTCAGCAAACAACTAGTGCCATTTAGTGCTATGGAGTTCCACTAAAATAAACTTTATACAAAGCACCTGAGTGTCCACGTTATCCAAACGATTTAGCTCCACAAATGTGAAATGTTCAAAGAAAAATTGAATTCCATTCATTTTATACATACTGTTCTTTATTTTATCCAAGTGCCTGTTGAACTGAAAACAAACTAGCACTGGGATCTGAACTGCTTTGAGAAATTAAATGTGTAACTCTCTCCCACAACTCAGATAATTACAAAGGAAATAAGTCCTCCAGAGTTCTAGAAAACCACATTTTCATTTAAGGACTAACAAAAAAATATCTGACAAATGCTTTAATACTTTGCTTGTTTAGTGAAAGTTCAGATGAAAAATTGTATGAGAAGGATCAGAGTGGCTGATGGCAGAACAAAACCAGCTAAAAAATGTGACTTCACATTGGTTAAATCAGTGGTAGTTGATGATTTAGTGAAGAGACAATTGTTGCCTTACTGTGGTACTGGTCACATGTCACTGGCATTCCACAAACACTCTGCCAGCAGAAATCCAACTCCAAAAGCTTTTGGCAGGGCAATTTCAAAACAGTGCAACATATTATAATTTAATTTTCTCTCTTACTATTTTCTGCCAAAACAAAAGTTTCTATATTACAGATATTTACAAAATCCTTTGTTACATTTTTGAATATTTAATCACATTTCATACCTATCAGTTCTATGTTTGACTCTAGAGACTTCCATTAGTACACCCAAAAGCCTATCAAAAATATTTGCATACAGGTTATTTGCTCGGCACCCAAACTCATCTGACGTTTTTTTCTGAAATCAACAGGAGATATAAAACAAGTTCAGCCCGTCTCAGCCCCTATCCTGGTCACCCCCATTGCAAGGCTGCAGGGTGATCCATGTACTCAAACTCCTACAAATGAGTGTTTCAAAGGTTTTGAAGCAGCAGTGAGGGGAGAACGATGGGTGAGCTCAGTGCAGAAATTTATTTTTACTGATTGAACTTAAGCAAATCCAAGGAACAATTAGGAAGTGCTGTCAACTAAAGCCTGAAATCTAAGCAAGTCGCCATTCAAAGCACAGTAGGCCCTTATAAACAGTTAATCCACGCAGCTGCAGTAGTTAAAGCAAACACACTGCCCTTCACTGCGCCATCAATTACACCTTCCCAGAAAAAATTACACAAACTTTGTAGGATTTTTCAGAGAGAAGATGGATTCTTTTGGAGACTTGAGGTCAAGGCTGGACTGTTTAAAGTATATTATTAACAAATAAACATTTATTGCAAAAAAACCCTATAGGCCTTTGGGGAGGAAAATAGTGTTATTTTTGGCATCAAATGACACAAGCCATTTATGACATGAATGGCTATCACCAACAGACTGATGAAATGGCAAATGTCTCCCACTTAACTTCCCTTGGCTTCCTGAATAAACTTTTTCAAACACTTTTTTCCTTCTGAAATGGCAATAAACTCCATGTAATTTTGGTTTTCTCTCTGTTATAGCTGTTTCAAGATCTGTAGGTGGAAAGGGTTGAAGGTACTTCCAGATGGAAGATGAAGACTCTCCAAAGACTGGTAAGGTGATGAAAATCACATTGTTGGGGTCCGGGGCTGTGGATTGCCCTTGTTTGTGTGTATTCCTGCCTGAGTGACAATGTCCAATTAGCTTTTGGATGGTTGGGTGAAAAACCTGAGGTTCAGTTGTGGCATCCAACAAACGGAACATTACAAAATTGAATGTATCCGCTACACACTCAGACAAACCCCTGCCAAAGCAAGAGCTGATTTTTTAAAGAAAAAAGCCACAAATGAGACACCCTTCAATTACTCAGGACAACCCGTGTTCAAGGGACATGAATGAAGCCAAGACAGTGCCCTGGCCTTGGGCCTGTGTTCCAGCCTTTCTGCAGGACACATCGGCCGAGCGAGCTGCTGCTGGCACTGCGTCAGGGCCCTGGGCCAGCTGTGGAGAGCAGTGGGAGCACAGAGCACCCACACTGGCTTTGCCACGAAGGATGCTGCAGCTGCCAGCACTGCATCACCCAGCCCTCCTGTCCCCTCCTGCTGCTGCTTCCCTCTGTGGGGAACAGCAGCAGGATGGGAAGGACGCTGCACTGGGCAAGACTGCTCTCCCTGTAATTGCTCTGGAATCCCTGGGGATTCTCCCACATGAAATTAATGCAGGCGCCATTAGGGCTAATTTATTCTACACTCACAAAACCGTGCTGGGAACCAGCCCCGGCACGGGCTGCAGGCTAGGGGAGGTCGAGGGGGCTGGGGGAGCTGGGCACCCCGGAGAGCCGGCGCCCTGCAGCTCAGGACACCCCACAGGAGCTCAGCGACCCCGCAAAGGTCACGCGTGCCCCTGCAGCCCCAGCGCACGACATGAAGGAAAGCTGCTGCTGAAACACAAACTCTGCCTCCTCCGTGGAACTTTTTTCCACAGCAGCTCTGGCCAGGAGCAGCCAGGGCGCAGCGGGGATCCCGGGTAGTAGGATCCGCCTGCTCCTCCATTACCAAAGGAGCTGTCAGTGCTATTAACACTTTCTGCTCCCAGCAGCTTAATCATTTGTTTGTTGCAGCTCCAAGCAGTGACCCTGGCAGGTTCAGATGAATAATGCCATGCAGAAATCGCATTCCTGCAAGATTACACTGCCATTTCTTCCCTCAAATTGTTTTACTCCATTTGTATTTTTGCACTGTTTGCACACTCAACAATAACCAGCCTCACTGCCGGTGCTAACATTCCTGTAGATCCCACCACACTTTCCATATCGACTCCAGAGTGAGTGGGACCTGACCCCACAGGGTCAAACCCATAGGGGAAACTTTTTTTATTTCCAGATGAAGCCCACTTCAAGATCCAACTGTGAAGAAAACTCATGATGTTAAACTGCAGCTTGTGCTTAGGGTGGGTGAGCTTAGGCCTGTGAAAAGCCACATCCCCCAAGCTGCAGTGAGAGCTGCACTGAGCCCTCATGGACACTGGCTGCCAGGTGAGCTGACCTTGCACGGCACTGCAAGCTGCTGCACGCCAGGGCAGCTGGCTCCACGGGCACTGCTGGGAGCAGGGATTTGCTGGCTCAGAACCCTGCCCAGGGGCTGTCGAGGGCAGTGCCAGCCCCCTGTGCAGGGACTGTCCCCACTGCTGGGGAAGGCACTGCCAGCCCCGGACCCTCCATGCACGCCGCGTCGAGGAGATGGCAGGGCTGACTCGAGCCTGCACCCACACAGACATTCACAGAACAGATATTTACTCTGCAAACGATGATTATTAACAGTGGGGTGGAGGAGGGGGAGGACCAGCTCTTCCTCTTCTGGAAAGTCAGAAATGATGGAAGACCTGCAGAGGTAACTGCACGGCCCCAGCCCAGCCAGGCAGGGAGCACCAGCTTGCTCCCCCGTGCCAGCTGCCATCCAGCCAGCACAGCCCATGGCTTTGGACCCTTGTGAGCTGCCAGCCATGCCACCACAGCTCCATATCCCCAACACGCCACTCTGCCAGGATCTCCCAGGTGAGATACCCCTGTTCTGGGGTCAGTGTTCCGGGAGAACTTGGCCTTTCTCAGTAATGAGCTGTGCAGGTATGGTGCCACCCCAAGGGTCCAGCTCCAGCAGAGCCCAGCTCCTCCGAGCTCCTCTGCTGGGGACTGCAGAGCTGTGCCCGAGCCACTGTCCCTGTCCACAGCCTGCGACACACGTGCTCCCTCACTGACACACGAGGAATGCACCAGAGCCAGCTCTAAGAGCAGTGGTGGTGCTTCTCTCTATCAGAGAAACCCCACGCTGTAACCAAAAATGCTTCAAAACTATATTCGTAGTTTCTTCTGCAAATTCAAGCTTGCTTGCTCCCTATCATAATACTATCATGATGAAAGTACCAACTGCAAAAAACAAACAAAGAAAAAAAAACCAAAACCAAAAAACCCAAAACTGATGTAGACAATTATTCCTTGTTTGGTTTTGTTTTGTTTTTGTCATCAGTGAATGGTGATTCAGGTTACACCAAGGAACAAGCATGCGAAAGTAAACTTCCTGACAGCTACCAGGAGGATTTGGTCCTCAGCATGTGCACATAAATCCCATCAGCTCTTACTGGGAGAGTGCACGTGCACTCTTGTACATTATAAATAAAACACTGATTGCAGTAAAATCAAGAGCCAAATTCCCTCCTTTGATGAGCGAGGATGGCTCTCACTGAAGCCAATAGGAATTGCATGTTCACAAGTTCATGTCAATGTTTGCAGAGGAAAATTTTGTGCATATTAAAGAAAATATTATGTTTTGGAATCAAAGAAATGACCTCCATAACAAGTGTTCTATTTGCCTGTTACAGGAGAATCAGAGCACAAACACCTAACGAGTCCTGAAGAAATGTGCTATACCTTATTTATGCTGATAACAAGGGCATTTAATCAATTTGCGATGCAGCAGTCCTGCTGTGTGTGTGAGGAAGATCGCTGCAAAATTTCAAACCCAGGAAAATAACGAACTGAGATTAGTCTTATTAACAATCCCTTTACTGTAATACAATCTCAGAAAAGTCTGCTTGTTCGCTGCCCACAGGCAAATAGTTTTTGAAAGGCAAAAGCCCGTTTTGCCGGTGAGGGCGAGGTGACGAGCCAGGCACAGGTGGGCCGCCGCTGCAGCCGGACCCTGCATGCCTGCCGACCTCAGCCCTGCTCCCTCCTCAGAGTGCAGACACTTGTGGTGACTACAGATATTTCATTTGAAGGGTTTTGCTCCAAACTAATCTGCACGAGAGCTGCACAGCATCCGGCACACGGTGTTTCTGTGCGTGAGGCCTGTTCAGCACACGAGCAGGCCTCACGCACGGCGGGCCACGGCTGCACCCTCATCTGGGTACGTGGGTCGTGTAAGAGGAGAAAACAGTCACCAGCAATTTGCTTTTTAACAACCAGAGCCTATTTTGCAAAATGGCAGTTTCGAGAGCGGCCTGTGGAGGCCCAGGGGCAGGAGCCTCGTCCTCCCACCCTGCTGGGGCCGGGGCCAGGGCTGGCCCTGGGCTCGGGGCTGCAGCAGCCAGGCTGGGCTCTCGTGGTGCGGCCAGAGAAACTGCAGGTAAGGCAAGAGCAAGGCAAGGGCAAGGCAGTGCTGCCCTTAAGAACTGTAGGTCTAGCTAAAGTAAGTCCAGGAATGTAAAGTAAATGTAAGTTGATATGTAAAAATTTTTTTTTTTTTTTTAAGGAAAAAGTTGAGTGTCTCAATTGTGTATTGAATTTAAAGAGTTTTCTAAAACCAGTGAATAATTTGCCTGGACAAGGCAGATCTATATTAGCATGCATGTTAAAAACACTAACACTGCATTTCAAACAAAAACTCAGGCTCATTTTACCTTATGAGTATTTTCATCTTTTTTCTCTTTTATACATTCTCCCCTCAGACTCAGAAGTCTAGCTTGACTTTCACCATTTATTTTAAGTTAGATGTGAAGCTGTTAATGTATTTTTTTTTTACTTAGTTTCTAATGGAGAAAAGTGATGTCTCTTTCCCAAATGTAAACAGAGCTGTTAATGCCTCACTGCTGCAAAATGAGGTTATCTCCCTGTTACATTTTATAAAATACCATAACTCAGAAAACACCTCTGTTTTCTAAATAAATTCTAATACTTTTTTATCAAAAAGATCAGTTTTCATCCACAGCTTTGGCTATACCAAACCACAACTACACCGTCCGCAAGGTGGATATTCAATAAAAACTTCCTGCCCACTTCATTTAGTTATTTCAATTCACCTGGAAAAAGAAAAATTCTGTTCCTCATTGTACCCATTTATCTTGAGACTCCTCTAGTCCCCTTGTTTGGCTGCTGCAGCCTCAGCTGTTGGGGCTCACAACACATTGTTACTTATAACTAATCTTGTCCTTTGTTTCAAAACAAATGTGGAAATTTTATGTTCTGCAATGAACAAGAAATGTCATTTCATTATGAGTCAATCTTTGCCTTGTGAGTAATGTAATCATCCCAAATCATGCCAAAACCCCTTCCTACCACACCAAACCATCCCAGAGCAATACCTGGTTTGTTTACCTTTACTGGAGATTGCTGATCAAGTCACTTCACACTTTTATTTATTTATTTGCTTGTTTTTTACCTCACTTGAGCATTAACATGACCTGCCTTGTGGGGACAGAAACTGTAGGCAAAGAGGAGAATTTTCCCGTTTTTTGTGAGCCTGTCATTTGCCCTTGTACACCTTCTACAGAGGACCCAGAAAAGGCCTTTTCCCATCTTGCTGGGGTGTGAAATCCACAGCCTTTCTCTGACTGCATTTTACACAACTGGGTCCAGGCTGGCCCAAGCCGTGTAAAATCCTTTTCTAATTGTGCCCCGAAGTGTTGCTGTCACATCTGCCCTCCGCACTGTCCCGAGCTCCGGGAGCCCCGCACGCCGAGGGCTGCGCTCCGGGCCGGTGGCAGCCACCCCGAGCGGCCGCCGAGCCCCTGTCCCGCCCCGAAACGGCCCCGCCGAGCCCCCCGGGGGTGCTCGGGGTGCCCGCGGCCCCGGCGGCTCCCTTCCAGCCGGGAGGGCCCCACTCCTTCCTCGAGCGCCGCAAGCTCCCGCAGCTCCCGCAGCCCCAGGAACCCCCACAGCTCCCGCAGCTCCCAAATCCTCAGGAGCCCCCGCAGCTCCCGCATCCCCAGGAGCTCCCGCAGCCCCAGGAGCCCCCACAGCCCCCGCATCTCCCGCAGCTCCCGCATCTCCCGCAGCCCCCACAGCCCCCGCAGCCCCCCCTGGCCTCCACACCGAGCGCAGGGGCTCAGCTCTCCTCTAACCAATCCCTTTATCTGCTGAACTCGCCATTCCAGAGGAAAGAGAGATCAAATAAAATTGAATCAATTCCTGCTACAGCAAGAAAAAGCAGATTCAGTCTAAATCCAAATTTTGTCTGGAATTTAAAAAAAAATAAAAATAGAAATCACAGCTGCGTTAGGAAAAGCATACTCCATTTTCTCCCGAATATTTCTGCCCAGATATCTGACCAAATGAAGCAGCCGCTGGCTAAATCTGCCCCCCCCACCACTTTCAGGTTCACCAGAGCAGTGAGCACTTTAGAAGATACCAGGCTTTACAGGCTGCTCCAAAACGGAGGGAAGTGACAGGGGTGTGTATTTACCACTGAAACACACTAATAGCATAATTAGTTTAAAAAGAGACGTTATAATCCAGCTGTTTTGTCATGATATATTATTGATAGTTGGAAAGCGGATGTATGCCTTTGAACTACCTCAAAATTTAGACCAAAAAATAACAGACTCAGTTTCTAAACAGAATGCAAAGTATTCCTGTTTGTTATAAAAAGGGAAATTTTTTTTCAATGTATTTCACATCTATGATTTTTTTTTTTCTCTCGGGGTAGAAGCAAAGCATTATAAATTATACTCCTGTTAATTTAATTGCATATTGCCTACACGGCACAAAGACCTTCCCTATCGTTTTCTGTCACGGATCAGCGCAAATCGCGTCTTTCCATTGCGATTATTTTGTCCAGCGTTACAGCGCTTGCAGCAGCAAACCAAAATGTCTCCCCAAACCCTGGAACCATTCCTGCCCAGACCCCCGGCGGCGGAGGCGGCGCAGCCCGGGCCGTGGCCAGCGCCGCCGCCGAGCGGGGCCGGGCCGTGCCGGCCGCGGGACGAGCGCGGCGGCCCGGGGGACCCGCGGGCCCGGCCCAGCACGGCCACCCCGCTGACGTCACGGCTCCAAAACAGCCCCATTTCCTCCGTGTCCCGCTCCGGGACTGCTCCGAGGTGCCGCAAAAGTCTGACCGTACAGAGGATTTTTTATGGGGCTGATGAGACCGGTGGTACAAGGCCGGGGGGATTTTCAGAAAAAGTGCCAGAGTATTCCAGTGACTTGGAAAAGCATTTTTAGTGGATGACATAACTTTAATCATTACTCCATGTCCTGGGCATGTGCTTAGGCTAGTCCTGTCTCTAAGTTTCACCTGGTTTCTGTGCTGCTTCCCAGTGACCCGCACACAGGGAAGCGCAGGGCGAAGGCAGCTGGAGGGATCCCGATCCGCTCGGTTCTGCTGAGCTCACAGCGCTGCTCGACTGCACCCGTGAGCCGAACAGATCCTCCGTTAGAAACAAAACAGGGACACTGGGAACACATCAGATCCTGCCGTTAGCAGATTGCTACTGCCCACTGTGCATGCCGCAGAACCCGGCAGCTCTGGTGCCTCCTGCACCGGGCTCCCACCGCATTCCACAGCCCGTGCTCCGCGAGAAACAACAGCCACAAAACCCGGGACACTCACTGACGGGAAGCTTTTGTTGCATTTCGAATCTAAAACGCAACTGAAGTGAGAAGCATCAGCCTCAGTGCTACGCTCGCGTGAAAGCATTCCCAAAATCCGGAGAGGGCAAGGCTTCCCCGCAGCACCGAGGCTTCGGGGGTTCCTTTCCTTCCTGCGAGGGACGTGCTGCTCCGTGCTGCAAAACTGCACAGCACAGCCAAGCCAGCCACCGACGAGAAAGGACTCAAGGATGAGGAACAGAAATACATGGCGGGTCTTCTTAATAGCATCCAAAAGTGATGCTAAAACAATACCTGACACATGAAAAAGAACAAAAGCCTGAATATTTCTCTTTCTCACCCTAAGCAAAACTTAGAATGCATTAAGGAAAAATTATGACATAGCGACTGTGGGTGTTTGCTACCTGGTCCCCTGAATAAAAACCTCTTTTAGACCCTTTATTTCCAAAACTTAACCAGGAATACAGATCTTTCTATAAATTATATGCAGTGCTTAGATATGCAATACGTATCCTGGAACAGTTATTTTTCATAACATATATTTTTTTACTATCAGCAAGAACCAGGGCAAATCGCTATATAACACTGGGCAGTGAGAGAAAAACAAACTAGAAAGGCACAATCACAAAAAAAAAAAAAAAAAGAAATACACAAATGGAAAATAAATGCATCATTTATAAATACTAACGCTTTGTAGTAGAAAGCATTGTTATGAGTGATACAATAAGTAAATTAATTTAAGCAAAGAACCAAAACACAACTACCACAAGCCTTCTATTTTTGAAAAAAAAAAAACAAAAACAAAAACAAAAAACAAAAATCCATTAATTCTGAAGGTTTCAATTTCTCAGAAAGAAAACTTCTTGGGAAAAAAAACCAAAAAAACCAAAAAACAAAAAAACAAAACCACAGTGTAAGGTTCCAAAAGTGCAGCAATTTGGCGAAGTTCTAATTAAAATCAAAGAGATTCTGCTTGACTGGGGCTTGTGAAAGCCTTCCCTGGTGCCACTGCTCTGGGTTTTTTTTTTTTCTTAAAAACCTTGCCATCAAATGCACCTGACCCTCAAAATCCTAAATTTTAGCAAAATAAGTACTTTGCATTAACTCAAAACATCAGTATGTTCTCATGCAAGCCGAATTCTTTCTTTAAAAAGAGACCAAAATACATGCCCAGCTTATCCCACTGACATACTGATGATATTTTTGTGATAAATTACATTTATCAGGCACCTCTGACTACTTCAAACTGGGCTTGGGCTACTAATCCACCTCCCCCAGGATTTGCTGTAACATTCCAAGCACAAAAGTAGCTTCCCACAGCCAACATTTTTCTTAAAAAAAAAAAAAAAAGCAAAAAGAAAAAGAAAAACTGTTTTCACCCTTCCCCCTAACGTGAAATGCCCTTGTCCAAGGATGGGCAGCAATCATTCCTGACCCAGGGAAAGGTGTAAGGTCTGATATCTGACCCATCAGAAGCTTGCTTTCATTAGAAAGATGAGACACCATTTTCCCAAAGATATATACACAGCACTTGATTATAGTCCTGGGAGTTCTGGAGAAATCTGACCTTTTAAATTACATTACTACGTACAGAAAAATCTATTTAAGGCAAATTTCAGGAACTGAGATATTTAAGTAAACTTTATTCTCCTTTTTTTTTTTTATTTTTTTAAATTTTCCAGTTATTTGTAAATAGGACTCAGGATAACAAAAAGCATCTGATATTACTGATCCCTGTCTTGCTCCGTGCCGGCTCCATTCCACCTCACTAGCCCAAGGCATTCCCACTGAGCACACAAGCCTTTCCCATCCCGGTGCTCCAGCACCGGCTCTGTCCTCTCGCTGTAGCTGCCTCTCGCAGCCCGCTCACGGCTCCACTCCCCACAAGCTGATGGATGAAACTGCCCCTCTGCACAGCCCAGGGCCACTTGCACGGACAGACAGCTATTTTTATCCTCTAGCTACCACAAACGAACATTTCTCCAGCTCTGAAAGGGCACGCAATCCGTGTCAGCACAGTTTCACATGTTTGCTCTTTTGGGCTAATAAAATCTCAGAGAAAACAAATTCTGATTTAGCGTGTCTCCCCTCCCCTTGCCGTGAGCCGCTGCCGCTGTCAGTCCTCGGGGGCACACACAGCAGGGCACCATGTCATGTCACACTAGGTGCTGGGATTCAACAAAGGCCAACATGTTGATATCTTTTTATTGCTCGGCAGCCTGGCTACCCCATTTTCCCCCTCTACAATTGGACACTCTTGGTAATACGGGAAGTTCTGAGGCAGTAACAATTCTGTTTTCGGTCAGAAAAGTATTTTTGTTTTACAAAGCAATAGTCTCTGATCTTGCTTTTTAGGTCACTAAGTACAATTCTTTATTTTACAGAAACTAAAGTCGGGAACTTAAGAGAGTACATTTATTTTCAATTAATGTAAATATTTACATTGCCAAATAATGCTTTTTTAGGCAACCTAAAGACTATTCGACATTCTTTACTAATTAACAAAAACATCTAAGGTGTTGCTACCTACAGAAAAAGAAGTTTCACCGATCTACAACTGCAGCGACCACAGGGTGGTTTGTTTTGTGTAGAAACGAAAGGCAAAGCCTGTGGACGAGCTCCTGAACAGGGCACGAGAAAACCCCAAGGGTGCCGCAGCCCCACAGGGGCGGGATGGCGGCAGCCCACGGGCAAGCCCTGAGTTATTCCCATGCACAGCGCCCGGGCTACGGAGGACTCTGGGAGCTAGCGAGGGCTGCAGCATGAAATAACATGTTTTGTTGTAATTCCTAAACAGGGGACATTTATCTGGGCCATTTATACAAGAGTTATAACCCTCACAATATTTATACTCAGCATGTCATGTTAGCATTTACTACCCGTTTCCATGGAGATGGATTTTCATGCTGTAGCTATGAAATGCACATTGTTGCCACTAAGCCACTTCAGGCCTTTCTGGATGCCTGCTGAATGCCTGACAAAAGTTGATGCAAACCAATAGTTGTTGTTCTTTGTTTGTTGCCAGACTTCTAGCAGAGCCATATTATGTCCTAGTGATTGAAATGCCCATGTTCGCCCCCCTCCCGGCACAAAAAGGATCCTCAATTTAGGTGACAAGCATGAAGTGGGCTTCTGCAGGGGAGGGCGGCCCGGCGCGGGGCCGGGCTCCGTCCCTGCGCGGGGCCGCGGCGCGGCGGGGGCCGCTCCCGACAGCGCCTGACATTTGGGGATAAAGCCGGAATAAGAGAGAGCGCGGGCAGCGGCGGGGCCGGGCCGTGGCCGAGCTCAGCGCCGGCCGCGCCGGTCCCTGGGCCGGGCCCCGCCGCGCCCGACGCCGTTCCAGCGGTCTCGGCCCCGCCGAGCCCCGGCCCGGGCACCGGCCCGGGCACCGGCCCGGGCACCGGCCATCCTGCGGGCCGCGCCTCGGGCCTCTCGAGCGGCTCCGCGGCAGCGGGCGGCGGCGGGACGGGACTCGCGGCGGGCACCAGAGTGCCGCGGGACGGGCACCGGGCCGCCCCATCGCCGTCCCCTGCGACGGCACCGCACGGTACCGGCCCGCGGCGGGCCCGGGGCGGGAGGCAGCCCTGCCGGTGTCTTCGGTCCCATTCGTGCCCGCCGCGCAGCCTGCGCCGGGGTCCCCGCTCGCCGTGCCGCCACCCGTAGCCGTGAGCCCGGTGCCGGGCTGCCCCGCTCCGCCGGGCACGGGGCGCGGCCCGATCGGGAACACGCCCAGCTCCCGCGGCGCGCCCCGGGCCGAGCCGCGCCGGGCCGGGCCGGGCCGGGCCGCCCCGGCGGGACCCCCGCCGCCCCCCGCGCCCTTACTGTTGGTAGTCCTGCTTGCAGTAGAGCTTGCGGTCCCGGAAGTAGCAGCTGGTGGTGAGCGCCTGCTGGCACGCAGCGCACTGTAGGCACTCCTCATGCCAGGAGGACTCGTTCACCCGCATCAGGAACCGGTCCGAGATGGGCCGCTGGCAGCCCTCGCAGACGGCCTGGTGCTGGCACTCCGACCCTGCAACGGCAGACGGCGGCGTCAGGCGCCGGCCCTGGCCCCACCTGGCCCCGCTCCCGGCCCCGACACAACCCGGCCCCGCTCCCCAGTCCCCGTCCCGGGCAGCGCGGTCCGCCCGGCCCAGCCGGTTGGGAACACCGAGCTCGACGGCTGCCGCCGGCCCCGCGCCCCGCACCGCTCGGGGCTGACCGGCCGCAGTCGGCATCAGAGCGGCCGGGCCCCGCGGAGCGCAGCCCCGGCACCGAGCGGTGCGCGGGACCGCTTTCGGCGTAGTCGAGAAGCGACCGGCAACTCACCCAGCAGCACTCCCAGCGTGGCCGGCCCCGAGCGCAGGGGGTGGTCTTCCATTTTAATGCCGTCCAGCATCTTGGCGCAGTCCGGTGGGCCCCGCGGGAAGCACCTCTCCAAGGACTCGGGACCCGTCGCGATGTCCATGAGCGGCGGCGAGAGGCGCTGCCGGGCGGCGGGGCCGGCTCAGCCCCGCGTCGGGCCGGGCGCGGGGACACTCTGCGGCCGGGAGGAAGGAGTCGCTTTTATTTTTATCTGGAAGACATGAGGAGCGTTTCCTGCCCGGGCTTCCAGAGACGGGGGGCAGAGGCAGGAGCCGGCGCCGCCGCCCATGGGGCCGCCCCGCTACACGGGCGCGCACATGCCGCGCACACGGCGCCGGGCAGCCGCGGTGTCACCTGCTCGCCGGCAGCGCCGGACCCACGCCCTGCTTGGCGCGGAGGGCCCTCCCGGGGCGGGCCGTGCCGGGCGGAGCGCGGGCGCGGCGGGCCGGGCGGGGCGCGGGGCTCCCGGCGCTCCCAGCCCCTGAGCCGTGCGGCGGCCCGAGGAGCCGCGCCGTTTAGAGCAGGGGCCGCGGCGGAGGAACACACCCCCCGGCGCCTCACCCCTCCTCAAACTTGCTGACATTTGAACTCCATTGGTGCGCGGCGTATCGCTGCGCCGCGGTGATCCGTCTCCTCGACGTCAAATAGTGCCCTGGCCCCGCCGGGCCCCCGCGGCCCCTGAAGCGCGGCGGCGCCCGGGGCGGCCGGCTCCGTGCACCCCGGGGCGGCCGAGCGGCGCGGGCAGCGCGGGCCCGGGTCGCGCCCCCGCGGGCCGCGGAGCGGGAGAACGATCTCGGCTGCCGAGGGTGGCGGATGAGCGGGGCCCCGGCCGCTCCGCTCCCCGCTCCGCGCCCCGCGCTGCTCCTGGCCCGACGGCGGCTCTTGGCTCCTGCCCTGGCCGGGGTAGGTAGCAGCGCGCGTCCGGCGCCGGGCCGCGGGCAGGTGGCGGCCGGAGCGTCCCTCGGGGCGCCGGGACCGGCGGGACGCGGCTCTGTCCCGCGGACGGCAGCGGCGCGACCGGCCCGGCGGGCACGGGCACGGGCACGGGCAGCGGGACCGCGCCGCGCACGCCCTTCCCGAGGGCGGCTCCGAGCCGTCACGGCGGGGCTGCCGGCGGGGAAGCCCCGGCGGAGCAGCGGCCCGGGGGCTGCGGTGCCTGCGCGGCGGCGGAGCCCCTGCAGCTCCCGCAGCCCGCTCGGGCTGGTCGCCGGCGCTTCGGAACGCGCGGGGCTCGGCGCGGTGCGGGACAGCCCGCGCTCCCCGCGCCGGGATTCCCTCTGAGCAAAACACCGACGGGAAAGCGATCCTGCGTGGAGCGCCGGACCCCGCGCTGCCGGCTCCCCTCGCGTGGCTGTTTCGTTTGTTCGTTTTTGTTTCTATCTTTGTTTGCTTTTTTCCTCCCCCGATACCGTTAAAAATCTAAATTTGAGGAAATGAAAATCCAGGAAAGATTCTTTGTAGAGATTCTTAATGTGACCTGTGATATGCCACGACCCTGTCAAAAGAAGGAGTATATTTTGTAATGTTCCCAAAATATTGATACTTAATAAGCAGGACGAGTGTTAACTTGAATTACTTAATGCTTCTATTTTGTGGGTCTTAAGATAAAACTTATTTTTATGCCGTTTTCGCACGGAAAAATTATTTGAAAGAAATTCGTCACTGTGTTTGAGTAAATTATTTTGGAAAAGGTTTTCCGTAATAGAGACTATTTGGTTTTTTGTTCTGGACGGTAGAAATCAGAAAATCTTTGTCGTTAATGCTGAAAAAATAATATATGATTATTTAATTCTGAGATCAAGATAAAGGCTGCTAAGATTTCACAGTTCAATCAGTGGCGCAAAAGCTGCTCGTGTACATTAATTTTTTATGTCCCCTTCCTATTTTCGCGTAAGGATTCGGAGTTCTCCATCACACAGGGCTTCCATCAAATTATCTTCTACAACTGCGTGGAAAATTAAAGCTCCTGTTTCCGCAGGAGTTTTCATAAATTCTGGCTATAAAAGAACGAGAAAAAAAACCTCCTCAAAACCCAACGAAAAGGCAGCGCTGAGCAGCAGGAACGGGAAGCAGAGCGAAAGCCCGCAGCCCTGCACCCGCAGCAGTAATTCCAGCTTTGTTCGTGGGCTTTACTCGCAAATATCACACTAAAGGTTTGTTGCTTCTCTCCGTGTGTGTATACGAGCACTGCGCCGGGTAATTGTTATCCCCGCTCCTGCCCCGAGAACAATTCGATGAGGTGTTATATAGGTTTATACAATGCTTTTAACGAAAAACGAAATGCAATTAAAACACCCACGCGCAAAACCATCACAGAAATAAACCCTAACCAGACTAGGTAGCCCCACCTCCCCGCGGCTTCCTTCGAATTGTCCTTTTATTTGCAAGGCAAATCTCTTTGTTTTGAGTTAAATTTGAGAGTCGAACAAGAAAGCCGGTCCCAATCCTTCCCAAGCGAGGCAGGAGGAAGGAACCATCGGGATTACTAACAACGGCCGAGCCCTCTGCACCGACTGCCCCCCGGCGCCCCCGTCCCGGCTCCCGGCGCGTCGGTCCCGCCGGTGCGCGCACCCGGCGCCGCGGGAGCGCAGCGGGAGCGCCGCGGGAGCGGGGCAGAACCGCGCGGAGCCCGGCAGGGCCACGGCCGTCTCCGCACGAGGGAAGGGGGCTCCGTGCTTTCTCCGCGAAAGCGTGCGGTGCGGCGGGCGCGTGGGCGTCCGTGCAGCCTGCCTGCGCGCATTCCCGGCCGCCCGCACGCGTGCTTTCCCCGGTACCGACGGGCACCGCCCGCTGCCCTGCTGAGGCGGGCACGACCACTGGGGTGCGGGGTCAGAGCGGGCCGGCGGCAAGGCGGGCGCTGCCCCGCGAGGCGCGGGCCGGGCTGTCCCGGGCGGTGCCGTGCCGGGCGGTGCCGTGCCGGGCTGACCCGGGCTGTGCCGGGCCGTGCCGGGCTGTCCCGGGCTGTCCCGGGCGGTGCAGGCGGTGCTGAGCCGGGCTGAGCCGGGCTGACCGGGCTGTGCCGTGCCGTGCCGTGCCGAGCTGACCCGGGCTGTGCCGTGCCGTGCCGTGCCGTGCCGAGCTGACCCGGGCCCGCGGCGGCGCGGCTCGGGCGCGGCCTGCCCCCTGCCGGTGCGCGGCGGCACTGCAGGGGCTCGGCGGGCCGGGGTCAGCCGGGGCGAGCGGGGCGAGCGGGGCGAGCGGGGCGAGCGGGGCGAGCGGGGCTCACCGCACCGGCTGCTTGCGGCGCTCCCCAGCCCTGGACGGGCGGACAGGCCTCCAGCCTCGCGGGGCGCGGCCGGGGCCCCGGCTCTGCGGCACCGCGGCAGCGGGACGTGGGGGGACGCCCTGGGCAGCCGCGTGCCCGCGGCTCACTGTGTCCTGTTCTTCTCCACCCACAGCCGGACTGCAACTCGCTCCCCTGCGGAGCCCCGGTCTTCCCCGCTCGCCAGCGGCCGACGCCGGTGCACAGAAAAGCGCCCGTGGCGGGGGCGTTCGGGGAGCCGGGGCACCAGGCTGCCGGCACAGCTGCCTAGCCTCGGCACCGGCACCGAGACCGGCGGCCGGCCCTCGGGCGGCCTCGCTGCCGGTTGTCCACGGAGCTTCCCGCAACAGGGCGCTCCCCAGACTGGCTCTGCAGGCCCGCAGCTCCGACCGGGCCCTCGGCGGCGGCGCCCGCTGCCCGGTGCTTCCACATCGCCGGGCCTCTCCCCCGGTCGCCGACGTGCGGGCAGTCCCCGGACCGGGCCGATTTGGCTCGGTAACCCGAGCGGAACGGCCCCGGCCCGGGAGGAGCCGCCGCCGGCGCACGACGGTGACTGATCCAGCCCGCGCTCCCCCCTCGGAAGGATGGATGTGAACGAGCTACTAAGTGTAGTTACTAATAACAATAACAATAAATTATCGGACTGTTGCTCAGTAATGCAAACAAATGTTCCGTGAACCACGCGGAGTCTCCCCGCGCCTCGCAGCAGCCCCACCGGGACCGGCCCGTCTGACGAGCGCTGTTCCGCGGCCCAGGGAGAAGACCCTGCTCCCCCGGCGGCCTCACGGAGCAGGTGACAGGGCCAGCGATCCGGGACGGGGCCAAGCAGGACGGCCGATAGGGGAGGTGGTGCCGGGGTATGCGGCAGAATGCGGTCGGAGGCCGCGCCGCGTGAAAAGCGGCGAGCACGGAGCCGGTATTTTAATTAAGCAGGACCTCTTTGATATAGGCCGCTTGATGCTATCTATCTCTGCTCTCTGTTCCCGTCACGACAGCATTTGGGTAGGAAAATTGCTGAGCGAGGCGGGTCAGGCAGGGCGGCGGTGCCGGAAAGCCCCGGGGAGCGGCGGTGCTGCGCAGCGCTGTCCCAGCCCCGCCGCGCTGCGGTGCCGCCGTGCGCCTTTTCGGGGGGCCTGGAGGAACGGGAGCCAATTTACCATGATTAAAGGCACAGGCGAGGAGGCGCCACGCATTTGCATGCGCCTTCATCTTCCCTAAGTGGATTTTTGAGGGCAGCGCGGCAGACAAGCTCGGGCTCCGCGTTCCCTCCGCCGCTGGAGCGCCCGTCCTGGTGGAGGGCTCAAGCCCCCCGCCCGCCCCACGGAGCCGCAGGACCGGGCTCGGCTCTAAGGCCCAGCGCTGTCACGCTGCTCCGACGCGGAGCGACTCTGCCACTGCCCCTGCTGCGGCTCCGTGCTGTGTCCGCGACCAACCCGGCGCCGGGCACGACCCGCAAGGGCTGCGCCCGAGGCGGAGGCTCCTCCTCAGCCTCCTCGGGCCCGCGGCTCTCGCTGCCCGCTCGCACAGCTCTATCCCGGGTTCTATCAGCCCTGTCCTCACCCGCCCTGAGCCGCAAGGACCCAAGGGGCCGGGCCGGGCCGGGCCCGGGACAGCAGCGGCGGCCGCCGGGCTCGGGGCCGGTCGCGCCGAACGCAAGCGCTCTCTCTGGCCGCTCGCCGGGGGCAGGGACCCGATGGGGCGGGCGTGACGAGCCCGGCTGGCAGCAGCGTGTCGCGCACATGTGCCCCCGCGGCGACCGATGCCAGGTGCGAGGCTGGGGGCAGAGTTTACCGCCGGTCTCTGACGGCTCTGCGGGTTTCCCAGCCCAGGGGGTGTGGGAGGGGTCCTTTCGCAGTTCAGGGCAAATACCTTCGTTTCACTGGGAAATTCTACCTCTGCTTGGAGCTGGATCCATTATACGGGTTTAATATCCGCTCTTTTACAGCTCAGTGTTGTAAAAGGCAGCAGCCAGGTCTGTGAACTCTGACATGTGCACCCGGGGGGGTTGGGGGGGAACGGCAGGACCTGACGGCGCGGGGAACGCCTGCGAGCGCAGCCTTTCATCTGCCCAGCCTCTGCTCCGGCCCCGCCGCGGGGTGGGGGCGGCGGCGCCCCCCACCCGTGCTGCCCCAGGGCCTCGGGGTCCCTCCGCGGCCGCGGGGCTCGGCAGCCCCCGGCGCGCTTCCGGGGGTCTGCGGTGCCCCTCCGCTCCCGGGGAGCGGGCTGGGCCGTGCCCGCACCGGCGGCCTTCCCGCACAGACACTCGGCAGGTGCCCCAGAGAGCGGGCGAGGGCCGGGAGAGCAGCGAGCCGCTGCGGGCGCTGCCTGTCCCCGCTGTCCCCGCCGCGGGACGCGCTCCCGCAGGGACACGCTGGCAGAGCCGCGTCTCCTGGGCTGGCGTGAGCGGGGCAGTGGGACGGGAAAGGACGAGGCCACCCCAATCTTCTGCTTTTTCTCCCGAGAACTGCCAGGTGCGTGGAGTAGCCCGGGCGGGGGCACCGGGCCAGGGCAGTCCGCGGGGCACGGCGAGCGCTCGGCGCCGGCCGGGCGGCGTCGAGAGCGGGGCGGGAGCCCGCTCGGCCGGTTCGGCAGCTGCCGGGCTGGCCGGCAGGGTCCCGGCAGCCCCGAGCTGCAGCCAGGGCTCCCGGGGCGAGAGGGTGCCCGTGCCGAGTGGCGCCGGGAGCCGTCGGGCCGGGCGCAGGCGATAGCGCCCACTCGGCTGGGACCGCTCGGCGCAGGGAAGCGGGCTCCCGTCAGAGGGTCAGCTCCTCCTCTGCTTTTCCGAGGCGCTACGGGATCCTTTCTGTAGGTTTAATCGAGGAACCTAAATACAGCTCGATTTTCGGAGGGGGGGAAAATAACAACAACGAGAAATCGTTTCCTTTTTGTTCTGGGAGGCCTCTCCGTTAGAACCAATGTTTCCCCCCGCCGTGGCGAGGGGAGCACGGGCCGCGGCCGCGCCGAGCCGCTCTCCTTGTCCCAGCGGGGCCAGTGAAGAGCGTGGGCCGGGCAGCCCCGCGCAGACCCCGCTCCGCCGCCGCGCCCTTTGCGCGCCCACGCAGCCGCTGCCCCGGCTCTTCTTGAAAAGAGACGTGAAAAAACGCGCTGGGGAGGAAGAGGAGAAGAGGAGAGAGGAGTGGACTGTGCCTGCAGACGACGTCGCTTTTACGTAAAGATGTGACCAGCGGGAGCTGCAGTCAGGGGTGACGGCGCTGCAGCGGCTGCTGAGGCTCTCCGGAGCTGCCTTTGTCGATAGAAAACGATCACTTGCAACGCGAAATATCAGTAAGCAGCGCTGCCCCGAGCGGAGCGCTCCGCTCTGGTTTGTATTAGCGATTATTGTGCTGTCATTAAGGAATGCAGGGGTGGAAGGATTTGCTTCGGGACTCGAAACACACGGCTCAGGAGAGAAGCAGAACGCTGCAGCCTGCGTGCCGCACAGAAAGGGGGATAACGCCGAGCAAACCCCGAGAGAGGCTAAGGGCAGTCGGGAGGCCGTCCCTCCTACCCCCCAAGTCGAGCCCAGTCCCGGGGCCGCTCCTGCCCCGCTCCCCTCAGACCCTCCTGCTCTCCAGCACCTCGCCCCTGGCAGCTCGTGGCGCCGAGCGGGGCGTGATGCAATTCCCATCGCGGGATTCCTCACCTGCTGCCAGCTGATCGCTCGGAAGGCGCACGTGAGGCTGCAGGCTCTTCTGGCAGCGTTCCCTTGTCCTCTCTCCTTTTCTCGCATATCTGAGTTACCTGGCATGCCAGGTGCTGGCATGGTGGGACCTGGAGCGTTCTCGGAGCGCTCCGGGGCCGCGGGGCTGCATCCCCGCTGCCCGCAGTGCTGCCGGCGGCCGTGGAGGAACACGGCTCATTTTCCCTCCCATTATCAATAAACCTAGCTTACTGCTTACTATTTATATTTATCTCTAGACGTAAATGTATGCAAACTGAGCTGTGGCATCGAATTGTTGAGGAATCCCTTTCCCTAGGTCTTTTCCTGAAAGAGCGCCTCTGATCCTATGGCTGAAAAGTTGCCATGGACAAAAAAAGCACTTTCACCCTCAGTTAGTCAGGGACACGGGTCCATGTGCCACCCCTTCCCACAACGCAGACTTGCTCATCTCAAATCGAGGGACCCGCATGTTTTTCGTTGGAGTCGCGGGGACCGATTCTGCCTTAATCGAGACGTTTTGGTGTCTCGGGCTCTGCGTGTGGAAACGGGAAAAAGAGTCAGAGGGCGATGGAGCAGGGTCCCCGTTCCTAGACCAGTTTTGGCTTTGCTCTTTCCGTAGAGATTCCCTGGGTATTTCTGAAGTCCAGTATTTGCGAAATGGCCGGGAAAGGTGTTCCCCAGGAATAGATAGTTTATGCGACACACGCGTGCCCAAACGGTCACATTTACTATAAAGTGGAGCATCCTTCCAGCCGGGGTGAAAGGGACGACAAAGAAGGAGCTGAAAGACCGTATTGAGAACTTCAAAGTGTGATTTTCGATGTTCATATCCCTGTGGATATGAACACATTCCCGTTTTCAGTCACGGTCACCTGAAAGCTCGGTCGGGGTCAGCGTACCACCCTCGCGGGAATGATCTTATGCTCCGAACGAAGTCGGCTCATTTGCAAAAACTCTTGATTTGTTCAATCACTTGCCCACATAAAACGAGTTCCGTGCGTGCTCAAGTCCTCATCGTTGCTTAAGCCCGATTTAAAAAAACAAAAAAACCCCAGCCCCTGAGTCCCAAGCAGCCCATCATATAAACGGGTCGATAAATGCATTTACCCTCCCGATTCTGGCTGCGGCTGAGGCACAGGGCACTGCAGCCGAGCGCTCAGAAGGAGAATTTACAGCAGGACAGGCAGGAGAGAGCCGGCCAGCCCCGCTGAGCTCCGCTCCGTCCCCGGGGAGGCTCCCGGTGGCTCCTGCCCGGAGCCGAGCCAGCATCCCGGGACAGAGCCCGAGCTCGGAATCCCGAGCACCGGCAGCACCTGAGCGCCCGCGTGCTCATTTTTATCAGCGCCGAGGGATGAAGGCATTGCTCACAACCGCGGGGACAGCGGGCTCTGCGTGTGAAGGTGTGAGAGCAGCCGGGGGTCACCGCAGCCCCTCGGGCCGTGCCGAGCCCCGCTGTGGGAGCTGGGGAGGGAAGGGTGAGGGGGCTCCTCTCCGGCAGGGAATGCCCGCCGAGGGCAGCGTTCCTCCCTGCTGCCTCCAGCCCCAGCACCGCCCGCAGCGCTGGGCCACGATTTCGTTTCCACACCTTTTACGCTGGAGAATTTTATCCCTGCCTTTGTGTGGGAAGCAGGAGTTACAGTCAAAAATGCTAAAAAAATTGTGGTTAATTAGTAAAATAATACATTTAAACAAGACATTAATGAGTTATATTGTTATTGATAAGATATTAAAACGCTGCTGTTAAATGGGGAAAACAGGTGTGAAGTTTGCGAGATTTTGAATTTTCAAGCTCAATTCCACAAAGAAAATAGAGAAACATTGCACGTCTCCATTTTGCTGGGGAGTCCTGAAACATCTCTGCTGCCAGAGCAGGAGGTATAAAGGGCAAAACATGGTACGGATGAAGAGGAATTTTCAGAGTAACGTTTTGTTTCCTTGTGGCAGGTGAAAGACACAGAACAGTTGTTATTGGTGGTTAAACAGAGTTTTCAGTATTGTGAGATATGGAGCTGAAAATATCGTCTTCTCAAGCAAGAATGTGTGCTTCTAAAATATAATTACGTAGGAAAAAATAGAATTTTAATTTCAATTACAATTGTTCTATGAGAGACAGATGTGAGCTGCTAAAATGTTTATAATGTAGCTCAACAATAAAAAAGAGATATTAAAGAAATATGTGTCACTGATGGGATTTGATTGGCAGGTTGTATTAATTACAAGACTTTCACCTCTGAGACTGCTGTTCCAATCCAGACAGTGTCCAGGGAAAACAATTTAAAGTTTGTTTATATATTCTAAAATTATATAAAATCAAGTAGGCATCTTAAAAAAAAAAGAAGAAAAATAAAATGGAAAATTTAAAAAAGAAAATAAAAGGATGAATTTCACTACAGTGAAACACTTCAAAAGGAGCATCTGCTAACACATACATTTTGGTCACCATCCCACGACTCCAATCTGGAATATTTACAGTTGTTACTACATGCAAATTACAGCTGTTGGATCCGTAATTTGGAATGAAGTGAAAGATGTTACCCAAATTTCTCTCACATGACACACGAGAACTGCATGTCTTCAGCAGGTGGAGGTAGGAATGCTGCTTATTGTTAGTGAATTAATAGAAATAAAATAATCAGCGAGGGGAAAGAAGTTCCAGTAGCACTAAGCCAAGGTGCTCAAAATCCATCGCTTAGCTTTAGACAGCTTCTAAGAGCAGTTTAAAAGCACAGGACCTTAAACCATCCTTTATTTTCATTTCTAGTGGCTAAAGCAGAGGGTCCTTCCTAGTCACACTTGTGAGTTTTCTTTGCACCCAGAAAAAGCATTTTCTTAACCTAAAGCGTTGCTCAGGATGTGCCTGCGTGCAGAGAGAAGCCAGCCTTCTCTCCATGAGCATCCCGAGTGGATTCTGCACAGGCTGAGCGGGGACACCCCTGAGCCCCGAGCAGAACCGGCTCTGGCACCTGCACTGCCAGGGCAGGACCGACCCCTGCGGCCGCGGGCACCGCCGTGCCAGCAGAGCCGGCAGCAGGGACGCCAGGGAGACACCAGACCCCCTTCTGCGCCGGGAAGGGCTGTGCCGGGCCGTGCCGGGCTGTCCCGGTCTGTGCCGGGCTGTACCGTGCCGTGCTGGGCTGTGCCGGGCTGTCCCGGGCTGTACCGTGCCGTGCCGGGCTGTCCCGGGCTGTGCCGGACTGTGCCGGGCCGTACCGGGCTGTGCCGTGATCTGCCGAGCTGTCCCGGGCTGTACCGTGCCGTGCCGGGCTGTACCGGGCTGTCCCGGGCTGTCCCGGTCTGTGCCGGGCTGTCCCGGTCTGTGCCGGGCTGTACCGTGCCGTGCCGGGCTGTCTCGGGCTGTCCCGGTCTGTGCCGGGCTGTACCGGGCTGTGCCGGGCTCTACCGGGCTGTGCCCGGCTGTACCGGGCTGTCCCGGGCTGTACCGGGCCGTGCCGGGCTGTACCGTGCCGTGCCGGGCTGTCCCGGGCTGTGCCGGACTGTGCCGGGCCGTACCGGGCTGTGCCGTGATCTGCCGAGCTGTCCCGGGCTGTACCGTGCCGTGCCGGGCTGTACCGGGCTGTCCCGGGCTGTCCCGGGCTGTCCCGGTCTGTGCCGGGCTGTACCGTGCCGTGCCGGGCTGTCTCGGGCTGTACCGGGCCGTCCCGGGCCGTCCCGGGCTGTGCACCCGCAGCCTGCGGGAGGGGAGCGCTGAGCTCTGCTCAGGAGAGAGCATTCCAACGGTTTCCATAAGAAAAGGATGGAAACAAAGGGAGGATAAGCCGCTTGTTTAGAGCCCGAGGAGCCTCAGCCAAGGAGCCCCGGAGCTGCCCGGCGTTGGGCACCCTGCCCCGGAGCGAGCAGAACCTCTCCGGCCCCGGAGCTGCCCGGTGTTGGACATACTGAGCCGGAGGGAACAGAACCTCTCCGGCCCCGGAGCTGCCCGGCGTTGGGGCATTCGGAGCCGGAGGGAACAGAACCTCTCCGGCCCCGGAGCTGCCCGGTGTTGGGCACCCTGCCCCGGAGCGAGCAGAACCTCTCCGGCCCCGCAGCACGGAGAGCCCCGCAGCCGCCCCTCCCCAGCGCCCACCGCCACCAGGACGATGTGACAGCCCCATCAGCTGCCTGGGGAGGGATCGAGCGGGACCTCTGGGATCCGCATCCTGTGCGCCGGCTCAGGTAAAGGAGGACAATCCGCTCGCAAAGAACAAAGGTGTGTTTGCAGCAGGAGCACCAACCACTGAAGCACCACCTCGCTGTAAGCAACAGCCTCCATGTCAAAGTGGGAGTGGTAATAAATGAATCTGCACCAGGGCAATATTTTGAACCGTAGCCCCCATTTTAGTCTGATCTACATGCTCTATGGCTAGGCATTTTATGTGATTTGGATACAACTCCACTGGTACATTAAAGTTTATTGGCCTTGAAAACAATGGCTGCATCACTACTGATGGAAGACTTGGTGTTACACTGTCAGTGCATATTTTATTTGATCTCAGTCTTAAATAAAACTCAGACCTTTGGACTCCATACTGAGTTGGACTTTAGCCTTTTCCTGTAATTATCTCGTGTCTTGTTAACATTTTATGAGCACATCTGCTTAAATAAACTTACTTGATGCGCATTTGTTTTGGCTGTAGCCTTCTTCACAGGATGGACGAGCTTTTGTCTTTGTCTTTAAAAGAAATCAGAATAAAGTTGAACAATGGGACTGCAAGGGGAATAAATATAAATATAGTATTTGTTTCATTGAACAAATGTACAATGCAGTTGAAATCAAATATATCTGACAACATTATTTATGAGGCTTTAATATTTATGTGCTAAGTGTAGAACATTTAGGTAATTACAACTCTAAAGCATTGTTTTGTTTGCCAGTTGCATTGACAGATTACAGATTGACATTGGAGCACCACGGGCACAATGTGTTTATAGAAATGGACTATAGAAAAGGCTGGAGTTTTAAATATTTTTAAACTTATGATTTTTATTCACCTTCTGAATACTTTCAGAAGAATATAGTATTTCCATATTTTCCCCTGTTTGCATGAAAAGATCTTACTCGTTTGTTTGTGTCTCTACACGGTGGCAGCACAGGAGCAGGGGCGCGGGGAGGAGGAGGAGGCCCGGCCAGCCCTTCCCGGACACCTCCCCGGCTCTGTGAAGGCAGAACACACCTCAGCCCTGCAGCCAGGCTTCTCCCCCCAGATCTCCTGCAGCCAAGGGCCCCACATACCCCCCAACCAAATACTGCCTCAGGTATTCATTAAACTGTGCAGACTGAGTGCTCTCTGTACCTCTTTAAAACATCTGATTCGCCTCCTTGGGCCTGTTGGCACCTTTGGACGTGCACTAAGTGCTGCGTGAGAGTGCAGAGCTGCCTGCAGAGCCATACTGGCCTCGCCACCCCCAGGGCAGCCCCTTCCCAGGGAAGGGACAGAGGCAGGTAAGGGCAGGGGAAGAAGGGAACAACGTTAAGTGATTTGTATTTCTCAGTTCTTCCCATACAAAGTATTCCTGGCAAGGATTTAAACCTCAGATGCTGAGAATAAAACAAATGCAGAAACAGAAAGAACTGGACTAGGTTACATCTTGTCTTTCTCCATCACCTTTCTCCATGTGATGTTTTAATAGAACTTGGAGCACACAGAGATGTATTCATTGACCACTAGAATGCAGCAACTTCCAAATAAACAGCGTCTTCATACAGCAGCATTCAGCATGAGTTAAACCCAATTACAAACATTAAACAAGGGCATGGTTTAAGAAAGTTGCAGGGAGGGTTCAGCATGGTCTCATTCATCTTTTCCTGTTTCAGCTCCAGGCACTGCCCCTCACACAACCTGCTTGAGCTGCTCGAGGCATGCAGGTGCCCACTGTCCCTGCCTGCTCTGCCCAGCCACCCTCTGCCCCCACAGTGTGCCAAGTTCCACTGGCACAGGGCACTGGGACCCTGGGGAAATGCTCTCCTTGGTTTTGCTGAGCTCCCACCTGGGCGTTCACCCACCAACCCGAGCTGGCCAAGACAGAGCAGCCAGGGCAAGATGGGCAGCCCTGGGTGGGGGCAGCAAAGTGTTTTCCCCCAAAACACAGATATTAACTGTCTTACACCGAGCCAGC
Source organism: Passer domesticus (assembly GCF_036417665.1). Lineage (NCBI taxonomy): Eukaryota > Metazoa > Chordata > Aves > Passeriformes > Passeridae > Passer > Passer domesticus. The sequence continues at coordinate 12,888,155 of NC_087491.1, read as the reverse complement.
ACGTATTCTACAATGTGAACTGGGCAAAATGTTGTTGTTTCAACATCCATTGCAGCAAAGTTTGCTGAGCACACACCCCCTCCACAGCTCGGGGGGGCAGCCTTTCACTCACAGCCACAGAGGGCTCAGACCACAGGGCTCAGAACAAGCTTGTGCCAGCTGCAGAGCAGGAATGCCACCTCCCATGTACCTGCTGCTCCTGCTGCCCACAGGCCGTGTCTCTGGGCCAGGCCGGGGTGATGGCACCAGTGCTGCCCCTCTCTCAGCCTGCTGCCCACCACAACACCCCCAGGGCACCCGTGGGCACGCCGAGTAACTCCTGCCCAGCTGGGCCACTTTTCAGGACTCACAGAAGAGGAAGGAATATTTCAGCGCTCAAAACACTGTTGCCACCTCCCCAGATTACTCTCCTCATCTCTCAACTTCCCAAAAAAATAATGCAGCTATCCTCTCTCCCTTCCCCTATGTACTGCATCCCTCAAGATAAACTGCCTCCAACTTGTTACTTTTCCAAAAGTCACTGTTTTCCACTGGGTATTGTGCTGGCAGAGCTACACATAATTATTCCCTGTATTACCTTCAAAGCGTCAGGAACTAAAGGAACATTTTTTTCTTAATCGAGTTAAGTCAAGCGCTAAACCTGCACCGTGGGAGAATTGCTGCAATCCTGCAACCTTTCCTTTCTCGCTTGGCTCCATCTACTGCTGCCGCCGCAGATTGCACACGGCTGCGGCACCGCTCTGCTTGCCACCAAGAAGCGTTTAAAGGCTAATTCTTCAAGAGATTAGGAAAAAAAGCTGCTATGAAGGAAGAGACAAGCGCTTGTGTGTGTTTACCCCGCGGGGTTTTTACATCAGAAGTGTGAAGTAGGATAATCCAGTGGAAAGTGAGCTGCTTCTCGCTGAAAAGCGTTTTGGAGCCAGTTTAATAACCCGCTATGAGACCACACATCAAAATTGTATTTATTTAGGGAGCTAATTGAAACGGAGCCTGCGAGGAGGAGCCGGCATCAGAAGGAGAGGCAGCAGGAGGATCAGGAAGCGCCGGTTGCGGCACGGGCGGCCAGGGCTGTGCCCCCATGGGCGGGGTGGGCTCCAGCAGCGGCTGGTGTGTCAGGGGAAAGCTTGTTTGCTCCGGCCTCCGGGTGATTTCCCTGAGCAGTGACACAGGTCTGCTTCCACCGGGGCTGGCACTCTGTCTGCTCCTGCTCCTCCCGAGGGCACTCTCTGTTGTGCCAGGACTGAGTGCAGAGCCATGCTGTGCCCCCTCCCAGCACACCAGCACAGGGAGGGTGGCATTTCGCATTTGGCTTGACTGAACAAATGATCCGGACTGTTTGATTGGTATTTTTTGGTCTGTGCTGGAGGACACGCCAAGATTGTTTCTACCAAAGGAAAAGCGATCCCTTTTCCTAAGACTGGAAAAACCTGTCATCATATAAATTTCAACAAGCATTTTCAGGCAAAATGCTGAAATTCTTACTCAGCAAAAATCTTCAAACCAGATTCTTAAAATCCACACAGGTGGCTTAGAACCATTAATGTCAATAAATAAATCTGAGTTCCTCCTGCCTTCAGAGCAGCACGAGGGGCACTGTCAGCGCTGGCAGTGAGTGCAAGGGCTGGAATCTCGCTGGGCTGGCAGTTCTGAAGGCTGTGTTGAGTGCCAATGTGCCTGTGACAAAACCCAGTGCTGCACACAGGCGGGTCACAGTCACATTAAAGAAAAGACTGAGTACAAGTGCCATGAGACACACAGCTGCATTTTGCCTTTTGTTCTCACTTTGGAACAGCATTTTGAGGCTCATATTTTGGAGAATTTAGTTAAAAGCCTTTGAGATGAAGCAGCCAGTGTCACCCAGTTCCCCACAATATGGTCCCCTCCTCCAGCTCGGGGCAGATACTCCAAGGTAAAGCTTGCTCTACTCACTTTAAGCTGATAGTGCAAGTAGAGAAGTATTTTCCCTTTTGGTTTAAATGAATCCTTGCCACTTAAGTTCATGTTTATTTTTATAATACGGGCTCTCTGTCATTTATTGCTCCCAAAGCGACTCCAAATACCATGCTGGTTATGAGTGAACCTGGGAATATACTTCTGAATTGCTTGTGATTTATCCTGCTTCTGATGCACGTAATAACACAGCTCTTCTGAAGCCTCTTCAAGGCTATTAATTATTAATTTCTGTACTTTGTGTTGCACCACGTGACAGTTATTGTGGCTGTGGGTAGGAATTACTGTGTCTGTGCTCCCCCAGCATTAGCATTGGGAATTTCATGTTTCAGGCTAACTGCTGGGTGGCTTTGGAAGAGCTTTAACCTGTCCCCAGCAAGGGGATACATGCCATCTAAAACAAGCTCCTTGGCAGGAGCAGGGTGCTGGGGAATGCAGAGCCCAGGGGAAGGTGAGACCAGCAGCAGCAGCAGCTGTGGACACGGGCAGAGGCAGATGGGTGACCTGCTCTGCAAGCCTGCAGCCCCTGTCACCCTGCCAGCGGCCCCAGACCTCGCTGGAGGAAAAGGAAATATAATATCAGGAAAGATAATACAAGAAGAGGATGACCCCACACAGAGGCAGTTTTGCATTCCTCAGTGCCAGTTGCCTCTTGCAACTCCTTGGAGAAGCCAAGGGAACAAACAGGGAACAGCCTGGGAGGGCCGTGTGCCCACCTGTGCTGCTGCAGCTCCCCCAGCACAGGACAAGCAGTGCCACCAGCCAGCCCTGGTCCCCAGCAGCACAGAGCCCTTGCAGTGGCAGTCTGCATTGCCCCACTGCTGAAATGCATCTGTGGCTCTGTCCTGCTCTGCCTCGTGCAGCCAGAGTCCCTCGGGACAGCCAGAGATTTCCCATGCTGGACGTGCACCCTGCCAGGGGCTGTGTGGGCTGGAGCCCTGCACCAGGGGTGCTGCACAAGGGGGGCCATGCAAGGGACCTTCAGCAGCGCCCAGGGGAGAGCCTTCCCTCCCCCCTTCCTCCTCAGTTACTAAATCTGTTTAAACTAGGGGAGAGGGGTGAGGAAGTGAGACCTTTTGGAGAAGTCACATAGAGTTTGTTTTCCTTGGGGGTTTATATCAACACTGGTCTTGACATTTTGCCTCTTATTATGTGTGGCTCTTTAAAAGGTGAAATAATATTTTCTTTTGCTTGAGAAAAGGACAAAGTTCAGACAAGGCGCTCAACCCCAAATCATTTTCTTCTTTCCCAACAGTTTACACATTGTCTGTGCCATGGTTCTGCATAAAGCACTGCTCTGCAAACAGCAGAGTGGCAGGGAGAGCCAGCTGCCCCAGGCCCACCCAGCTCACCTGTCCCTCCAGGGGCAGGGGCACACCACCAGCCTGGCCCAGAATGCAGGTGACAGACTCCAGCAGGTCAGGGGGCCTGCCCAGGACCCTGATCTCAGAAAACCCAGGGCCAGCCCAGCCCCTGTGTGCCCCCGCAGTGGGGAGGGGGCCCAGCCCCATCCCCTGTGTGCCCCCCAGCCCCAGCCACTGTGTGCCCCCAGCCCCTGTGTGCCCCCCAGCCCCAGCCACTGTGTGCCCCCAGCCCCTGTGTGCCCCCCCAGCCCCTGTGTGCCCCCCCAGCCCCTGTGTGCCCCCCAGCCCCAGCCACTGTGTGCCCCCAGCCCCTGTGTGCCCCCCAGCCCCAGCCACTGTGTGCCCCCAGCCCCTGTGTGCCCCCCCAGCCCCTGTGTGCCCCCCAGCCCCTCTATGCCCCCCCATCCCCTGTGTGCCCCCCAGCCCAGCCCCCAAGAGCCTCCTCTGCCTCCCCCAGCCGTGCCTCTGCCCGTGCATGGAGGGGAGCAGCAGCACCCTTGTGACACAGCAGAGTCAGGTGTGAAATTTCTGCTCCTGAAGGGGAGTCCCAGGCTCGGGAAGAAGCCTGCCCTACCCACAGTGATGTTTGATTAGGGTCAGTCTAACTCACGTGGCTCTTCCTGGGTTTTCAGTGCATTGTGTCCTCTAAATGCACTGGAAACTCATCAATGCTGATGCTTGGGGAAATAATGAGTTCTCTGCTTGGAAAACTGATTCTTAGCAGTGCAAAGTTGTTGCTCATTTACGGGTTAGACAAAATTCCTCACTTCTACTGCCCCTCGCAGTATTTTTGCATATATTTAATGAATAGAATTTGGGATTGATTACATTCAGTAGAAAGTAAATATAATGCTTAAGTTGTGACATGCTAATTTCTATGGACACAGATCATGGGGTTATAAGCACAGTAAATCACTCATTTGCAGAATAATTTTACCCCAATATTTAATTGTAACCTAATAAATCCACATCATGTAAAATCAAGTGAAAACAGACCTAAATAATAATCTGCAAGCTTCTGATAGTAAAATGGGATTTTTCTGTAACACATGCATTTCTATTTTAGACAGGTTTTTTTTCAGTGTTCTCTTTAGAAATCCATGTTACAGACAAACAGTTTTCAAGCAATATTAGCCCGTAAAACAGGTATCAATAAGTTTGCAAATGTTTTCTAGCTGTCGGTGATAAGGGAGGGCACTGAGGCAGGCTGAGCTCCGGAGCTGGGCTGGAGAGGTCGCCCTGAGGGCTGGAACCTGCGCGGGGCTCGAGGCTCTGCCGCCCCACCACTGCCTCAAAGCAGCTGTGCAAATGCTGTAGGACACGGCTCGGACCTCTGACCCGCGGGTGAGCGGGGAATGAGCGCAAATCACAATCTCCCAATTATTCCGAGGTGAAATGCGACACTGCAGTTAGTGCTCACCAATCAGGTTAACAAGTTAGCTGAAACTTTATCTTTCTGTACTTAAATTACTGGGAAATCATCTTGCAGCCCTGATGGAAGAGATACCAGGGCTGCCCTGCTTACCCGAGGGCTGCAGGGTCGGCTGCTGTGGGCACGGTGCCAGCCCGGTGCCAGCTGTGTCCAGCCTGTGACCAGCCCATGCCCAGCCCGGTGCCAGCTGTGCCCAGCCTGTGCCCAGCCTGGTGCCAGCCTGGTGCCAGCTGTGCCCAGCCCGTGTCCCATTCTGTGCCCATCCTGTGCCCAGCCTGTGCCCAATCTGTGTGTCCCAGTCTGTCCCAGCCCATGCCCAGCCTATGCCCAGCCCATGTCCCAGTCTGTCCCAGTCTGTCCCAGCCTGTGTCCCAGCCCATGCCCTGCCCACCCTGGCACAGCCCAGCTGGGCACAGCTGGCACCCAGGGGTGCCCCAGCAGCTGCCCAGGAACTGGGAGCCCTGCTGCAGCAGTGGTGGCATTCTGGTGATGGCTGATGCTTCTCTGAGTTTAACAGCTTATGATAAATATGGTGCGTGCTGTCAGGGTAAGATTTATCCTTTCCTTTCATTCTGCCAGCTGTCAAACATGTTTGATTTTTCTCAAGCTTTGAGTGTTGCAGGAATTTAGCCAATAAATACAACTGATGATGATTTTCACTTTAGTTTCAAGCATCTGTCATTCATAATGAAGCCTGATTGAAAATGTAAAAAGAGTATTTTTAGTTTTAAAATGTGTCAGAGCCTTGCTGCAAAAGATGGTGCAAGGCATGAGTAATTAACTTCTTTAAAAAATCAAGGTATATCAAACTCCATAAAGCAAAAGTGGGAATCCTCCCCAGAGCTCTGCCTTGGCTGTGATGTGTGTGGTGTGCAGAGCACGGTGCCACAGCTGTGCTGCCTGTGGGACAGCCAGGCCTCTGGCTCTCACTGAACTTCTGTGCTTTTATTGTGTCTCACTGGCAGTGAGCTGCAAGGGAGTGACTCCCTGCCCCCTGAATGACTTCAGCATAGGGTCAGAACTCCCATATCCTTCAGAAAGCACTGGGGAAAATGCGGGAGCAGCTCTCCAGGTGGTGGCAGGAGTAGACAGGATGCTGAAATTCAGTTTTCCCTCTCTCCACGAGGTTCAGTGGCTGTGTGTGGGCAGCGTGGCTGCTGCCCCTGCCCACCTGGGACTGTGGGCATGCAGCCTCTGCATGGCATAACACCTGCCAGCCCCACATGCACACACAGCCAGGGTGCTGAGCCCGCTGACATCTCCCCACAGCACTGCTGGGTGTCCCTGCAGCTCCCGTGCACGGGGTGGGTGTCAAAAAGGGCTTTTCCCAGGAGCTGGGGCAGGCAGGACGCTGTGTCATGGAGCAGGGACTGACTCTAGCTCTCCATCTGTGCCAGAAGCCAGTGGGCAATCCTGTGGAGTGGGCATCCCACCAGGGCACACAGGAGATGCTGGGACAAGGCACAGGGAGGTGACAGAACTGCAGCCTGAAGCTGCTGGTGGCTGCTCTTGTGCCTGTCTTAACTCCTGAGTGTTTAGTGTATGGAGATGCAGACAAGGAGGATCAGTGGGTTTAGGAATTCACTTGCTTTTACCCACATTAACCACCTCTAATCTCTTGGAGGGAATTGACATTGACAGGGCTGAATTGTCTGATAATAAATTTATCAAGATATTAATGATCATCAGCTTCTCTGTGTACTACTTGGCAAAATCACTACAGGTCTTCCTATTAGTGGGAACTGCTATCCATTTAGGGCTTGCTTTGAAATTTTATCTTTCCATCTTGTTTTCTGTTTCCTCTTTTTTTTTCCTCCCTTTTTTTCAGAGACCTCATCTGTTTGCCAGCATTCTCTGATCAACATCTCTCATGTGTTTCCCATTAGGGCTATGATGTGTCTAGCCATTTTACTTCTCCTGCCCTTTTAAGTGGTGTCAGTCTTTATGCTTTGCTACTAGTTGCCTTTTATCTCTGCAGTCTCCAATTCTCAGCGCACATCATTACCTAACTCTTGAACTATCTTTTCCTTACTTGCTATGACAAATCTCGAGGCCTGTGGCAAGCCCTTGCAGGATGTAGATAACGATGCCTGGCTGGCCAGGAGAGGTGGATTTCCATGAAAAAACAGAGTCCCTGTTTTTGTGGCCCCCTGGACAGGGCTGCAGTTCTGCCTCCCACACACCTGTGCTGTCACTGCCATTCCCAGCTTCCAGGGACCCAAGGAACCTCCTCTGCAAGCATCTGGAACACCACAAACACCATCTCACCCCCTGCTGCCCACAGTCCCCCAGGGGCTCTCCAGGCTCACGCTTTAGGAGTCACAAACACTGAAGTGGAACTGGGGTGAAGGCACAGAGCTGCCCTTTTCCTGGCTGGGAGAAAATCTACTCCCTGCTCCTCGACAAAAGCCAAAGCTTTCTATTTTTGTAAGAACAAGAGTAAGTGAAGCAGGAGGCAGCAGACAGTCTCTGCATGGCTGCCTTTGGTGGGCAAGCGCTCCTGAGTGTGCCATGCCTCTGGCATTCCTCACAAAATACAGGGGAAGGGCTGCACAGTGACACCAACAACACAAGGAATCACAGGACAGTCCTCATTTGTCAAGTGCAAAGTGAGTGATAACTGTTTAAGAATTCAGGCCCCTATGCTGAACCAGAAAGGTGTTCCAGCTCGGTTTTCCAGGGGGTATGAAAAGGATTTCCTGCAGTGTGGTTCGTTCAACTCACTTTTCATAAGCTAGTTTTCAACAACATCATCCAAAAGCCATTAGTTTCATTGTATGTATCATGCAGGGTTATTTAGTAGGTCAGGAGGAAAATTTAAATGGACAGGTGCTTTAAATTACAAGATGGTGGAGGTGGTTAATAAAAAAATACTAGAAAACATTGGTAACCTTATTTCGGGCTTGAAGTGGGTTCTGTAACTGATGGGAAAATGGCTTGTAGAAACACTGAGACCTGTCAGAAGTGGTAGTTTCAAAATGCGTTCAGGAAATCAAGCTGCTCCCCAGAGATCAGCGCACGCTTCCCAGACATTATGCACCTTTAAAACTATTTATTTCCTCTTGGATATTTGCACTGTGGGTGCAATTAATTATATCGTGCAAATGTCCTATATGTGCGACAGAGAGAAACCTCAGAACACTTGTATTTCTTGTCACAGCCTGAGAGGTGTGAGAAGCACGATGGGCTGCTCCAGGTACAGCACAACCTGGGGAGAGGCTGAGCCTGGGGCTGCACGGACAGGAGGAGGAAGAGGAGGCTGAGTGGAGCTCAGGGTGCTTTGGCCAGAGCCTGCAGCCCACCTGAGCACTGCCTGGAGCACCCACCTGGTACCCAGGCTGTGCAACAGCCTGTGGAGAGCCAGGCAAAGGGCTGAGCATCAGAGCTGTGTGCTGACTACCAGAGCTGAGTGCTGGCCACCAGAGAGCTGAGTGCTGCCACCAGAGCTGAGTGCTGCCACCAGAGCTGTGTGTTGGCCATCAGTGCTGTGTGCTGCCACCAGAGCTGAGTGCTGCCACCAGAGCTGTGTGCTGGCCACCAGAGCTGTGTGCTGCCATCAGTGCTGTGTGCTGGCCACCAGAGAGCTGAGTGCTGCCACCAGAGCTGTGTGCTGCCATCAGTGCTGTGTGCTGGCCACCAGAGAGCTGAGTGCTGCCATCAGTGCTGTGTGCTGCCATCAGTGCTGTGTGCTGCCACCAGAGCTGAGTGCTGCCACCAGAGCTGTGTGCTGGCCACCAGAGCTGTGTGCTGGCCACCAGAGCTGTGTGCTGCCACCAGAGCTGAGTGCTGCCATCAGTGCTGTGTGCTGGCATCAGTGCTGTGTGCTGGCCATCAGTGCTGTGTGCTGGCCATCAGTGCTGTGTGCTGCCATCAGTGCTGTGTGCTGCCATCAGTGCTGTGTGCTGGCCACCAGAGCTGTGTGCTGCCATCAGTGCTGTGTGCTGGCCATCAGTGCTGTGTGCTGGCCACCAGAGCTGTGTGCTGCCATCAGTGCTGTGTGCTGGCCATCAGTGCTGTGTGCTGCCATCAGTGCTGTGTGCTGGCCACCAGAGCTGTGTGCTGCCATCAGTGCTGTGTGCTGGCCATCAGTGCTGTGTGCTGGCCATCAGTGCTGAGTGCTGCCACCAGAGCTGTGTGCTGCCATCAGTGCTGTGTGCTGGCCACCAGAGAGCTGAGTGCTGCCACCAGAGCTGTGTGCTGGCCATCAGTGCTGTGTGCTGGCCATCAGAGCTGTGTGCTGCCACCAGAGCTGAGTGCTGCCACCAGAGCTGAGTGCTGCCACCAGAGCTGAGTGCTGCCATCAGTGCTGTGTGCTGGCCACCAGAGCTGTGTGCTGCCATCAGTGCTGTGTGCTGCCATCAGTGCTGTGTGCTGGCCACCAGAGCTGTGTGCTGAGCATCAGAGCTGTGTGCTGGCCACCAGAGCTGTGTGCTGGCCATCAGAGCAGTGATCTGGTCATCAGTGCCACCCAGACCTGGCAAATGGCCTCACCGTGGCTGAACACCCTGCTGCCAGCCCCACAGCTCCGTGGGCAGGCACAGTGCATGGATACAGCACCCAGAGTTCAGAGCACAGCCCAAGGGTCTCTCAGCACTCTGGGGCTCCTGGGTCACAGCCTGTCCTTGCCCACAGACATCCTCCACCTGTGCTCAGGTGAGCAGGGCAGGGACAGGCACAGGGGAGATGGTCACACCCAGTCCCACCAAGGACTGGCATCACTCATGAGTCCTGCTGGTGTCAGCAAGACAGCTCAGAAGGAAAGGAACAGCACGATGGAGGAAAAAACTCAGGGAAGATTTAACAGGGAGATGAGGAGGATTTAATTATTTTATACATTAGAGGCTATTTATTGAGATGTCTGCTGAAAGATGAGTGCTGTAATGGATTCATGTATGCAGCATGTGAGAAGAGTGAGTCTGGTTTGTATAAACATTCCCCAACATCACCACATCTTATCTGATTTCTTTGACTTGGAGATCAGGCAGGAAATCTAATGGGAGTCAACTGCTTTCCAAGATGCTTGATACTTCTTAATTATTCCAGGTTGGAAACATGTCAGCAGCTAGAGCAGAGAAGCTTTGCTATCTATTAGTCCCTGGCCAAGATCAGACTATTCCTCTGTTGTGAAGCTCAGGGCACAGGAGAAAGCAGGAAGGCAATTAAGCTGCAGGAAAAAGCTGCTTGGTGCAGTGGCAGTGACAGGGAACAGGCAAAACACCGAGGGCACCACTGGCAGCCAGAACAGCAAAGGCTTCAGCTCCTCTCCTCCTTCCCACCCTGCCCGGGCAGCACAGGCCGTGGGGTGCTGTGGGGGGTTGGAGCCTGGAAGGAGCAGCCCCTGCCACACACACACACACACACCAGCAGGGTGTTCCCAGGCCCCAGAGGAGACCCTCCTGAGGCTCGGAAAGGAGTTTGTCTCTGTTTGTATGAAGTCTGCTTCACCACACCTCGGAGAGGGGAGCACTGGTAACTGGTCTGATCAATGCTGCTCCAGCACAACTGAATTTGGGCACCTGAGACCTGGTAGAATCCAAACATGAGACCAGGGAAAGACAAAATGCACAAGGTCACACAGAAGGGGACAACAGGCAACAGAAGGAGCAAATCCCCCAGGTTTTTGTTCCTTGCACACACTGCTGATGCAGCCCCAGAGGATGCTGTGCAGCCAATATTTGGGCAAGAGGATGGGTGACTGTGGGAGCCCCAGAAAAGCTGGCCTGCTCTGTGCTTCATTAGACCACTCATCTTCTGAGACTGCTTTGGGCAACGTGACTTGCAGCCAGTGGAAATTCCAAGATTTTCTTTTTCCTCAGCATCTTTCCCCATGTGCATAGCTTGCATGCCAGGGGATGAGCTGCTCTACCCAGATGCTTTCCTGATGGTTTGGCTCCCAGACAGGAAAGGATTGAACACTGTGTACCAGAGCACAGTGAAATCCCAAGATTTCACTGCTGCAGGAGCAGGTGATGCTTGGACTTTGGTCTGCAAAATATGCATGCATATGTGTTTTGCTCTGGTACAGCACATCTAGTGTGCTTTCCTATCCAGCAAGGAATGATGGAAGAATCTGTGGGACACCTTTGCTCCCTGCAGGGCAGCACACACCCCATGATGCAGGAGCACCTGAGCTGGATCAAAACCGTGTAAAATACACCTCCTGTATCCAGAGAAGAAACATTTTAGTCAATCATGGCGAGCCAGATCCCTCTATTGCCCGGTAATTTGAGTCCTGGGGGCACTGGGGAGTCTGTTTGAAATCTGAACATGCAGACAAGTTGTGAGAAGTGCTGTGATAGGATGAGTGGGAGATAATTGCATTGAGGGTCGTATGGCAAAACACACCTTAGAATCCAAACTTTGCTTTTTTTATCATTAATAGAAACCTATTGAAAAAGCTGTGATATTAAATAGCTGGGACTGGCAGCTGGTCAGAGGTTTTTGAGATTGGAGGCACAGAGAGGATACCAGACCACACCAGCCTGTTAACCCCCTGAGTGCCGAGGGCAGGGCAGCGTGTGGCCCCAGCCTGGCACCACCAGCCCATTCCCTGGGCAGGGATGTGGGGGCCAGCAGCTCCAGTTTCCTTGAGGCTGAGTGCACAGGAGTGAAACGAGGGGACACCCCACGAGGGCTCAGCCAGTGCCCTGAGCAGCACCCTGAGGTGCTTCCCCTGGGACTAAACCAGCGTGGGATCTCACATGTGCTCGGAATGGTTCTGGCATTTCTTTAGCATGCTTGCAGTGTTTGTACTACCAAACCACAGCTTCCTTCTCTGAGGAAAATGAGAGTATCAGATATTTCTCTGACTGAACACAAGCACGAAAAAATCAAGCTCTCCCTTTCCACTCTAGTAAAGCAGCCTCAAGCAGGAGGAAAGACATGAAATAGTAGCTGCTATTTCCCTGATTGTTAAAAGCAAACAATCAACAGGAAATTATTTTTTCAATGTACAGTTTTCCTCATGAAAAGAGGAAAGACATCAGAGAGCCCTTCCATTTTCTGAGTTTCTCTTCTCTCTCCCCAGAGCCCCTTGACCTGAAAGGGTCTTTCTGCACAGGGTGCAGGGCAGGTGCCTCTGGAAAACGAGAAGGAAGGTCAGCAGCCAGACAAGGGGAACAGGCACCTGCAGAGCTGAGAGTGCTTTGTTACCCATAAAGCAGCTTTTGTACAAGACACCACCTTGTCTCTCCTATTCCACGAGTTAAAAATAATTCCTGTGAAATGCTATATTAAATGGATTAGGAGGAATTCACTTCAGTAAAACCTGATGAGAGCAAATCTTGCAGAGTTATGGTGTTTAGCTGTGAATTTCCTGTTCTCTTGATGGCTTTCTTGTTTGCAGCCAGAGCTCAGGCCTGTGCTGAGCTGACACAGGAAGGCAAGAAATGTCACCTGCCTGGTGTGACTGGGTGCAGAGAACACCACAGATCCTCCAGGGAGAAACAGCCTCATCATCAAACCTGGTTCTCAATCTGCCTTGTTCCAGAAAGCCCCAGCAGAGAAACTGAGGGCACTCAGATTTGGTTTTGTGTTCCAAGTAAAGAAAACTCCAAAATTACAAAGAAGGATCAGGTGAAATCAATGAATTTTGCCTGGTTCTCAACCAAAACCTCCCAGCCAGCTGAGTCATACCCAACCTCACACAGGTTCACAAGAGCTCACCTGGTTTCCAGTTTCACTGGCAATGCTCTGCACAGCTTTACAGGAATCCCAATTAAATCCAGGGGGAATCCCTTGTGAAGCCCAAGGTATAATACTGCTGCATTCTGCCCTTTTTATGCCTGTACCCAACAACTGCCAAATCGAGGCATCGATGAGTATTGGAAACACTTCAATTATTTCAGGGTACACACACAGTGGAGAGTCAATTAAAATCACTGACATGCTTTTTTTTTGGAGCTGTGTTTCCATTTGGAAACAATTCAGCCCAAATTCTAGCAAAGCCCTTCAGAGCATATTGAACTGATTTAAGGAGTTTGCATCCAAAAAATTTGAAATTTAAACAATGAAAAAAAGAGGTTAAAAGGTTCATTAAGGGTTGTTTATAAATCATGGCCTCAAATGTTAAGCAAACATGCCTTCCTTGTTGGCAGGAGGGGAGAAAAGGGCCAGCAGGGGTGTGTGGGTGTGGGCAGGGACCAGGTGAGGCAAGTGGCCAGGCCAGAGCTGCTGCTCTGGAGTGAGGGGCTGGGACCTCAGCCCTGGGCAGCAGCTCCCAGTGAGGCAGTGCCAGGCACTCCTGGTCCATCAGAGGGGCCAGACCTTGCTGTGGAGTGTCACCACGTCCCCCAGGAGAGCTGAAACCCTCACTGCGACCTCAACCTGCTGGGATACTTTACAAACAAAACACTGCTGCTATTCCTTAACATTTCATTTCCAGACTAGCTGCAAGCCAGCTCCACGGAGACCAAGCCTGGGCCCAAGGGATAACATCAGCACACCTGAACAGCACTTTGTTCCTTGCGTGCACCAACGAAAAATTAAAGGGATCTGCTTTCATCTATCTGAAAGCAACAATTTCCTATGAAATATCTTTAGCCCTGAGGGTGCTCTGTGTGTCTATGCCCCTCCCCATCAATATTTTTTTGCCTGCACAAATGGAAAAAATTGGGGCAGCCCCTAGGCAAGTAATACTTCTCCAAAGGTTTCTCTCAAAATAAAACAAAAAACAAAACTATAAAAAAGTCCCTAGTGACTGCTGCAGACTGTATGCAAAACCCATAGACTTCCCAGAATTACTTAAAATTCAGAATTCCCTGGGGAAATGGGCCTTGTTTTATAACAAGTGCAGGAGCTGGTGACTCCAAAGGGGTGGAGGCACGGAAGGGAGCTGGAGTTGGGGGAATTCACCCCCTGGCTGTGATGGGGGCAGAAAAGCTGTAACAGACCTGCTCTGGAGCCTGTGCCCACGCTCATACGGCTTCTGCTCCACACGGGCACCATCCCTGCAGCTCCCAGGGCTGTGCCAGCCTGTGGACAGAGGGCAGCCTGGGGGCAGAGCCCACTCTGGAGGATGGTGCTCATTTTGAGATGAATTTCCAGGGAAAAAGCCACACTGTTGGAACACCTGAGCCAAGCCCCAAAGCCCTGTGCTCTGGCCTGGCAGCTCCTGGACTACAGAGCCCGTGGTGTGCCAGGGGCTGGGGCCACTCCTGCCAGGGGCTGGGGACCCTCCTGCCAGGGGCTGGGGACCCTCCTGCCAGGGGCTGGGGCCGTGTGGGAGCAGCCTGTGCTGTCTGTTCTGCCCTAACCCATCACAGACCCCGGACTCGGCTCTTTAATCTGCTCCCTCACTCCTCCCCGTTATTTACAGCTGCTCAAAGCACCTACTGAGCCTTGCCTGTAAAAGGCCTGGGTGCTTTTTGATCATGCCATGAATCTTTTCCTCGCAGACTTCTCCTGGACCTACCCAGTTTTCCTGGAGAGCCGCACACACTCCTGCTCCCTCCAGAGCAGGAATGGGGATTACGGAGCTATAAAAGCGGAAGGAGGCTGCTTGGCAGAGCATTCCTTGAGATTTGCCAGCCTAAGCACACAGATGTTTCTCAGATGGGTGAATTTGGAGATGAAGATCTACGTGGCATCTGTCAAAGGGCTGTTGTTTCTGATCTGTGACAAACACTGTGCAGGATCCTGCCTGTTCTGCCAGGCGAAGGCTGCACACAGCAGATCTACCCATCACTGATGCTAATCCCCAGTAATTTATGAACTTTCTTGTGCACACTCGTTTGTACCTCATAATTCTCTTGTCCATAATGAAAAATTGTCTCTGGTTGCAGTTGTCCTTCCAGAGCCAAGGAGAGCTGGAACTGCACCCAAATGCTTTTTGGAGGAAGGACCACTCTAACTACAATTGCCCAGCAGGCCCTGGACACACCAACAAACCCTGTGCACAGAGGCATTCCTGTAGCTGCAAGAGCTTTCTTTGCCATTATTTTCTTTCAGGAGCTGATGGGAGCAGCAGTGAGCAGCTGCTCTGTCTGACACCAGCGTGAGGCAGGATGCTGGCAGCACGCCCTGGTGCAGCTGTTGCAGAGGAGGGAGCAATCCCAAAATGCATTCCTCATGAGGCCTTTTACCTCAGCTCACACTGAGGCTCACACCCAGCCCTGCTCGGGGCTGCCTAGGCACTCAGGCTCTTCATGCCATCACTGCCAAGAGATCACAGAATTGTTTAGGTTGGAAAAGCCCCCCAAGACCACGGAGTTCCCCCTGCACTGCCAAGGCCACCGCTGACCCATGTCCCCAAGTGCCACATTTAGATGACTTTTAAATCCATCCAGGGGTGGGGATTCCACCACTGCCCTGGGCACCTTGTGCCTGAAGACCCACCCTTTCTGTGAAGACATTTTTCCTAGTGTCCAATCCAGGTGTGCCCTGGAAGGTTCTGCAGCCCACCTGGCTGCTGTGGTGTGCCAGGGCTGGGGATGGCTGTGCCCACGGGCTCACACTCAGCCCAGCACAGCTGCTGGGGCAGCCCTCGCCCCTGCAGGCTCAGGAGCTTCCTGCTCTGAGCAGGGCCAGCCTGGGGACACGCCAGATGAAAAGGGTCTACAAACACCAGAACGCTTTTCTCATTGTGAATCCCAAACCGTAATTCTTCACTTCGGAGTTTCTAATAAAAATCCAACTGCAAAGTGCTTACAATTGGTGTAAAAATCTGTAAATCACAAAAGAAAGAGAAAAGAACTAGGCTAGGTTTCTGAGGAGTCGTGAGTAATGGATTGTCGACCTCAGTTCAGACCAGTGCTAAAAATCTTTTTAACTAATGCATTAACTCTTTCATTGCTCCTGCAGATAAAAGCATTGAGGTCACAAGATGTTACAATTTCAACATCCTGTTCCAATTCATCTAGAAATATTGTAGGTCCTTGTAGGACCCCTTCTGCAGAGTGAGATTTTACATTCAAAGTGGCTGAGAGCATTAATTAATTGTTAGAGTATTGCAGAGGACACTGGGAACCCACGTGCCTATGTAAAAAAAGTCTGCCAAAAGACATCAAATAAAGAAGACATGATAAAGGGAAAGGAATTACTGGTAATTTCTCATAACAAGAGTCACAGCCTGCAAAATGCCAAGGGCACTGTGGCAGGGTGACTTTCACACCTCCCACCTGCACCCTCCAGCTGGCAGCACCACAGCCCTGGCACAACGCACAGGGGTTCAGAAAGGGAACAGAATTACCCCGTCCCTCCCAGTCAGTGACAGCCACCCCAGCACGGGCTGGGCCCGGTACCGGGCAGGGACAGTCCCGGTGCAGTGACAGCCACCCCAGCATGGGCTGGGCAGGGACAGTCCCGGTGCAGTGACAGCCACCCCAGCACGGCTGGGCCCGGTACCGGGCAGGGACAGTCCCGGTGCAGTGACAGCCACCCCAGCACGGGCTGGGCCCGGTACCGGGCAGGGACAGTCCCGGTGCAGTGACAGCCACCCCAGCACGGGCTGGGCCCGGTACCGGGCAGGGACAGTCCCGGTGCAGTGACAGCCACCCCAGCATGGGCTGGGCAGGGACAGTCCCGGTGCAGTGACAGCCACCCCAGCACGGCTGGGCCCGGTACCGGGCAGGGACAGTCCCGGTGCAGTGACAGCCACCCCAGCACGGGCTGGGCCCGGTACCGGGCAGGGACAGTCCCGGTGCAGTGACAGCCACCCCAGCACGGGCTGGGCCCGGTACCGGGCAGGGACAGTCCCGGTGCAGTGACAGCCACCCCAGCATGGGCTGGGCAGGGACAGTCCCGGTGCAGTGACAGCCACCCCAGCACGGCTGGGCCCGGTACCGGGCAGGGACAGTCCCGGTGCAGTGACAGCCACCCCAGCACGGGCTGGGCCCGGTACCGGGCAGGGACAGTCCCGGTGCAGTGACAGCCACCCCAGCACGGGCTGGGCCCGGTACCGGGCAGGTGACAGTCCCGGTGCAGTGACAGCCACCCCAGCTCAGGTGACCCCGCCCGAGCAGCGCGGGCTCCGCACGGCGCCCCCGCCCGCCGCCTAGCGGCCACGCCGGGACACGGCACGGCACGGCACGGCACGGCACGGGCACGGCTGGACATGGCACGGCACGGCACGGCACGGCACGGGCACGGCTGGACATGGCACGGCACGGCACGGCACGGCACGGCACGGCTGGACATGGCACGGCACGGCACGGCACGGCACGGCACGGCAGGACACAGCACCCCGCTCCCCGCGGGGAAGGGCCGGCCCATTGCAGCCCTACAAGGCAGGACATGCCCCACAGCATCACTCGCAACCAGGTAATGAAGAGAGCGACCAATGGGCGACGGAGATGGTGACGATGGCGATGACGATGATGATGATGATTAGATGCCGGGTACCGCTTTGAAGATCAGTAAGAGGAAGCACCTTGACGCAGCAGCTTGCGAGTGTGGAGCCTGCAGTGAGGATTCCTGCAGACGTGACGATGTTACACCTGCAGCATCACTGCCACCCTGCTGAAGTTGTGCCACTTATCTCTAGGTGCGGGTACAGAAGTGTTCTGAGCTGTTATTCCCTACAAACCCATGCGTTAGGAAGCACCAAGGAACACTCATCCCTGTGCTCACTGGAGTTCAGTGGTGCTGTGATCCTGGGGTCTGGCCAGGGTCGCAGTGGGCTGCCCAGGACTGGCTGGTCCAGTATCTCATGATGGCCAAGGGCACCCCCACTGTTTGTACAAGTTTATCAGAGGTGATATTTCACACTGGAAACCAACAGCTAACACAAGACTCCCAGAAACATCAGACATGCGTACCCAAACGGATTCAATATTCCAAAATAAACTCTTCAAGGGTCAGGAGCTGCCGGTGCAGAGTCTGACCCACCCTGGATTTTCCTCTCCCAGTGATGCATTGGCCATTCTGATTTGTTGTGATGTTCATTAGTACCTGGGGAATTCATTACTAAACACACACAGGTCGCCTCCACTGCAGCTACTGGAGGAAGCAGGCACTTCTGTACACAGTCACACATTTTACAGCTGTAATGACATCAGTAAGAGGCACATTTGGATCAGCCTTAAAACTGAAAAGTCCAGGCAAGCTCAGATGCTGCAGTTGTGAGGAACTTCCACAAATACCTTTGGCAGAGCTGGATATTAAAACCTGTGAGCTTGTTTGGTCAGAGTCAAGTCATAAACCACAATGTTCAATCACATTGGAATGCGAGGGCTGCAGCAATGCCTCTGCGCTGCCGTGCCCCTTCCAACAGCTGCTGCACACAAACCTGCCCAAACAGCCCGCAGAAAAAGCAAATTCCGATGCAGAGAAAACGCAAAACAATATTGCAAAGGGCAGCAGTGACTAAAAACTAATCATCGTGACACTTCAGCCTGCATGACTGAAGAACAAGGGACCTGTTGCTGAGAGGCAAAGGGCAGCTGGGCTAAATTAGCCAAGCAAGTTTGAGTCTGGATAGTGTCATTAGGAGAAAAGCAGAACTATGCCATAAACTCTAATGAATGCATTAATGGATGGCTTGTGCCTCTCAAAAGGGGAAAAAACGGTTTAAATAAAGTTATTAACACAGCCCACCTGTGTTTGGCTCTTGGACTATGTTGCTTAAATAGGCCATTAACTCTTGGAGTAACTAATCTTGAAAGTGAATATGGCCTTTCTGAAGTAGACATTTAACTACATTCATATAATTCAATTAGATGGAGCATTCTCAGTCCAAAGCAATGCTCCTGCTTTCATCTCTAATAATGGTAAAGAGCAAACTTCATTAATATGGTGCTAAAAAAAAGAATGGCAACCAAAATAAATTCCTGAACCCTAAAATATAACATGTAATTTCAGTAATATCAGTTAGCGTTATTATAACACAGAATTTTAATGTTGCATTTAATTCTAAAATCAGTATTACAAGAATGATCTGAGTTTTAGGGACCTGCCTTTAAACCCACAGAAGAAAATAATTGCTTTAAAAAAAAAATGTTATTGATCTAAAGTTTCTTTTTAGAGTGCCAGAGCTCACATCAGTTAACAGACAATGCCTTCTGCTTGGGTTTTGGGAGGGTATGAGGAAGAAAAAACCCAAATTGCAGCCTGTGTAAGTTCATCCAGTTAATAAATAGTTAAAACAAATTCATTAGGAAACAGGAATTTTATAGATTTAGTTAAAGGTTTCTTCCTATTTATGTCACTGAGAAATGATAAAATTCCTTTTATCACTCTACAACTTGTTAATGTTTTACCCCAGGACCACTTCATCTGTAATAAACATCTTAACAAAATATGCATCCCTAGGGAGGAACCGTTAATTTCCTTAAGGCCTCACACATGTAATAGGGTTTTATTGCATGCAGGTGCTTTGTGAAATTGCATCGACTTGTAATAAACGTCCAGTAAAGAGCAGGTAGCACCTAAAAGGGGGAAGTGTTTGTGCACCTGTCTGAGGAGAGGCTGAGCACACCCTAATCCTCCACGGGCTTCTCCGGCACCCGGCACCGCTCCGAGCCTCCAGCCAGGGCAGCGCTGCAAGGTAAACGCTCGTGGTTCTGGCTGTGCCTAACCAGCCTCACCCAGACATGCCAGGGGAACGTAACATATCTATTCAAATAGACTTATAGCTGCCTTGGCTGAAACTGCAGCGAAAATTGCAATGAACGAGCAGCAGAGAAAGGACAGGGAGCGGAGCGTGGCGTCTCCTTTTCCTCAGTAGGGAGTTATCTGGGTAAGACCTTTCATGGAATTAATCTATGTTATTAATATATGTTATTAATCTGTTTAGAATTAGGTAAAAACAAAGTTTAATTTAATTCTTACCAGTAATAACATACCTTAGATTTTTCAATGAGGATAGCTTTGAAAATTATTTTTTAAAGCCATCATTTTTTCAAGCCATCTGAACAGAGCTGCATCTATGGTTTCCCAAGGAGGCTGACTGCAGAGGACTATTCTGCTCATCACAGTAATTCACACGAGTGAAACCTCCACATCCAGCAGCAGCACGGTGTGTGCTGCAGCTGTTTGTTGCTCAAGCAGCTGCTTTTGCCAGCTCCCTGTGCTCACTCAGGAGCTGGGAGCTCACGTTCTGTGTCGCTATTCATGGCGATACAACAGAGTTTTTCTTTGAGGAATTCCTGAGTTTAGTTTCAAAATCCATAACTTATGCAAGTTCTTCAGTAAATTCTCTTTGTATTTCCTTCCTCTCCCACATCCTCTCTTTTCCCCCCCTTTCTAAATGTGGTTTTCCAGTAAACGGGTATCAGGGCAAAACTGCAGCCAGGAGCCAAATAAACAGTTCTGGATACCTCAGGCAGCTCGGATTAGTAATCTCCAGGATGAGATTGGATCAAATTGGTCTGAAATCCCTCAGTGTCTCTCCTGCAGGCACCAGGAGCAGCTGCCAAGGGCAGCACCACATCCCCTCAATGAGCTTCTGGTTGAAACACCAGGTAAACTGTTTCAAAAGCTCCTGTGACACTTTAAAGTTCAAGTTAAGCTAAAATTTTTACCCAAGTGCATAGGAGACCTCTTGATCTTTAACAAGCCTATCACTAAAACACCCAAGATGCTTTTTATTTCAAATTTGGGCATTTAAAAAAAAACAAAACCTGTAATTTTATACAAAACTAAGAACTTAAATGTTGTGCCCAGCCCAGACTGAAGGATATGCACTCAGTCCAGAGCATCACCTGAAATATTCATTAATGGCTGCTGGAATTTGAGATGTATTTTAGCGCATGTTTAGTTTAAAAAACACACCTTTTCCCCCACACTTTTCTGAGCTGGGAACATAATGTAAAAAACTCAGCTGCATGTTATTGAAGTCAAGAATTACAACAAATTAAATACTGAAATGAATACTGATTTCTGGAGTGTAAGGAGGTGAGTAATATACTGATGATTACTGAGGAAGAAAACTGTTTCTATCAAAGCGTGTGAAAGAGAGAAATTTAGACTCCTGTGTGAATAAATAATACTGGGGGGAAAATTAACAAAACACCAATTTAAAAGTAAAGACTGAAATGGTGAATTCTAAAAAAAAAAACTCCCTGAATTTTAAAAGCAGAGGGAAAAAACCCACAATACGTAACCTCACACCTGAGCTAAGACGGCAAAGAAGTGAACAGCCCGGCAGAAGACAGGACAGCGTTCAAGGACACCAGCCCCCGAGCGCAGCCCCGGCCGGCTCAGGGCTGGGGACGGCACAGGCACGCGCGGCTCGGGGGGCTCGTCCCGGCCTGGGTGCCAGGGCTCTCGGGGCGCCAGGGCTCTCCGGGGTGCCAGGGCTCTCCGGGGCGCCAGGGCTCTCGGGGTGCCAGGGCTCTCGGGGTGCCAGAGCTCTCCGGGGCGCCAGGGCTCTCGGGGTGCCAGAGCTCTCGGGGCGCCAGGGCTCTCCGGGGCACCAGAGCTCTCCGGGGTGCCAGGGCTCTCCGGGGCACCAGGGCTCTCCGGGGTGCCAGGGCGCTCGGGGTGCCAGAGCTCTCGGGGTGCCAGGGCTCTCGGGGTGCCAGGGCTCTTGGGGTGCCAGGGCTCTTGGGGTGCCAGGGCGCTCGGGGTGCCAGAGCTCTCCGGGGGTGCCAGGGCTCTCAGGGTGCCAGGGCTCTCGGGGTGCCAGGGCGCTCGGGGTGCCAGAGCTCTCCGGGGGTGCCAGGGCTCTCAGGGTGCCAGGGCTCTCGGGGTGCCAGAGCTCTCCGGGGGTGCCAGGGCTCTCGGGGTGCCAGAGCTCTCCGGGGTGCCAGAGCTCTCCGGGGTGCCAGGGCTCTCCGAGGTGCCAGGGCTCTCGGGGTGCCAGGGCTCTCGGGGTGCCAGGGCTCTCCGGGGGTGCCAGTGCAGAGCCGTGGGAAGCGCACAGGGGCTCAGCTCCATCCTCATCCTGCCCGGGCTCGGCTCCCACCCTGTCCCCTCTGTGCAGCTCCCCCGGGCCGAGCGAGGGACGGAGAGATCGCCAGGGACGGCTCCGGGGGCTGCCAGCAGAGATGTTCATCCCCAGCACTGGGGGGCTCATCTCAGGAGCCTGGGGGCTCATCTCAGGAGCCTGGGGGCTCATCCCCAGCACTGGGGGGCTCATCCCCAGCACTGGGGGGCTGCAGCCACGATCAGAGGGCGCTAACTGGGGCACGACCAGGACAGACCCCGGTGCCGCTGGGGCACGGGGCGGATCTCACGGGAGCCCGCTGCCCTCCTCTTCCTCGCAGGCTGCCAGGGGCCCTGCCCAGCCTGAGCCGCGTCCAGCGCCGAGAGCCGGGCGCTGTCGGAGCCACGACCAGGATTTCATAAAGGGAAAACAGCTTATCTAGTCAGCAGATAAGAGCAGCTTTCCCCAGAAGGACCTTGGGGTGTTTGTGGGTGCTGCTGGGGGCCAGGCAGAGCTCAGGCGCATCCTTCACCCCTCATCACAGCACTCGGTGCCTCCCTGGGAGCACGAAACCCCAGCGCTGCCATGGCAAACTCACCCTCAGAAAAGCTTAATGCGGTGTGCTGATTTTTCAAAGGAACGAAACAAACACAAACCAAGACAAACGCTCAGCCCCTCTGTGCTGGGGGAAATACAGACAGGAGTCAGAGAGGCAAATGCAATTAGGAAACATATGAGAAGATTCAAAAAAGTTCAAAAGAATATGAGAAATGAAATGTATAAAAAGTAAATAAAACACATTGTTTAAAAATGTTTCATATTAGACTTCCCCTATAAACATTTTACTTTTTATTTTATAGATTTCATGCTATTCTAATCAACTTTATTTTTGTAACTTCACAACTGAAACTGCAAAACTTACAGCCTGTTTTCACATTTCTGGGGTGTCCTGTCAGTCTTTTATATCTCTCTAGATGGGGGGAAAATAAAGTCAACGAAGTGAGCCAAGAAATTCTAATTTCAAAACTTTTATAGAAAATTCTGCTGAAGAAACTCAGGCACCACATCATGGAAAGACCATAAAGGTTTGGTGAAAACAGTTCCAACTCCCAGACAAATCAAAGCCTAAATAGTTTACTGTTGCTTACCAAGAGTTTGTAAACTTGTAAAGGATATTAATGAAGGTGTAAACTCTTACTGCGGAAAACCAAATCTTTGCTGTAGAGGACCGGGGTATTAAAATCAAGCAAACACAACACCTCATCTATCCTAAACCACACCAGAACCTCAGAACTGAAGCAGCCATGTAATCTGAAAAACAATTTTGAGATGCAAGGCTTTGCTGGCCCCAGTCATCTGGAGGAAGGTCCCATCTCATCTTTACAATCAAAGAGTTAACTCTGATGTCCCAGCACACAAATAAGTAAATGTGGGATAATTAGGAAACAAATTCTGCAAACATCTTGAAAGGGGCTGGAGACCTTTGATCTTTATAGAAAAGAAAACATTACAATACAGTCCAGCTTTTGGGGTCTGCACACATTTTATACCAAGGCAGAGGATGGTATCTTTCTTAAAAATCAAGTAACACCTAATTCCATCATACCCTAATTATCTTAACTGATTTCATATGTCTAAAGGTATTTCACCAAAAGATTAGAGTAGAAAGAGGGACTGACAAAATAATTAAATATGCAATTTGCCAAGCTTGGACAATATGGCTTTGAAATCACCTTTTCAGGAAGTTTTACAGCTTGTTCATTGACATATATATTGCAGCCTTCAGATTCTTATTTAAGCTCTTTTGATTACTTTAATGGATTAATACCCGAGTACCATCCATGTAAAGTGTAATACTCAAGCCTGTTTCTAATTTGTCCAGAGCTGCACTACTTTCCTTTTGGTGTTATGCTATGAAAAAATACTCTGTCTTGATTTTTTAAAAAGAACAACATTTTTTCTTCCAAAATGGTTCTGTAAACACAGAAATAAGCCTGTATCTAGTATCCTTTTTGGTTACATGATGTGCTTTCATGTTTTCTAAAGATTTGGTGACTCACAAACAAACCTGCACCCCACCAAGGGTGGGTTCTACCAGAAGAGCACACAGTGACTGCTTTAACCCTTTCCGACTTCTTTTGGTGCAAATGCTTGTACTGAATTCATGCCTGGCCCCTTCCCCACTGCACTGTTTTGGGGGCACACAAACAGGGCTGGCAGGGTGGGGGCTCCCAGCAGAGCTGTCTGGCCCCAGCCCCAGCTCCTTCCTTGTGCTCCTGGAGCTGCACTGGGACAGCGCTGGGGACATCATTGGGACAGTGCTGGGGACAGCCCTGGGACAGCCCTGGGACAGCGCTGGGGAGAGCCCTGGGGACAGCTCTGGGGACAGGCCTGGGACAGCCCTGGGACAGCGCTGGGGAGAGCCCTGGGGACAGCTCTGGGGACAGGCCCAGCCTCACCAGGCTCCCAGGCCCGCTGCCCAGCCACATGTGGGAAGGTCATTTCTTTCCTTGCAGCAACAACAACGTTCCTGCTCGTCTCTCCTGCTCTTGCCTCCTCAGTGATGCAGAGTTGCAGGAAAGCTTTCCACCTAAAACCTACGGCCTGCTCATGGAAGCCGTGGAAAGAAGCACCACAAGTGAAAGCAAGGGCTGCTTGCTTTCCCAGACCCAGCTCGGGCCAGGGGCGAGCGATGGTCCCGTGGGGGCCTCCAAGCTCCCTGGGGCTCGGGGGTTTCTGTGTCTCAGCCCTCCCTGCCACACCTCCGTTCACCCTCATCACAGCCATGGCAGCGGATCTCATGTAACCGTGACAGGCTGGGGGAACACCAGCCCAGGCTCACCCCACAAACAGCCGAGTTGCACGCACGGCTCACTGAGCTCTGCACACCCGGGGGCAGCTCTGACACCCCCAACCAGGGGGAACATTTTACAAAACAAAAGTAAAGCACACAGCCGAAGGGGTGACTTTTGGCCACAGAGCCCAGAGTGTCACTGCTCAGACACACTCGGGCCCAGGCCGAACAGACGATGGCTCAGCAGAGAAAGGGCAGCCAGCTCCCCACACACGAGGCAGCAGGGCCCAGCTCACCCAATTCACCCACTAAGATTCTTGCTCTGCCCTGTGCAGAGACAACCAACCACCCAAAACTCCTCAGAAAATGAACTTCCTCTTCCCAACACTTTTGACAACCCCTCCTGGGCTGCTCAGGCCCTGCTGCACACAAGGTCAGCGCTGGTACAGCCACGGCCAGTTCAAACTGCACAGGCCAGCTTCTGCTTCCACAGCCTGTGCACCCCTCCAGCTCAGCTCAGGTTTTTGAAAACAAAAGCAAAGACAAAATTTAAATATTTAAATAGAAAAGAAACTCAAGTTTAGAACTGCACAAGACTCTGAACACTAGAGAGGGGAAGGTCTCAGCCATCTTCTGGAACCCAGCACACGTTCCTTAATGAAGAACAGTTTTTCTCAAAATTTAACAAAACAATCTAACCCAAACCAGCACAGCCTTTGCCTCTGCCTGAAGAATTCCAGCCTAACGATAAACTTCCTCTGAAAGATGAAAAAATACAGCTGATACTCACAGTTTGGAGAAGAGGCAGGCAGCGGCAGCGGCTCAAAGTCAGACCTGCTGATGGACCCCAGATCTGAGGGAAATGCTGAAAAAGGACTACTGTACAGGTGTCTCTTTTCTCATCAGCTGGGACCTGATCATGCAGCCTCGCACCTAACGAGCTGCACCTGGTCCCACTGGCTTCAGTGCACCTCCCAGACATTTGGGTGTCAGTGCCCTTCATGCTCCTCCACGGCAGAGCCAGTTCTAGACTGCAGTCTGAACCAGTGGGACTTGTTTCCCACTGACTCTTTTCGGGTTTATAATTTCTCTCCTCCACATTTGAAATGCTTCCACCATTTGAAGTCCACAGAAATGACCCAGGATTGTGAAAGGGCACTTGCAGACCACAAACCTGTATGTAATGCTGCTCCGAAAGGCTGTGGTGTCCCTGGAGGTCTCGAGCAGGGTGTGCAGAAGGGCTGGTGGAGCCCGGGCTTGGCTGCCCTGGGATGCTGCTCTCCCTGTGGGGGAAGCAGTGGGTGCCAGAGCACCAGTGCACGCTGACCTGATGTCTCCCCTTCCAGGGCACAGCCCTGCCCTCACTGGCCATGGCAGGGCTGCAGCAGGGGAAGAATAGTCCTGCTTTGATGCTGAGATGTAGTTCAGGGCCTTTTTGTTCATCAGTGCTCATAAAGTTTTGCCAAGTGACACACGTTAGGGTTAAAAATATTGGTAATGTTGGAAATGTTCCCTGGAAGACACAGTTCAGCAGACACCTTTAAAAACAACTAATTGAACCACAACAGAGAGACACCAAACTGACCCCATCCTTCCAGTCTTTAAAACTATGCACATGCACCATATTTCAGGGTCAATTTATCACAACATGCCCCTTCCTCACTGGTGCATAGCAAAAGGGAGAGCATGGACATATTTATAGCAGGCACTGCTTATCAGACGGTATAAATATGTCCATGCTGGAATAAATCATGGCATGGGTGTGAGCTCAGTGATCCATGGTGAGGAGGAAGTGTCTGAGCACCTGGGAGTCCCCCCTGGGCACGGGGTAGGCTGCCCACAGCCACACAAGGCCAGCTCCTGCAGTGGGGACTGCAGGACATGGGACACGGGGCCTCACCTTTGTGTTCCCCTTCCCACTTGCACCAAGGAGCAGATGGAGAGAATTAAAGGAGCCTTCTCTGTATTCTCCTTCTCTGATCATTCCCTGGCAGCTGATTACCTGTTGCCAGTTTGGATATAATGAAGCTCCCCAAGACAAGGGCTCTTCAGCTTGCTCTTGGACCTACCTCAGGTGGGTGATAGTGGTGGCAAGGCACCATTTAGGCAGGTCATGCTCTTCTGCTCCTGTAGAAATAATAGATCTTTTCTCTCAAACTCTTAGCTGTTACCAATATCACTGGTGTCCAAATTCTAAACATCCCTGCAGGTGGAAAACCCCAAGCAGACATCCAGATAGCATGGGATTAAGAGAAAAGCCAACAAAGTGGGTTCCCCATGAGCCACTGCTACCAGAACAGAATCTAGAGGGTCTCAGGTACAGGGACAGGCTCAGAGTGAGGGAGGACACAGAGAGGTGCAGGGAGGTGTCTAATTCAGGATATTTCTGGCTCACTTGTGCAACTGGTGTCTCCTGCAGCCTTGGGAAACTGTTGGGATTTAAGATTTGCAAAATCGCAAATACAAATATATCGATAGGAAAATCAGTTTAACTTTCAAACAGCAAAACTTAATAATTCACAGATCATTAGGAATCTTGGGGCAGAGCTATGGGTAATGATGCACAGAATGTTCACAAAAGAATTGCAGAAGGTGCATGGAAAAGGCTAGCTAAGGAGACTAAGGGAGCAAAACGCCAGCAAACCCCACCAAGACTGAGCAGCTCTGTTCTTGTGGGATCATTTAAGATAATGTCCACTGCTGTTCACGGGCAGTTAGGGCCTTCTAAGAATAAACTGATTAAAGAACATTTTGCAACCTATAAACTTGGTGCAGTTTAAATGAATCCTTTTAACCTTGGAGGTCTTATTTTCCTTATTAAGAAGTAGGGAAAGCCCTTGCATTCCCCAGTTTGATCAGCTCATTAACAGACTGACAATATCTCGGGAGCTGCTGATGCTCAATGCTTTAATAATAACATCTGCTGACTTCCTCAGGGCCCATTTCAGAAGAAATTAGGTACAGGTTTGCATGCCAAAGCGAGCAGGGATGTCATGAATCTGCATCCAGCTGGGAGAAGCAGACAGGCTGCGGAATCGCTGCTGCCAGCGCCACTGCCCAGCCAAGCCCGGCTGAAGGAGACGGGATCTGCCAGCAGCCCCCTCCCCTTCCCAAAGAGCACAAACCCAGCTGCCTGTTACCAGCCCCCTCCCCTCCCCAAAGAGCACAAACCCAGCTGCCTGTGCCCCAGCACCCCCGACCATCGCCCTGCGCGGGACCGACGCAGGCGTGCCACCAAAGGGGCTGGATACTGCTGTGGGATTTTTTTAATCTAGTTTCCTATGAAAACAAGGTTCCTGTGATCCCTGTGTGCTTGTCTGTCTGCCTGTCCTGCCCAATAACTTTGAACTCTTTTCTTTACTGATTTAAACCAGATTTCACAGAGAGGTAGAAGTCTCAAGGATAATTAAGTTCCTAAAAGGTTCATATGAGTAGGAATTTGGACAGAAAAAGGAATTTAGAGTTAGAACATGGAAAATACTTGCATTAAGGGCTTTTGAGTCCATTGACTGGCTTCTGCCACCCATGACAGGTCATTGCTGGGGACTGTGGGAACAGAGTTATGTGCTGGTGGGAAAAACAGGAAGTCTTTGTGCAATTCAGAGAAGTCAGTCACAGGAAGCCACCTCTGTGGCCTCCAGGGTCCATGAAACTGATCCTCACATATCCCCAGGTCGGTATTCCTTGGGTTTTGCCAGCCCTTGGCCCAGCCCATGGACATGACAGCTTTCCCCTGAGCAGTGGGGAACTCGTTGGTCACTACAGAATAGTCACCACCACCATCTCTGGCACACATCCTGGTCACTCCTGCTCTCCCTCGCCACACTCTGCTCACCCCATGCCCTCTGCTTTTGGCCTGATGCATCCCAATCAACCCCTGTCATGCTCCTGTGGGACACTATTCAATAGGAAATAACCACCACGGGCTCCTTGCCTTGTGTTTGAATAAGGACCGTGGCCAAACACTCCTGGTGGGAGCACTCCCCTGCCAGGGAATTAAGCTGAAATGGTCTTACAGCATTATGGCTTCCTGGGCTCCCTGTTTTCTTGACACTTCAGTAGCTCTGCAGAGCGAGGGGAAGCAGGACCCACTCATGGGCACTGCTGAGGTTCAGCCTCTCCTCCCCCTCCCGACACAAACTGGGCAGAGACTGATGGAGACTCACCAACCTCCCAGGTCTCACCAGCTTCCCCTGCAGGAACTTCTCTTAATATCCAGTGTGAATTTTCCTTATTAGCATTTAAAGCCCCATTTTGATGCTTCTGTCTTAATGGGCCATGGCAGAGGGCCATGTGTCCTTCTCTGGGGGAGAGCATCCCTGCCCAGTGCCCATTGTGGGGCTGAGCCCAGACCAGCAATGTGGAACTCCTGCAAACCCACCCAAACCTGCCCCAAGGCTGTGCTTGAAAACTACTTGGTCAAGCTTTTTAAAGCTGAAAATGAATTTTTGTTTCTTTGTCCAGCTGACAGTGTTGTTCAATTTGGTGAAGAAAAATGTTTGGGACAAATTAGTATCTTTGTTATTCCATACCAAATCAAATGATAAATACTATAAAATACAGGCAAACCAGCGAGCAGACTTACTTGCTTGGCACAGGTGTGAAAACTCCCCCAAGAGAAGAGCACAGCCCTCTCCTATCTCTGCCAACAGGTAGCTGAGAAACAACCAGCTTACTCATTTTTTCAGTGATAAAACTGGCACTGCCTTTCCCTCCCCAGGAGAGTACCTGCCCTCCTCTGCAGCACCTGGAGTTCTGGGCTTCAGGTGAGGACATCTGCTACTTGATTTCAGGTTTCTTCACTCAGAGGAACCTCCAAGGATCTGCTTTGATCCTGTTGGACAACGGACATTAAATTTGGGCCTCAAATCTGTAACTGAGCCAACCTTTTCAAGCAGCACTCAGAGGAGCAGATGGCAGTAACAGCCCCGTTCCCATTACAGGCCCTGGAGAGATGCCCCGGGGGTGCTTGGGCTGGGAGCAGGAGCACTCCTTCTCCCCCACAGGTACAGCTCAGGAAGCTGCAGCACAGCACAGGCTCCAACGCACGAGCTGCTGGGAAGACTGTGACATAAATCCTGGCAGAGCAGCTGGATGAATACTCAGTTTAATTTAAGATCGAACACTCACAAGTCCAGCTACAAAGTGGTCTCACTTGGGGCATTCTTGTAGCTTTTGCTTTAATCGAGTAAAATTCTAGAGGTCAAATTTCAGCCTCAGCAGAAGGATGTCTCAAGGTTTCCAGCATTTCTAGTGGAAAAAGCCCAGAGTAGAGCCCATTTGTTCTGAGAATCGCATGATGGTTCATCAGGGCTTTTCTCCTCGACGTGTTGCCCATTTTATTAACTTCTGCTTTGCTTTAAAAAGAGGCATCTACCATTTTGCTTCCCTAAAGAAGCTCATGTTATAATTCAAGTGTCAGGACAGATTAAGTTAAACGTGCTGTGTGATTCCCAAAGGAAAACAAACTTCCAAACATCCTCTGTTTGCCTTGTTCCATGTCATGGATTGCATTAGAGCCGAACATGTAATTCTGTCGCCTAATGTGTTAAAGTTGGCAGGAATTTTACTCTCTGTGCAAGGTGAGAAATTACTGAGCTAACAAAACATTTCGTTTCCCCCTCCTTGCGTTCCTTCTTTATGAGATTCTGAATGTGACATTTTCACAAAAAATCCCTACACTTATTTGTGAAAAATGTATATTAAAACCAAAACACATCAAATGGAAAGAAATCACAGATGGTTTTATTCACAAGCAGCAGAATTAATGGCCTTCCCTACTCTTTATAAATATTGGAAGCAGATGAGTTCATTACTATTTCACTCTAATAAAGAAAACCTGCTTGATTTTGACAAGACATCTACTTATCTAGTGTTTCTACTGAATAATAAATCTATTTTCTTTGAAAAATAAAAGTTATCAATAAACAAAAACCTGCCTGGAAAATTTGCCAATCAAAAAAACTCCAAACATTTTCATTTCTGATAGTGCTGAAATGGAATTTGAGGGATTTTGAAAATGTCACTAATTTTCAGACTAGAAAGTTTTGAAATGTTTACTTTGTGGTTGTCTTAAATTTTTACATCTTTCAACAAAGCAAGCAGAAAAGTGAAAACATCTGAAAAGGCTTTTGAAAAGAAAAGAGTCAGCACAAGCTGGATGAAGCTGTGGGCTCCTTTATCTTCCAGAAATCCGCACACATGGAGCAGAGTTTATGAGGGTTTTTTTAACCCGGCATTCAAACACTTCCCAGTTCACAATCCTGGCTCCATCATGTTTGCCAGAGCTTCAAAGTGCTGTTGGCAGCTTTTCCTGCACTGGGATAAAACATCTTACCCAGGGGAAGCAAAAGCTGAGTCATTTTTAACCCCAAACAACATTCACTGATGTGGTCATCTTGTTAGTCATGGAAATCCCGTGTTAGCTCTGTTTGTGCTTCTTTCAACACTTATTAACCAAGGAGCGAGGAGGTTTTATTTTAAACTGCAGAAGATGTTTATCCTCCCTAGTGCCATGACAATCAGTTACATGGCTTATCCATCATTCCAGAGAAAGGAAAGGATTTTGAGAAACTCCCCAGGCAAGTTAATTTTTAAAGCTGTAGGAGGGAGAGGAGAAAAGAAAACAAAACACCAGCAAAGCCACCGGCTCACAAAGCCCGAAAGAACCCTCTGATGACACAGGGACTGTGCCAGCCGCCTCCAGCCCCTGCTGCTCCCCTCAGGCACTGGGAGGATTTCCCTGGGGCAGGGATGGCCACAAGACACCTCTCCAGAGAGAAACCACTGCCCCCACGTCTCAAAGCACTAAGCAGAGCAAAAGAAATTAGAAATTTTCCTTCGAAACCGAATTCCGTGAATGATGGATGTAAGCCAGCTCCAGCCCCAGTGCTGGGGACTGGGGTTCCCCTGGCCAGGCCTGGAAGCATTCCCAGGCACGGGGTGTGCTGTGCCACAGGACTGAGCCCGCAGCAGTGGCAGCAAAGGGAGGCTGGCAGGCCCAGAGCACAGCCCTGGCTCTGCAGAGCTCCCGCTGCCCACGGAGCCAGCTGGGCACGGGATGGGCCCACTCTGGTTAGTGTCCTCCCCACACCCCTCCTCCCCAGCCAGGACATTCCATCAGGTGCCGGTGACAGCTCCCACGGCAGCCACAGGATGCTGCTTCTGAGTTTTTTGTGGAACAAGTGGTACTGCTTTCAAAAGGTTATAAAAACATGTGCCTGAAGAGAATGTCGGGAACTTGGGTATTAATCTCCCTTAATTCAAAGAGCACTCAAAATAAGCGAGACAGAAATACTGTCTGGGGTGAGAAGATGCCAGAGGTCAGATTGTGCACCACTAGCTTGGGTCAAGTTCAGAAGAATAATAATTTAGCACAAAGAAAAACAATTTCCAGTGTAGTGCCGCATTAGCCTCCCCCTGGCTGAGCAGCCCCTTTCCCTGCTCCCCCAGCCCTGCAGGTACCAGGCAGCAGTGCTGCCAGCGTGGCACGGGCTGGGCCCAGGAGGCAGCGCTGCCCTCACTGCTGCCAGCACCATCGCTGTGCTGAGCATTGCTCCTGCCAGGCCTCACCCAACCCTGCCCATAAAACACGGCATCTGAGTTTGGTTTGACTTTGCAGTGTACCTGTAGAGCAAGACATTTTGGACGCATTTTCCAAGGCTTTTTATATCCAATTTCCAAGGAAAAAAAGTCCACCAACAAGAGCACATTCCCTA
Organism: Passer domesticus; assembly: GCF_036417665.1. NCBI lineage: Eukaryota > Metazoa > Chordata > Aves > Passeriformes > Passeridae > Passer > Passer domesticus. The sequence continues at coordinate 12,856,093 of NC_087491.1, read as the reverse complement.
TAGGGGATCGTGTTGCCACCTCTGTAGTTCACTCTTCTGATCCAGGTAGTTGTTTCAGTCAGAAAATCAAAACACAAAAGTACACAGAGTTATCTGATTAAAACAAGTTTCATTTAACAAATTATATTAAGAATACAGACAGAGTTATCACACAATGAAACTTCCCTTTGTAAAATACAGGAGGGTCATCTAAAATAAATATAAAACATAGTAACATTCATAAGATTAATGCACAGTAAAATCACTTTCAGTAACCCAACCATCTTAGAAAACCACCTTGCAACTGCATAAAAGGTTTCCCTCTGCCATTTGTATGATGACATTTAAATCTGTTGCTGTTAGGAAACAATTTCACAACAAACGACCAGAATATCCAAAGTGTTTGGTTTCCCTGTGGTGAATGAACCGAGCAGCACCTCAGAGCTTGTCTGTGAGCAGAGGAGCAGCCTCTGCCCCTGGCTAAGGCTGGGCTGCCCCGCTGCTGGGGGTTCCAGCTGCTGGGCCAGGCTCCAGGGCTGAGGTAATCATTTGGGTGTAGCGAGGCTCCTCCTTTGGGAGGAGCAGGAACAGCTCTGCGGGCTCCTGGGCTGCCGTGGCACACCTGGGGACACAGAGGCACCTGGGGAGCAGCAGGGAGGTGAAGGCCAGCAAGGACCAGCCAGCTCTGTCCCGCTCCCCCTCCTGCCAGGAGACTCCAGGGCCCCACAGCAGAGGTGCCAGGGCCCGTGGAGGCATGCCCTTGCCTCTAGCACCTACCTGGCACGTGCAGGGCCCATGACAGGAATCCTCCAGGCTCGGCAGCATGTGGGTTCAGTCTGGAGAGCTCAGGGCACTGAGGGAGCAGTGGTGGGTGTGAAACCAACCAAGCCCAATGCTACAGACTACCAACAACCTCCCACTGCACAGGAGGCTCCCAGGAAACCTCCAACAAACACCGCGGGGACACGCAGGGACAGTCACAGGAAAAGTCTGACACAGTTTACTCCTAGGAACTACAGATACGAGGTACTCCCGTAAAGGAAGACACCTGCTACAACTATTCACACTTGAATTTTATCACAAAGTTCACACTCTACATCACTTTCTGGACTAACTTCTTGCCTTTCCATGATCAACACAGCAGACAGCACAGCCTGGCCTGGGTGGCCACGAGTCACCTTGGCACATGACCAGCTTCTTGCTGTGAGGAATCCAGGAGGCAGCGTGTCACTAGGAATTCACATCAGAAGGCGTATTTTACAGTAAGCAAACCCCTCACTGCTGCTTTTCTGTCTCTGTTGCAGATGTATAATAATTTGGCAAACCAACTTCTCCATCAGCCACAAGATTAAACTACCTAGAGACCGGTTTTGTTCTACAAATTCAGGCAAGGTAGCCAACAACATCTGGTAAAGCTCTGCAAATTCACTTCTGTTGCTTTCCACTGACTCCTCCCCTCCCCTTACGCTCCAGAAGGCTTCTCCTCAGCCAGACAACATCCACATCAGACTCCCTGCATGTTTATTGCCTGGACCAAGTCTTCCACAGTCACCTCTCGGGCAGGGAGTGCAGAGATGCTGGTACTGGCCATGGCACATGCCAGCACAGAGGACTCACTGTAAGGATGCAAGGACCAGCCTTGCAATGAGCTGCCGTGAGTACAAAAGTTATGGAGCAGCCAATAAAACCTTCCAGTGGAAATGCTGACCTGACAGCCCTGGTCTCGGGAATTCAGCAGTGCAATAAAAAAAGCTTCCTCTGATCAGTGGACTGAGAAGTTGACACAGCCAACCACCCTGCACTGTGCCTTGCTGTGCTTCCACGCACTGGCTCTGAGCTCTCTCCCTTTTGGAATCACCTAGTTTTCCAGCCTGTGGTTAGCAGGCCTGAGAGCTCAGCTGGCTCTCAGCAGGTGCAGCTTTTTGTTCAAAACACCTTCATGGTGTTTGCCCCACAGGAAGTGCATCTGTCCTGTCTGTGCATTTGAGCCAGGCTGTCCCCGCAGCGCCGTGGTGCAGCACCACACCATGGAGAGCAAACTCATCTCTCAAGGTTCTTTGCAGGCGAGTCCTGAAGCAGCTTTGCTGGCCCAGTGTTAGAGAGGGAGAAGTATACAAATATATCCTGAAGATGTAGATGCCTGTCCCAGCCACGTATCCTGCCAGTGTTTCAAGTATCCAGTGTTTCCTGTAGGTCACTGCAGAGCAAGCTGAGCAAACCTAGCAGTTGGTATAAATACTAAAGCACGGATTTTCTCTTACATAAGGGACTTGAAGCTCTGCACCCATTTTCCCAGACATACCCAGGGAGTGTGGCACTGAGCGTGGGGCTCAGCAGCTCTCAGAACCTGCTCCTTGCTGAGCCCCGTCTGCTGCAGCCCTGCCCTCCAGGAGGGGCTCCTGGCAGCTGCCCCTCAATCCCCCAGTGCAGGCACTGCCCCTGGAGCTCTGCAGACTGTGCTGGGCCCTGTTCCTCCACCATGAACAGGGAAGGTCAGCCCTCATCCCAAGGCTATGAGGAACGCACTGCTGCAGATGGCTCCTGCCTACCTGCCGTGACCACTGAGCCACGGGAGAAGCTATAAATGGATGTCACAGAAAACTACAGAACAAATTACAAGCAGAAAAATAGGAAGACAAAAGATGGATGAGATGGGCACAGCACTACGGCATAGAGTGGATTTGAACTTGAAGTGAACCTGAGCCGAATGACCAAGCTGCCATGGTATGTTCATTTGTCGATGTCGGCATCATCAATCTGGCCTTTGTGAAGCCTGGCAGTGAGGTCTGGCTTTTCTTTACTGCAGGATAAATAACAACTAAAAATGGTGGTGCAAGCTCCAAGTAAACGAGCACTTCCAGGGGGTCACCCAAGGGCTCCAGAGCTGGTGCACAGCTTTAACTCTTTTGCCCAGAAACAACGTACATGCAACCAAATTGGCCTCTGCTTTCCAAGCACATGGCCACTCTACAGACACAGCTCCAGAAAATTATTTACCTGATCAGAAGAAGCTGAAGCAAAGATCTGGACTCAGTTTGTCCCAAATGTATTTTGTGCTCTTTATCCCAGCAGTACAGTGTGGTGCCTTAAAACCAGAAATGAATCTTTGGACAAGAATTATTTGACTTATGTACAAATAAAAAATATTAGCTGACAGTACAAAAACTGCTGTTAGTTACCACTCTGTGCAACTAGCAAATGCCAGATCAATCCAAGGGAGTGCAAAGTAGGTCGGGGCACATGTATGACCCAGGCTGAGAGCAACAGCACTGTTACTGTTACCATGGCAATTGCATTTCAGTGGGGTCAGGGAATCAGTATTTTACAATACAAAAAACTGTACGCTTTAACTCTTACTCCAAAATTGCCATTTTGCTGCCATGATGTATCTTTGTTCTACAGCAGAGACTTGAAAGAGCAGCACAGAGTCAGATGGGCACTTGTAAATAACTTATTACAGCAAAGGACTTCTCCAAGACATGCGCTTGGCTTGGGAGCAAGCCTGGTCAGCGATCACAGGGAGGCAGAGGTCAGGGTTTAATGCACCCACTCTCATCCTGTGCCACGTCAGTGTTCAGTGCTTCCCCATCAATGCCCAGGAAACAGGCACATCTCTTTTGTTTCAGCAGCTAGCAGGAACATGTTAGAGAACTGTCTCAACGACGGGCAGGTGATGGCATCCCATCTGTCAGCAGGTCCAGAGGGGTCAGTGGGCCACTGCCAGGGTGTCGCTGCCAGCATCCATCCAGAAAGAAACACAGGGTGGTGCTGCCCTAGATCCATATGGACACCCAGTGCAAAGCAAAGGTGCTTCATCTCAGGACCCACAGTGCACCTTGGGCACCCTGCCTGCCCTGCCAGTGCCCAGGGAGAGCCAGGGGCCTTGGCTCCCCCAGCCTAGAGCAAATCCAGTGACCACAGTGGCTGTGAGACTGATCCCAGCCACAGTAGAACTTCTGTGCCCAGACCGTGGCAGAGGGTTGGCATTCACTGCAGGTGAGCTCTGCACGGGACTGAGTGCTGCAGGAGCCTCCTGCTGCAAGGTGTCGAGAGCCAAGCAGCTCCGGCAGCACCCAGCCGTGCCTTCCACTGCTCCTTCCAGGGACAAGATCTCTCCATGCTCCGCGAGCTCCCGGCTGTGTTTGCTCTGGATTCTGTGACTGTCCTGCAGCAGGTCACAAAGTGGGGATGAGCACGGGGCTGTCCTCAGTGCTGTACTCACGTGGAGAGGGGCTGCAGCGGGGTAGGGGCAGCTGCCCACGGGCCGGGGTGCCCGGGGCGGTGCAGCGCGGCGGCGGCGGCGGCGGGACACGGCGGAGGCCGGGATGGTTCCGTGGCTGTGCCGTGCCCGCTCAGCAGCACGCAGCAGCCGCGCTCCGGCCGCGGCCCCTCAGGACGGCGGCACCGGCGGGCAGCGCGTGGGGCTGGGCGGCAGGCGGGCCGCCGCGCTCTGCTCCGTGCGGAAGCTGTAGTCGTACTGTGGGCAAAGCAGAGAGAGGAGCCTGGAGCACGGACCCACACACAACACCGCCCGCGCCTGCGCTGGACAACACACGAAATGGAAGAGTGAGAGAAAAACCGGGGCTGACAACAGCTGGCGCAGGCAGGGCCATGCCAGGTGAACCTGCTGGTACCACAGCAGTGACCTGCCCGGGTAGGGATCACCTCCCCCCTCAAAACCCAGCATTAAACAAATGTGACCACAAATCATCCTGTCCACAAATCAGCTGGTCAGAAACATTCCCCTGGCAAGTTTACTCAAACCACTACCATCAGAAATAACATTTTTGGTTGGTGAAAATCCCTATACACACATGGCTGTGCCCCCACGATGTCACTGCAGCCAGGGGACAGCCCTGCAGCTGGGGGACACGCCTGGCAGCCCGGCGTGCACGGTAGCAGTGCCATCTCGTGGCACGCAGCGAGCGCACCGCCGGCCCCCGGCCACCGGAGCCCTTCCCGGGGCAGGGCGGCGGCGAAAGCAACACCGTGCGGGGCTGGGGCTACCCAGGCAGGAGCTGCTACCACCGGGGCACACCCACTGCACCGCCCCGGACACGGGCTGCCCTCCCGTGCATCTCCCAGTGTCGCGTTTGTGGCTCTTGGAATGTCACAAACACAGCCGGGCTGGGACGCGGGACGCGCTCCAGCGAGGCGGTCCGGGCAGCCATCGGCCGTGCCGGTACCTGGCCCAGGGCCGTGCCAGCCGTGCAGGGGCCGTGCCAGGGCTGTGCCGCTCCCGCCCAGCGCCGAGCTGCTCCCGGCGCGGCTCGGGAGGACCCCGGAGCTCCGGGAGCGCCGCCGAGCACGGGCCCGGCCCCGCAGCCAACGGCAGGGGGCGCCGCGGCCTCGCGCCGGGCCGGGCGGGCGGGACCGGGCTGGACCGGGATGGACCGGGCTGGACCGGGCTGGACCGCGATGGACCGGGCTGGACCGGGCTGGACCGGGCTGGACCGGGCGGGACCGGGATGGACCGGGCGGGACCGGGATGGACCGGGCTGGACCGGGCTGGACCGGGATGGACCGGGCGGGACCGGGATGGACCGGGCTGGACCGGGCTGGACCGGGATGGACCGGGCGGGACCGGGCTGGACCGGGCGGGACCGGGATGGACCGGGCCGGACCGGGCTGGACCGGGATGGACCGGGCGGGACCGGGATGGACCGGGCTGGACCGGGCAGGACCGGGCTGGACCGCGATGGACCGGGATGGACCGGGCTGGACCGCGATGGACCGGGATGGACCGGGCTGGACCGGGATGGACCGGGCTGGACCGGGCTGGACCGGGATGGACCGGGGGCTGTACCCGAGCTGTACCGGGATGTACCCAGGCTGATACCAGGGCTGCACCCAGGCTGATACCAGGGCTGCATCAGTGTCGTACCCAGGCTGTACTGGGGCTGTACCTGGGCTGTACCAGGAGCTGTACCAGGAGCTGTACTGGGCTGTACCGGGGGCTGTGCCGGGACTGTACCCTGTATACTGGGGCTGTACCCAGGCTGTACCAGGGGCTGTGCCAGTGTTGTACCCGGGGCTGTATCTGGGAGCTGTACTGGTGCTGTACCCGGGCTGTACCTGGGCTGGACCCAGGCTGTACTCAGGGCTGTACCAGGTCTGTACCCAGGCTGTACCCGGGGCTGTACCCTGCCTTTGCTCCCCAGGGCCACACCTCCCTGTCGCCATGCTGCAGCCGCTGGCACGCAATAGGCCTCATTTTTCAACACCCAAACGCATAAAGATGTCAGCTCAAACTGTTTACTAATTAACACTTAAAAAGACACAAATTAGATATGCGTGGCTAAGAGCAATTATAATCAAGACGAATCTCTCCAGTCATTGGGGAACTGAGGAAACTCCTAATTGCTGGAACCAATGTTTTAAAATCTGAAATCATGCCAGTTAGCAAATATGTTCATTTAAAGAACATTTCATGTGACTGCACTCAGGAGAATTGACTACAAACATGCAAACAAGGAAAAATATTTCTCTGTAAAATTAAAATTTTAAGCTCTTCTAGATTTACAACTTCTTCATTAAATATATTTGCAAAAAGCAGCCCATGAAAACTTGTAGCAATTCAGTGGTTAAATGAACTGCCTTCCTTATCAGTTTAAAAGGAATGATGAATATCGGATCCTCCCTTTACTAATTAGACTCTCTAGACTTTTTACACCATGCCAAGCTCAAATGAAGGCAGGGTGCATGCTGCCAGGGCCCAGACCGCTGCCCTCACTGCCACACACCCACCAGAGCTGTGAGCAGTGACAGTTGCCACCACCTGCCCTGTCACCTGCCCCTGCCCAGGTGCCTGCTCAGTGACCCCACCCTGCCCAGGACAGGCAGGGCTAGCAAGGACAAACCCCCAGAGCCCTGCTGGGAGACCTGGCAGCAGCACTGTCTGTCCTGCACCCACCAAATCAGCCATGAAGTGATGGCACGTACTGCTCACACCTGCACTTCACCAGCTCTCCACAGCCCAGCTCCCTGTGCACAGCCCTGGCACAGCTGTGCCATCCTGGGGCAGCGAGAGCATCCTGGCGCAGTCCAGGATTTGCACCTATTTCCATCATTTTCCTGACAGGGCAGAGTCCTCAAATTCAGCTGCCTGTAGCTTGGAGGATGGGTGCATACATCTGCAAATGTGGTGACAGAGAACAGTAATTCTTGGAATTCTTTGGGAATATTTTTTGCAAGGCATCTTGCTCCAGGGAGAATGTTCTGGCTGCTTTGGATATCCAGAAGATTTGCTGTAATGGTGCTATTGCTTGCAAGGGAAATAAAGCCATGCCGAAATTCACAATATTTATATGTGTAGCTCTCTATGTGCAGACAAGATGCTTCATCAAGGAATATGGGCTGCATAATCATACTTTTCATTACGCTGGAACGCACACAGCCTGCCACAGAGCAGGAGCTGTGTGAGAGCAGGCAGATCCTGGCCTCTCCTCCCTGGCAGTGCTGCTGTCCCCACACTCCACCAGCCTGCGAGGGCACAAGCAGGGCTGTGCAGCCCAGCCCCCTCCAGGCAGCCCCCAAGCTGCCAGACCTCTCCCACGGCCAGGCAACAAACAAAGATGATGCAGAAGAAAATTCAGCACCACACGGATTCCCCTTGGCCAAAGGCACCGTCTGCTCCCTGGCCAGCTCAGGGCAAGGGTGGGAAAGCAGCCAGGCAGGTGGAAGGGCTGCCAGCCCTGAGCATCCCCTGCTCCCAGGGTCCCTCCTGACAGCCACAGGCAGTCCCAGAGAGGTGGCCTGAGGCAGTGGTGCATCTGTCAGCCACTGCCATTGTCAGGCAGCATCTTCACATCCACCACTGCAGCCCCTGCAGTCCCACAGGGTGCCTGCAAAAGCCCTGGCAACTGGGCCTGACCATCTTCTTGTACTTAGACAAAACTTTCAGGCAGAAGAGGGTGGATCTGGGCAACTACACTCAACTGGAATAAAGAAGTGGAGAATCTGGCAGCTTTCTGATGTCATCTTCTCTCTCTCTCCCTTGAACTCAGCTAGATGGCGTGGGAGGAGGCCTTTGTGACCAATGGTGCCTGAAGAAGCATGTGTGCTGCTGAGACAAGTTTCTTCCTAGTCTGGGACTTCAGATGTGAAGCGACCTTTGCAGAGCACAGCTCCTTGGCACCGTGCCACACGTGTCATGCGTGAGCCAGAACACCCCTCAGCACCACCCTTGTTTGGTGGCTGCCTCCTCCCTGTGCTCCTCAAACATTCACTCCCACTCAGTGCAGCCCAGCTCTCCCAGCAACAACTTCCAGCATCTGCAAACCAAAGACTCGTGAAGATGTTTACCTGACACTGCTGAGTCAAGTCCATCTGCCTCCCTGACACGCAAGAGGCACCTAAGGGTGTTCTGCCACTACCATGTATTGTGAATACATGAGAAAGAAAGGCTAGCCAACACAGACATCTGGAAATAAACAGAAGGCCCCACACTTTGCCATTAAATTCACCACCTGAAGTGTCTTCACTCATCACAGATCATAGAGGGCATCCCTGACCCTGGGCTTACTGCTTGACTTTATCCATGCTCTGTGACTTGGGAGAGACAAGAAAGTATTTTCCGTAAGGGAAGGGCTCTTGAAAAGAAGTGAAAGCAGCCCTCATGATTTGCTCAGTGCCTGGCTGGCTACTTACCTCCTTTTCGATTTCTGCAAGGGTTTTGATTGTGATGCCCAGGAGATCAACCGGCTGCATCTGGCAAGAAAGAAACAAAAATGTCAAATTCAGGGTCAGGGAGGGGGTGTGTGTTTGTTTGTTGTTTTGTTCTGTTTCAAGTCAGCAAACACTCCATCACTAGAGATTTAGAGGCACCATCTGTAATCACAGGCAGGATCCTGTTCCTCATTCCAGCAGGAGAGTGGAACAGCAGGCGGTGGGCTGGGGCTACCAGCTCCAAGGCTGCTCTCCCTCCGCACGACAGCTGACACTCACCTGGGAGCTGCCCTCGCAGGGAGAGCTGCCTCCCACCACTGCACAACAGGCACGGTTCTGCGGCTGCAGCACGAGGTGTGAGCAGCAGCAGCTGCAGGGAGCCCTGACCAAACTGACCATATGGTGGCAATGGTGTCTAAAGGATCCGCGGGGAGGATTAGCACGGCCTAATCTCGCTGCATTTGTCCTCACAGCAGGGACTTCAGATTTCTGGGAATAATGGCCCATAAACAACCCTCTCAGAAAGCAAGGGATGTGAAAAACCGCTGTCAGCAGGAAGAAGAAAGCAGAAAGCTGGAGCACTACTGAAAAATCAGACACAGCTGATGGCCCAGTGTTTGCCTTAACAGCTTCCTGTAAATTGATTTTTAAAAAGATGCGGCTTAGGATCAGATGGATTCGGGAACTGGTAGTGGGATGCTGAATCTTTGAGCTCTGGATCATCAACCTTAACAAGCACTGGTCCAGTGGCACCCAGAGGTCATTCTGAACCAGCAGCAGTGTTTCTGTTCGGTGAAGCAGACGTGCCCTGCCCGTGCTGGTGGCAGTGCCCGCTGTGGAGCAGGCACCACCCAGTGCCCTCTCCAGCTCGCCTGCTGCCAGGCAGGACCCTGGTGGCAGCTGATGGCACTGGAGTGCACTGTGCCATCACCACTGCCCTGAACTTCTGGAGTGACTACAGGAAGCAGTAGAGCTGTTGGCACTGTGCCATCCTCACAGCAGGTAAATGCAGGAGAGCTCCACCTCTGCAGCTTTCCTTACAATCTATGCTAAGAAATTAGAAATGCTTTCAGCACCTGGGAGTCCCATTGCCATTCCTATTTTTGATGGTAATAAACCCTGAAATCCCAGGACAATTCAGTTTTAGAAGCAATCTGGCAAAAGCCTTTCCCATCTAACGGGCAGCTATTGTGACATGCCACCTCAGCCCATCTCAAGCACTGGGTATGTACTTGGCCCCACAACACAATAGCTCCCAGAAGCAGGTAATTTGTCTTGATGTTTTGTGATCACTCCCCATGAAACAATGGATTTCAGACACTGGAGAACAACAAACTCACCCCTTCAGGAGCACAGGCAAACTTCTCCGAAATCATGAAAGGCACTCCATCCATTGCTGAAAGGGACAAGACATCACATGTGACGTTTCCAGCTGCCTTCTGACATGCAACTTCACACATTCCCAGTGACAGATCAAGTATTCACAGCACTGACACATGACTGATTGCTCCCAAACGTTACTGCCAGCCTTTTTCTCCCTCTAAACTGCCAGTGGTTTCTTTCCATTTAAGACATAGCTGGGTCAGTCCCTACCAAGCCAGGAATCCAACAAATTCTCCTTGCTCTATCCATATATGATTTCATGGCCTCAATTTTGCATTTTCCAATTTTGTGCAGCTGGCAAAGCAGGACAGTATTGGAAACTGGAAGGACACACTTCTATTTATCACCTCCTCACCAAACCTGGCCTGGCTGTTACGAGTGTAAACTCCACAGTGAGGAGTGGTTTAAACACTTGCAAACCACATCTGGAGGATGTAAACCAGTGGAATATGAAGACAGACATGTCATGAGGATATGACACCACATGGCACAGCCTTATGTCACATGGCCCAGCTTTTTCTGTAGCAAAACCTTAATGGTACTCAAAGCACTGTTTGCCCCAAAGCACCACACCCACAAACCCAGTGCTCCTCTGCCTGCTGTTTCTAACTTCTACAGCACCACTGAGTTACCATGTTAGTGATTAAACAAGGGTCATTTAAAAATACTCAGCCGTTTACATTTGGTTCGTCTATTTTCAATATAAAACCCCCCTCCACGGGAGTAATTTTGTTATCAAAGGTGCTGCGTGGCAGCCACAGCCCAAAGGAAAACAAAAGGAAACAGATGAAAAGCAGCATCACCAAATCCAGGAAGTTTTAAACCTGAAAGACCATCTGCACTTGTTATCCGACAGAAACCCTCTTTGATCAGCCACACGCCAGCCTCTGTAAAGTAATCTAAAGGCTGAGCTAGGGAGTGTGTGCGTGCCCACAGCCCCAGAGCCCACCCGGGGCTCAGCGCAGCACAGCAAAGCAGCAGATAAAAGCAGGGTGAGCCAAGGGCTCCACAGCGCAATTAGCACTCTCCTAAACAAACGAGCTTCAACAGAGCTGTAATTAAGCAGGCCTGTAATTAAGTATATGCCCTTTATCATAACGATCATGCTTAAAAATGGCACGATGCATGGAAGTGTGTTATTAATGCTGCACTCCCCGAGCGGGAGCGTGTGCGGAGCTGCCGTGTCAGGCCCGTCACCAGCCTGCTGCTAAAATGCATTAAAGGCAGAAAGCAGAACACAAGGTGCTCATTCAGCCTCTCCTTTCTCAGCCAGGCACCGGTGTCACCAGGGTTTAAATACCACCAGTTCTGGAAACTTTACAGACACGGAGGCCTGGGCGGCCCCTGCCACTGCCTGCCCCAGCGCCAGGAGGGCAGCAGCCCCCAGCCCTTCACCCCGTGGCTCAGCCGGGCTCCAGGAGCCCCATGGCCACCCAAGGGGCTGCAGGCAGGCAGGGGGACCCCCAAGACAAGGGGCAGGGGGAGCAGTGCTCCCCCCTTGCATCTGCTCCCTGGCTGAGCAATGCCCTGAACAAAGCAGATGCTCTGGGGCAGACCCTTCTGTGCCCCCATGTCACCTGTGGGGTCCCCTGCTCACAGGATGAGACACCCACTGCTGCTGCTGCTGCCCAAGATGGGCTTTTTGGGCTTTTTCACAATCATGAGGACTTCAAGGGTGTGCTCCTCTCCCCCAAAATGGAACAAAATAAAGCTGGATTTCAGAAGAAAAACCGTTTCCAATGGCTGTTTGCTGCCTCCCAGGATCAGCTCATTCCTGAGGGTCACAGCTAATTAACTCAGGCACTGAAATTAGTTAAAAGGGTTGAAAGGAGCCAGCAGCCAAAACCAACCTTGCAAAGCCCAGCCCCAGAGGAGAGTTCCCATGCAACCCTGACAGCAGGAAGGGGATGGATGCTCAGTGGGGTGTAGTGGACATGTCCCTTCATCGGTGCAGGACCACCAGAACACACAACCAGCTTCCACCTGGTGGCTACTTCCTCACTGTAATTTACCAAGACTTGCTCTCAGGCTCTAGTGGGGAGGACACCAAAGCATGCTCTGTAATTCAACTTGCTAGCTTGCTTAGAAATCCTCTCTTTAATCTGTGAAAGTATTGTCACCCTTCTCTAAGCACTCGAGAGATGCTGCCTTCTGTGCTGCAGACTCCAACTAAATCTCAGTTGTCAAATTAGTAATTCATCTTTCTTGAATAACTATATTTTTAGCCAAGCTACCAGATTTAAATAATCAGACCTGCCAATGCTACCCTAATTTAAACATGCTGACGAACTTTCACAGGCAGCATCAGCTAACATAATGAGTTTCTGGATGACAAAGAACTTCAGACGGTAGTTCTCTACACTACCCAGCGTAATAAGCACTTGTTCTTTTCTACAATGTGCACATAAAAGAGAAATCTAAATAATAGTTGCTGTAATTATCTTGAAAAATATGTGGTGATTAATGGTGATTATGAAAATCTGTATAATTGTTCGCTAACGCTCCAAAGATCAGATGCTCTCTTGAAGCAACCATCAGTGAAGAACTTGGAAACACAAAAGCTTCCAAGCTGCTGTCCGTGTGGGAGTGGGATCACCCGTGTGCCAGCTCAGCCTTCACCCTCCCGCGACCTCTGCAGAGGTTCCAGGATGTCCACGATGTGACGCGTGTGTCATTGTGGCTGAAAGCACCAAGTTCAACCTGTTATTTATGCAAATAATTAATTACTCTTGTATCCAACTCACAGTTTGTCATGACACATTAATGACTTGATAGACTTCTATGAACTAGTGAGCACAGGACAGCAGAGCGCTTTTATCGTCATTTAATTTAAAAACGATCCTGTGTGAAATTATCTAGTTGTGAGTGATGGAAGCATAAAGAACAGACTCAGCAAAGCTTCTTTTGGATCATTGCTTTATTAATGGTAACGTCAGGGAAATGAAAAATGCTAACATTGTCATATTTAACTCCTGGGTACAGATGAATCGCTGCCTCAGAGCCTGGCAGGCGCCGCTTGCACACTGCAGTGAGCGCTAATTCCTCACACCACAACTGTGGGGATACACAGCCACGGAAGAGTTTATACACCTTAACTCCCAAGGAAATAACAGCTGTTTCTGCATTAAGTCCTCACCATAAGCTTTTATAGGTTTGGATTTCTTTATTGCTGTTTTTGCATAGCCTTTTACACTAGAATTTTCAATTTCTGATATTAAAAATATTTAAATAAATAAGTAAATCCCTTACAAAATGTTTTCCTGCATGACTGAAAATGAAGAACTGTTAATCCAAACCAACAAAAAACCCAACACTGAGTGCACTACTACCACCTTTAAAATTTAAATGACCTTAGATTTTAGAAAGGGCTTTCTCTAATGCTGCAGAACTGTTCCCATTTTCCCCAGACCTGAATGCTAACAGAGTGTTTATCCGTTACCAAGAAGAGGATCTCATAAACCAGCCTACAGCAACACCATAAAACCAGCAGAGCTCCCCTGCTTAGAGAAAACTTGATTTTCAGCTAAATGGCACCAGAGGAATCTGAAAGCAGATTGAGAATGGGGGGCTGGCACAGAGCTCAGGCACAGCAGCACTTGGAGGGGAGCCACGAGCCCCTGTCTGGTGTGGGCAACACAGGAGCCACCACAAGAGCCACTGAGCCCAGTGGGCCCCCAGCTCAGGGGAGCTCTGAAGGCCATTCCACTGAGGCAGGAGAGCACAGCCACGAGCAGTCTGAGCCCCAGCCTGGGGCACAGGGACTGCGCTCTGCAGCAGACAGGACGTGCTGCTTCCTGGGGGCTGAGCAGCCACAGGGAGCTGGTGGCACGGCGTGGTGCCAGCCAGGGCAGGCTGGGGCCAGGCCACCCGCCCTTGGTGCCCTCTGCAGCTCCTGCCAGGCACACAGCTCTGGCTCCCAGCTGTGCCCCTCTGCTTCCCTCCACTCACCCGGTGTGGGCTCTGCAGCCCTGAGATGCTGCAGCCCTGGGCACCGCACAAACCAGGCACGCTGTGCCCTCGGCACAGGGGAACCACTCAGAAGCACGAAGAAATGCTTTCAAACAGTTTGCAACGCATCCAGAGAAGGGTGTGAGCTTTTCAAACCAAACCAGCTCTCCATGATGCTAAGCCTCCTATTGCTGTATTTCTGTACACAGAGATTTAAACAGCAACCTGAACAGTAAATGTGAGGGTTCTTTGTGCTACAGCACACCGAGGCCCATATGGAGCCACACCACATCACTGATGGCAAAACCTCCGGGCCAAAGCCAAAACAGCTTTTCCTGACAGCTCCTGCCAAGCCAGCTGCAACAGGGAACCTGCAGCTGTCCCAGCTGTGCTCCCCAGCTGCAGACACCAACCCAACACACACACAACTTCTTTGTGTCATACAGAGAAGTACAGAGGTGCAGGCAGGGGCACAGGCAGGGCACAGGGCTCAGCTCTGCTTGCCCAAGGCACGAGCCCAAGCTCACGAAAGCCCCAAAGCACTTCATGTGGCTCTGGGGCAGCTGCACTGCAGGTCCTGTGGCTGCTGGGCAGCAGGAGCTGTCCCCAGGGCTGTCGTGGGGCACAGCCAGCTGGGAATGCCCAGCCCGGTGCCTGGTGCCCGGACTGGCCAGGCAGCAGGGTGGCAGCAGCACCAAACCACCCAATGCCCGGTGCACTGAGTGGGACAGCAGGGGCCTCCTGGGCTGGGGAAGGAACCTCTGCCTTGGGAAAGGTTTACAGCTTTCCTGTTCCTCTTGAAATGACTTTGATTAAAAAAACAGACCTGGACTAAATTTTCATTTTTGCTAATTTGATTGTCAGCCTTGATTTTCTCCGTTTCCTGCATAGCTCATGACACGGCACAATTAGTTCTTTACTGCTAAGATCAAGCCATGAAAACACTTGAAAAAGTACCCCTGGATTTCATTATTTTCTTTTTTAAATAAAGTGAAGGTTAAGTACTGCATGGTGACGCCTAAGGAGCACCTCAGCACTGTGACTCCATCAGCACCAGAGAACATGGAGAGACTTCAAACAAGCTCTTCAAATTGCAAGTGTTTAGGAGCTCTTGATTTTATTATTTTTTAATAAAATGTCCCCTTTGAAGTCTCTGCACCACACTAAACTTCAAAGATCACACCTTAGCATGTGCTGTTTCCAAGCCACAACCCTTAATTAATTAGAACAGAGCAGATACAAACCAGGGCACTCGCATGGGGCTGAGGCAGAGCTGGGACAGGGCCTGCTTAGTGATGGGGAGGCAAAGGCAAAGGAAAGGGAAAGGGAAGGGAAAGGGAAGGGAAAGGCAAAGGAAAGGCAAAGAGAAAGGAAAGGCAAAGGAAAGGCAAAGGGAAGGGAAATGCAAAGGCAAAGGCAAAGGAAAGGCAAAGGCAAAGGCAAAGGAAAGGCAAAGGGAAGGGAAAGGGAAGGGAAAGGCAAAGGAAAGGCAAAGGCAAAGGCAAAGGAAAGGCAAAGGAAAGGCAAAGGAAAGGCAAAGAGAAAGGAAAGGCAAAGGCAAAGGCAAAGGAAAGGCAAAGGCAAAGGCAAAGGCAAAGGCAAAGGCAAAGGCAAAGGCAAAGGCAAAGGGAAGGGAAAGGGAAGGGAAAGGGAAGGGAAGGGAAAGGCAAAGGAAAGGGAAAGGGAAAGGGAAAGGGAAAGGGAAAGGGAAAGGGAAAGGGAAAGGGAAAGGGAAAGGGAAAGGGAAAGGGAAAGGGAAAGGGAGAGGAAAGGGAAAGGAAAGGGAAAGGAAAGGCAAAGCGAAGGCAAAGGGAAGGCAAAGGAAAGGCAAAGGGAAGGGAAAGGCAAAGGCAAAGGAAAGGAAAGAAAAGGCAAAGGCAAAGGCAAAGGCAAAGGCAAAGGCAAGGCAAAGGCAAGGCAAAGGAAAGGCAAAGGAAAGGCAAAGGAAAGAAAAGGAAAGGCAGAGGAAAGGAAAGGCAAAGGAAAGGCAAAGGCAGGTACTCCTCCAGCATCCGCTCTCGGCTGTGTGCTGAGGAGAAACCCAGACGCTTTTCCATTCCCTTCAGCTCTGGCTGCAATGACAGACTCCTTGGAAGTCATTAAACATGTAATGTCTGTCTGCCACGGCGGCTGGGCAGCACAGGCTGCAGCAGCAGTTGCAAAAAGCATCTTGGGCAGCCCCACAATGGCCGCAGTGTTCCCTGGCCAGCAGCTGTAAATTCCTGCTGCTTGATGAGAGAAACATCCACACGGCTTCCAGGGCTGCAGGGCAGGGGCATTAAATCCACAGGCTGCATATTGTTACAGTGTCTGGCCCCGGAAGCTTTTTCCTCAGCTGAGCCACCTATGGTGTGAGGTGGGATTTGCTGCCACTGTGACAGTGCCAGGCTCCCCGACTCTCTGGACAGCAGCCAGGGCAGTGCTAAGGGCAGATGCTCAAACTTGCAATGGTGCTGTGATCCTGCCCAGCAGCACCCCACACCCTCCAGCAGTGCACTGAGTGACCAACATCTGTCCCACAGGACTCCCACGGGAGACAAAGGTGCACAGTCCTCTCTTGACATGGTTTTGGTCTGAGACTCAAGTTATTTTTAACACACAGCAGCTTTGTGTTTCCAATTAAAGCAGGAGAAAGAAGCTAGATCAGCTGCCCTGACAGCACCGTGCTCTCCATTCTGCACGCATGCCTGCAAGTTAGTGCAAAGAAATCCTGAGCATGGCTGGGAAGGATGTGGGGATGCCCACCTTCTGCCCTGGAGCTCAGTGACACCCAGAACACGCTCCCACATCCCATGGAGCCTTCACCCAGCCAGAAGAGCCTCACACACACCCAAAGCTGAGGCCTTCAGTGCTGCAGAGCACGGCACAGGGCACAGGCACTGCCCGGCTGCAGGGAAGGTCCCTGCTGCTGAGGCTGGGGGCCAGGGCAGGTGCCCTCCTCCTCCTGCCAACAGCCAGCACAGAGCCACGGCCCTGCCCAGCCAGAAGCCCTCCTGCAGGAGGAGATCCACCGTGCCACGCGGGATCCACATCTTCTAACGGGATTTAATTTTTAAGTGCTCAAAAACATTACTGGAGCCACATATTTCTATCAGGTAAATTTCATTTGCATATGCAAATGATATCTAAATACTCTGCACCATTAATATGATCAGTAATTACATAATAATAGTCACCAATCTCCACACACATCAAACTTACAGTTTTGTAGCTATTAAGGAAACTGTGCTTTGTAATTAAGATAATCCTCATTTCCAGATGCTAATTAACTATATAATAATTAGCTTCTTTTGCTAATGCAAATTAAGTATTTTCATCCTTATTGGTAAAAGAGTTGCTTATCACTTAAAAAAGAGACAACCGAGAAATAATCCCTCCTCCTCCTTAAAGGTGAAAAGGTAACTCCATCTTTCTCAGTCTCATTTGTGGATGTAAATTAGCCCTGATTAATCAAATCACAGATTAATGTGCCCATCTTGTAGCACGGCCAGTGCCTGGCGCGGCCCCCGGCCCTCGGAGGATGCGGCTGCCCGTGGCACACTGAAATCCCCGGCTCCTTTCCGCGGGTGCTGGCACTGCAGAGCCCTGCCCAGCGCAGCGGGGAGCGGCCACCAGCCCCCACAGGGCACACAGTGCCACCCAGCCAGGCTGGGAGCATGTGGCAGTGCCACCCAGCCCCAGCCTGGCAGGCTGGCAGCGCTGCCACTCGCGGCTGCCACCGGCGCCCGCCGCGGCACGGCCCGGCCTTGGCGCAGCGCATTCATCATCTGCTAAACCATTCCACCCACTCTGCACCACCATTTGTCATTAATTATGCTAATCAGCACACCATTACTCTCCGATGACACCACGGCACTTATTAGCCAGTTATGGTTTTTCAAAAGCACAGCTCATTGTGTATGTGAGTGCTGCGCCTGCATTAGCCTACAGGGAAGAAATGTCCAATTATGAAAAGAAAAAATTTGCTATTATCTCCCTCTAACAAACCAATTTAGTAATTATAAAAGTCTCTGAACTCAGAAGGATTTGTTAAGAAGAGCTGAGTGATGAAACCAGAGAATTTTCTTTGCAATAACTTTCTGAGTTGGAATTGAAGTGACAACAGAGAATGAGCAGTTTTTATTATCTTAATTACAACTCTTGCATCTTCACTTTAGATGATCAAGAAGCAGAATTTATCTAAACACAGGCCCATATTTGGCTCTTCCCCTAACCCATCTGATCTGTTTACTTTAACAGATATGCAGCCAAATGTCAGTAAAATGTCACAGACCCCGAGACGGGCCTGGCCAGCTCCCAGGGCACAGCTCTGAAGCGTGGATGTGATGATGCAGCAGCCACCCACTCAATGGCACCCACGCAATGGCACCCACGCAATGGCACCCACTCAATGGCACCCACGCAATGACACCCAGCAAAGGCTCCCAGCAAAGGCACCCACACACCCCTGAGGCACGGGACATCGCCCCAGAAGCCCCAGGAGCAGGGACACCTCCCCAAGAGCAGGGACACTGCCCCAGGAGCCCCAGGAGCAGGGACACCTCCCAGGAGCAGGGACATTGCCCCAGGAGCAGGGACATATTGCCCCAGGAGCAGGGACACCTCCCCAGGAGCAGGGACACCTCCCAGGAGCAGGGACACCTCCCCAGGAGCAGAGACACTGCCCCAGGAGCAGGGACACTGCCCCAGGAGCAGGGACACCTCCCCAGGAGCAGGGACACTGCCCCAGGAGCAGGGACTCCACCCCGTGCTGACACAGCCAAAGGGATGGAGCCAGGCCCTGGAGAGTCCCTGGAAAACTGGCTTTGTTGGAACATCCAATTCCTCCACAATTCCTATGTTGATTTGCTCACTGCAAGGAGACACCACTAGTTTTAGAAGCTTAATATGTGTTAAGAGCTCATTAATATCATCAGAGTAAATGGGCCTATTAAAACATCTTTAAGCAATATCTGAACATACATCTCCCTAAACTATATTTAATGACTGTACTTAAGATACATTATATGAAAGTCTTAATGAGACATTAGATAGCATTTTGAAGATTAAAATTAGAGAATCCATATAAAGTATGTCCACTTAATTTAGCCTTAAGCTACACTGATGAAATACATTACCACCAAATTATTACTTCATTAGAACAAATATTTTCTAATAATTCCTGATTTATGCTATTAGTTGTCTCCATATATATTGTATATTCAAATCTATATGTACATATAAAAGTATACACAAAACAGTTTTCTAGTTCAAGAGATGGGAGAAATTCTGAGCTTTCTAACAGCTGAGTTAATTACTTGTCTTTTTTTTCTATTGAGTTAAAAACATGCACTCTTCATAACAGTCCATTTATGGTGCCCCCACTTATCCATTAACCATAAGATCATTTTTAAACATTTGCTGTTCTGCTTTTCAAGGATCAGAAGGGTGCCCTGGGCCTGGCCCCTGCAGAGGTTGAGGCTGGTGGCAGTGCAGCCCCCAGGGCGGGTCCCAGCCCGGGGCTGAGCAGGACCCTTGCCCTGGGCTGCCCGTGGCCTGGCGAGGCCTGGGACCTACCAAAATTCACCCAGGGCCTGAGAGGACCTGTGGACAGACCTGCAGCAGTGCCCACGGCCATGGGACACTGCCCCCAAACAACTGAGTCACTGCCAAAACAAACCGCAATCAACTTATTAGCAAGAGGGTTTTATGTGTGGTTTATTTTGTATAAACAGCTTTTCATTAGATAAATGAAGCCCAACAACCTTTACAAATGTTCTCAATTATGAAATGATGCCATTGAGATATCCGGGTGGTGATAATCAGGGAAAACACCAGTGACATCTCCTGCCTGGAACTGGAACACGCTGCCTGCATGGCTGCTCCTCCCAGTCCCATCCCTCCCAGCCACACCAGGCATTTACTAACTCCTGCTTTATTTGATGGAATCTGTAGCAACAAGACTATTTGCATTTGTTCTGCCCGAGCCTTCTATCCAAAAGAGCAAACATCTCATTGTAACAATTTTGCATTTTTAACGGTGCGAATTAAGCATTCTTCATAAATAACAGCCTGGTTTGCTGCACTGCAACTCCTTTTTATTAGCAGCACAGAAATGCACAATGAGCAACGTGTTCTATTATTCTTTGTCAAATCACAGAATGCTACATTAGAATAACTCTGCTGGTCAATGTAATATAGTAGATTAAATTCAACTTCTGTGCAAAACCCACTGTAAAACAGCATGATAAGAAGGCTATAAAAAATTTAATTTTACTCCAAACTCCATCAAAAAAAAAAATGGTGTGAAAAGTAATTTTGCATAATCAGTACACGCCATCTGGAACAATTAACTGATTTCTATAGAACTATGAGGATCAGTCATATCTGCTTATTAAAGATCAGAAATTATACAAGTAATAAATCCTTGAAAAAACTAAGCGTACTCCTGCCTGTCAATGCTATTTTAACTTCAAATACTGAAGAACGCCTGATAAGGCTGAAAAGAAGAGATTAATATATGCAAATTACATCCAGCATTTAAAATCCCCAACAACTGTCTCTGGTTTTCTGTCCCTTATTGCTGCCTTTATGTTTTATTCATACACCAACTCACCTGTCACTTCATAAGCTATAATATTATGGGGGGTATTATTAAACAGCATAAAGCCAAGCTTTAATTGGAAAGCTTCATTGCATTTTCCAATTATTTGGAGTAAATTAAAAGCAGATGCACATAGTTTAATAAGGAGTCTAATATCAGTTCCGGGAAATCAAAATTCATTGTCATTACTATGCTGTGATAGTTTTGCAAACTGTACTCAATTTTGGAGGTTTTGAAAAGAAAATCTGTCTCTGCAATCTGTTAATTGTCATTCGGTTAATAACTGTTTAAATATCCAAACCTCTGAGCGGCTCCCTATTTAAAAAAAAATTAAACTCTGGCACTCGGCAAAGCAAAACAAACACAGAGCAGGCCACCCCAAGGTTGTGCTCCGTGGGAACGGTGCCAGTCCCACAAGCCCATCCTCCTGCATCAGCCACTGGCCCTCACCCAGTGCTGCTGTGGGGTGAGGGCACCCCTGTCCTGGGATCCATTCACCCCAAAGGGATCATCACCCTTCCCTCCATCAGCCTTCACCCAGAGCTGCTGTGGGGTGAGGGCACCCCTGTCCTGGGATCCATGTCACCTCAAAGGGATCATCACCCTTCCCTCCATCAGCCACTGGCCCTCACCCAGTGCTGCTGTGGGGCATGCAGGGTGAGGGCACCCCAGTCCCAGGATCCATGTCACCTCAAAGGGATCATCACCCTTCCCTCCATCAGCCTTCACCCAGAGCTGCTGTGGGGTGAGGGCACCCCTGTCCTGGGATCCATGTCACCTCAAAGGGATCATCACCCTTCCCTCCATCAGCCTTCACCCAGTGCTGCTGTGGGGCATGCAGGGTGAGGGCACCCCAGTCCCAGGATCCATGTCACCTCAAAGGGATCATCACCCTTCCCTCCATCAGCCTTCACCCAGAGCTGCTGTGGGGTGAGGGCACCCCTGTCCTGGGATCCATGTCACCTCAAAGGGATCATCACCCTTCCCTCCATCACCCCGCTGCAGATGTGCTGCCAGCCTGTGCCCGGTACACCTGCTCATACATAATTTATGGCTCCAGGGTCACAGCCAGCTAATCCTCCCAGCAGAGACCCAGCAGCCTCCTCGGAAGGTGGTGTGTGAGCTGAGGAGCAGAGGGGACACGGCTCCCACGGCCGCCTGCCGCGCCAGGACCACGCGAGGGCAGGGAGCAGCCAGCCAGGCCCCCACCTCCCCTACCAGCACTGACAGCAGCACAGCAAAACAACCAATGGCACTTTGGACAACAGCAGTTTCATTATAAAACTGTCTGTCTAAAAACGTCACCCGGGAGAGGACGCATGGCTCCATCATCCCCCTCTGGGGCTGCTGCCCCAGCACAGCCTGGGGCACGTGGGGCACGCTGACACAGCACACCAAAAGGGTCTGTGCACCACGGATGGGAGAATTCCACAAGAAACACACTTCCTGAATCTCATTAAGCATAGTATTAAGTAACACACTTCCCTTTCTGAAAGATGCAGCTGCAGCATTTTACATGAGACTCCAGCCTCCCTGAACTGCTGGATATTAATAGAGTCTTTCATAGCTGGAAGATTATCCAGGTCTCTTAGTCCAAAGACTGGAAATTGCAATAGGGTAAAGAACAGGCTGACTTTAATCTCAGCTTCAGGAAAGAGGTTTCAATGCAGAATAAAGCTTGTGTCACAACTTGTCTGGCTTTTGGACCATCCTGATTAAAATTCAGTGTCACAAAATATATATTTAGCTACGCTTCTACTCTTAAAAAGCACAAAGAGCGTAAGTGAAGGGATGGGGACCGACAGTAAGATGCAGCACAGGACCTCCCCTTCCAAGACTGGGGTCTCAAAACCTTGAACATTAGAGGCAATTGCAGAACCACCAGGAACTATGCTAGAAGATGAAGATAAAAGCAATCCTTCTGCACTGATCCAAAGAATACAATCTCCCTTTTTTTCCAAAATTACCTGTTTTAGTGAAGTAAACGCACTGTGACAAGTGCATAATTTAATTATCTACAAAAAATAATGATGCAAAACAATAGTTTGTAGAAATAAATTATTAACCTCTGATTAAAACACCTGTCCTCCTATACACAGAAAAGTGTTACTGTGTCTTTTAAAAGTAAACAGACAGCTAAGGAAGTGGCACATGTGGCCAGGGAACCTGGCATTTTACAACAAGGAAACTGACATATGGGCACTGAAATATAACAACATCTGAATTTAGAATGACCTCTGAAAGAGACTTCTTTTGTCACTATCAAAGTAAAAAAGAAAAAAAAAAGGGGGGGAGTGGGGAGTAGATCCCCCAAGGCATTTCCAAGTTGAACAGGGAATCAGGAAGCAAAGTGCTGTCTCGGGAGCAGTGTGTGAAGCAAACGCTTCCCACGGCACTGCCCAGGGAGATGACACCTGCCCCCCTCCGAGAGCAACAGAAACGGAAAAGCAACTCGGTTTCCTTTCCAGGAATCCACTGGCTTTGATATTTTTCCAGACCATTAACATCAGTTTCCACTCTCTGCTGCCTCCAGAGAGCTGGATTAGAAACCTGAGTGAACGCCAAACGTCGCTGCAGTGCCCGCAGGAGCAGCCCATCCTCCTGCAGACCCAGCCCAGCCCAGCTGGGCCTCCTGGCACGGCCGGAGCCCGGCTCCCCTCGCCCTGGCTGGGCTGCTCCAGGCTGAGCCCCTCTGCCCTCCCCAGCAGGCTCTGCCCTCCCTTCCTGCTGGGAACGCTCACCTGCGACCCAGCAGGAGGAGCTTGGACTGCAGCCTCTGCTCACACGCTTCCCTCTCCAAACTCTCAGACCACAGCTTGCTCTGACCTTTCACAGAAAGTGTCTTAAAGAGGCCAATAAATATTTAAACATCATAAAAAACTATTTCTATATAAATATAATAAATACCCATTTAAGCAAATATTTACCTCCCTAAGGTAATAAATACTGGTGTGTGACTCCAAAATAAACAAGGCAGAGCTGTGCAGGAAGTGGCACCTGTAGGAGCTGCAGAGGGAAACCTTGTCCTTGATGGCATGCTGGCACACACTGCAGCCAACGCCGCGCTGGCAGCGGCCGCACTTCCCTTCCCTGCTCAGCCCAGCTTCACAGGAAAACACCTCACCAAGTAACTTGAGATCTATCCATAAAGTGCTTAAAGACCACAAAACAGTACCTTTAAGGTAGGAAATACATGCAAAGGCATTTCAGCGCCAAATGACTGCTGGACAAGCAGCAGGTGCTGCGGTCCCGGTTGCAGCTCGGGCGTTCCTTTATTGGAAGATAAAGCGTGTTATGTTTTTTGGGATCTGACATCTAAGCTCCAACCCAGAGGACATAGCTTTTCTCCTCTTAAAGGGAATGAAAACCTTCACCTGCAGCTCAACAAGGTCTTGAACTGAGCTGAGAATGCTCTGGGTGGTGAGAAACGCTGTGCTTCTGGATCCTGTTTTATTTCTAAGGATTAACATGACCTGAGCATGGATGCCCAAACTTATGGATGACATATGAGCTAACACCATTTCTTAAGGTACTTGCACAAATATTTTGACTGTTTGGGGCTGAGAGCTGGCAATGTTATTTGAAAATACTACCAACAAACATATACCTAAGTATGTTCTGCTTTTGTTCTACTGCTTTCCCAGCACAGTTTCCATATTTAAGTGTTCAAAAGATGAACCTCAGTCCCACCCAAGGGGAACTTATTATCTTGTTATCTCCAAATTTCTGCCAGAATAAATATCCTTGGAAAGGTTCATATGACTGAAGTTGGGTTTCTGGCTATACAGCCAGCTGCAGCAGGATCTGGAAGTTCATACAATTGTTTCCTGCACAAAACTGGTGTAAAGAGGCTTTAATTGCTTTATGCACACATTCTGATGGGGTTGTACACACTGATAGACTCCACACAACACAATTTTTATCCCAGTCAGAGAGCAGGCCAAGAGATGGGCTGAGATTGTTCTGGAGTCAAATGACACAAACTTGTCTGCTGCTGCCCCAAAACACATCTATCTGTAATACAGCGCTGAAGATGGCCACAGGGAAATTTCAGTGGGAAAAAAAAGACAACCCTGTCCAGCAGAATACACAGATCATCAGCAGCAAGGGCTGGAACCCACTGCTCAGTAACTCCAGAGTGCTGCCGTGGTGTTAGAGCCCATCCAATTAAGTGAGGTCTGCAGAATATTTACACTCCTACATCTCTTGGTTCCTGAAAGGGTTAAAGCTTATTATTAGCATATAATTTACAGGTCCCTTCTCCCAGGAAAGAAATAATGCACGGTAAATGCCACATTCGTTTTAATAATACATGTTACAGTCTGTGCCCAACATCTGCACAAAGGTAAAGCAGACAGATTTTTTTGACATGTCCCACTCTGCCATTGAAACACAGGCTTTTTGTTTTGTAAGTGATGGAAGGTTTAATCAAGAAAGCAGGCAATTCATCAATCGAAACAAGGCTGCTCACACTGCCCTGACAGCACACACATGGTTTTATACAGAAGAAACCTGGCCACCTGTCAGCAGCACCTTTTACATCAGGATATACAAATACACTGGGTGATCAATCCTCCAGCTCTTCCCATTCATTTCTTCATTTTCTTATTGTATTTTTCTTTATGCTAGATGTTGCCCTCATTCTCTGCAGGAATAGATGGGAGACAAGGCAGGCTATGGCTGTTTATACACTATCATAAAAATTTATATACCCTTAGAGTGACTTATTTCCCTTCTATTTGAGTACCATTATTATAAATAATTTTTCACTTCATTGAGGAATTTTCCCTGTATGTTATTATCTGTGCCTGCCTGCGAGGGCTGCCTCTCCCTCACTGTGCTTGTGCCTCTGATAAGCCAAAGCAATATGCTGGCAGAAGATGCTCAAGTCTGAAATGAAGGCAGTATGTAGTCACAACAACATCTTAATTAAACTGAAGGCCATGAGGAAAGACTGTGCTGTGAAATACTGAGCCATGTCTGTCAACAGGTCTGTCTGGAGTGAGGCATTCTTCTTCCAGCAGCTGCCTGCCCCAGCATGCACATTAAACCTGGCAGCTCCTCAGCATCCTGCTCCCAGCAGCACCCACAGACATTCTGCACACCATCTTAGAGCTAATTCTGCCTTTTGGGCTGGGGTGGGACGAGGGAGGCTGCTGGGATGAGGATGATGCCAGCAGTGCCAGTGCTGCACTGCCGTGGCTCGTGACAGGCTCTGGGCACTGATTCCCCACCTGCACCCTGCCAGGGACTCACTTAGTTTGTGCCAAGAGAAGTCTCCTTAACTTTCAGGTGACCCAGTGTGTCATGGCCAAGACTGGCAATGACAAAAGACTGGTTAAAAATTGTAATTACTGCTTTCAGGACCATTTTTTCATTGACTCCAGTTCTGTGCAAGCAACAACCGCATTACACAGCCCAAGGGGTAATGGGCAGTTCCAGTGAGGATACAGTCATTCTGCCAAAATACATTTGAGATACAAAGTAGGATCGACAGCCAAAATTCATTTTATCTTCCCCAAACATGCTGAACCACAGCTGGGAGTGCTGTTTCCATCGAATACTGAGAAAACCTTGGCTGGCTATAGAGAGCAAAGAGAGACCACCCTGCAGCTCTTCATCCTACCCCCATGACAGCCCTCCCTTCCCAAGCAGCTCCTCCTGTGCCCACGGCAGACTGAGGCCATGCTGAAACTGGAAGAGACTGCTCATAATGGCTTTTGTCTCCCTCAGCAGCCCCAAGAGCCCCTCTTCTGAGCTGGGAGCCAAGAGAAGAGGGAGCCCACAGCCCGTGCGCAGCAGAGGGGCACCCTGTGTGTGCTGGAGGCTCAGCTCTCCCCACCCAGCACACACAGGGGGAGCTGGCAGCAGCCCAGGCGTGGCAGCCTGCTCCTAAATCTCCTGTTGCCATGGCACTGCAGCAGCACTGCAGATAGCCCAGAGCGGCTGCACAGACACCGACGGAACAGGAAACTTGGGAATGGCTCCCAGAGCGCGTCTGGGGCTAATCCACCCCGAGCACACAAAGAGAGCTGTCACAGCACCTCTCTGCAGCTGCTGACAAGGCAGCCGTGGGCAGGAGCTGTGCACAAAAATCCTGTCAGTGCACAGGATGTGTCAAATGACAAGACCCTTTCTCTGGAAAGAACTCACAGCTGTAATAGCCATTACAACACATGCACAACTCATAACCGTGTTTCTGGAGGAGAATGTGCAATTGGAGGAAAAATAAAGAGTTATATACTTGAAAATGTGCTCAAGCAAACATGAAGATCTAATGCCCTGTCTAGTTCTACAAGGCCTTGTTTTGTGCTCTGCCTGTAAGGATCTGGTAAAGTGTTCAGGCTCTCAGTAAAGCAGGCACCTCCTGAGGCTGCACCAGGAGCAGAGGCCAGCACATCCTGTAGCAAGGGCAGCCCCACGAACACCACACAGAGCTGCTGCAGTTGGTGCATTTGGTGCTTCCCCAGGAGAGAAAGCACAGCTTCCCACCCCCACGCAGAACTGTCTCATGTGAACACAGGAATACACCTTCCCTTACATTTCCAAATGCATTAGGGCAGGAGAGTAACAAGAAAAACGAGGGCTGACAAGGATTATGCAATTCTTACATTCTACCTCTTTGGGAACCTGAAGCTGCAGTTTCAGGCAGAGATTACCTTTTAAATAACCCTTTGATTATGGTACATGAATTAATGCCATGTTCCCATGTTACAAGTGTCACTCACTATTAATAGGAGGAACCTGTGAATGGTACATTTTTGCCATCTTCTCTTCCCTGATTATGCACAAGCAGTTTCAGCTGCTCAGCCCACTGAACCAACTGGTGGATTTCCTGACTGTCCTAAAATCTCCTTCAGCCAGATGATGGGACAGACTTTCATTAGGCTTTGACAGAGTCAGGTTTAAATTCACTATCTTCTTCCTCTTGCAAAAACAACATAAAAGAGCAAAACTTGTGCCAAGTGTGATTCTACCACGCCTATGCCAATATTTGTTCAGGTGTAACAGTACTACAAAAAACCCCTCCATGAGCAGTTGCTGTGGCCCAGCAGGAGCGAGTGAGGCACCGAGCAGGGCAGTGTGGCATGCAGCTCACCTGGGATGGTGAGCAGGGCAGTGTGGCACTGCAGCTCACCTGGGATGGTGAGCAGGGCAGTGTGGCATGCAGCTCACCCGAGGCACCGAGCAGGGCAGCGTGGCATGCAGCTCACCTGAGATGGCATAGAGGTTGGAGTGCTGGTGCTCCAGGTCCAGGCGGGTGCTGTGACTCTTGCCCCGAAAGCTGGCTGGCAGCGTCAGCGAGATATGCCTGAGGGAAAGGGAGGACACAGCAAATGTTACTACAGAGCACAAGATGCTGCTCCTGTCAGCTCACTCCAGCCCGACGATTCCAGCCAGGTTAAGCAGCAAACATCAATTTTAGTATTGTTTCCAAAACCATCTACCAACTGCTCAGTTCAGCCCCCTCCAGCCCTCAGAGCCCTGGGCTCAGCCAACAACCAAGGGCTGCAGCAGTGGCCATGCAGCCCAGCAGGGCACTCAGCCCAGCCAGGCACAGCAGCTGCACAAACAGAGCCCACAAACAGCCAGCACGGCTCTGCCCCTTCAGCTCAAACCTGTTTCTTCTAATGCAGAGCCCCGGTCTGTGAGAATTCTAATAAAATGTTATCGTTCATCTCCTGGACTGCATTGCCACACGTGAAAAAGCCACTTTCCCTTCACAGAGGGGCTCAGGGCAGCACGAGGCAGAGGGAGCAGGTCCTGCCTCACCGAGTGAGAGCTCCTGAATCCGGGCAGACACCGAGCATCGCCCTCCTGCCAGGAGAACCAGCAGCCTTTGTGTCCCCTTGGATGCCCCGGTGTGAGACAGGGCCCCGGGTATTCTCCAGCAGTGCATCCAACCCGTGTCCTCCGCCAGCAGATTTTATCTACCACACCAATCATCTGGAAGTTATCTGCCTTCAAAAACAGGACATGTTTTGGGAAGAACAATGTATTTTTAGCCCTTGATGCAGATGATGGGGAGCAGCACAGATAAAATAAGAAAAAGCAAACATCAGTCTGAGTTTGCTTGTGCTTTTCAAAGCTATTTTTAACCAAAAAAAGATGGTGTGAAAATATATTTGAATTTGGCTATCAGTTTGCTGTTTAAGACACAATCCACATGAGAGTCTCTGGAGCAGAGGCATGTTTGTTATGAACACACTTTAAAACAGGAGACCACTGCCTGTGGGCATGACACGCTTCTCGTTTGATTTTTAATAGAAGTATTCAAAAATATTTTCCAAGGCACCAAAGGCAGCCAGTGGAAAGACTGAATTTTTCTGCCCTCTATGAGGAACTGCTTTCTTCTCAGCAGAGACAGCCAGAGAGATGTCTCCAAGAAGAACATTAGCTGCACAAGACAGGGCAATGACTGCTGGATGGAAATCAGCTCTCCCCTTCCCTCTTTCTTTTTATAAAAGATGACATTGTAGGGAGGAATGGAAAACAAAGCCTAATTTATTTTAAATTAATGTAAACTTTGGCCAGGATCAATATAGCTTATACCTACAAACTTGATTGCATAATGCATTTTCCTTATGTGTTGTGAGAGCCAAATCATTTTGCATTGTAGAAGACAAAAAAAAAAAAAAAGAGGCTGCCATTGAAAAGCAAGAAAATCCCAATTACGAAGTCCCCAAGTTCCTAAACACATATCGTGAAAGTATGTGCAGTTCTGTGGCATATGGCAAATCAATTACTAGTTTAAATTTTAAAACAAAAACATGGTAAATGTGTTGCACAAATAATCAAGAACAACGGTTTGGTTTAGATTACAGCGGCCACTAGAGTTTTGAATACAATTAATCATCATTCCAGGCACCAGGAAGCCATATTGACACTTATTCCTAATTTGAATATTTAATTAGGGTGAAGTTCTTCATCAAATTATCACAGAACTGGGAGGAAAGCCTAAAAGATTTAAACAATTACTGCTTTAACCCTTACCCAACTGCTCACCTGTGAGCACAACAATCTCTTCTGTTCTGCAAAGCTGGAATATGATCAGGCAATGTGACAGGACAGTAAAATGCACTAGAAATACCCTGGGAAAGGGGAACAGACACCCAGCATCCCAAAGGGCCTCTCTGGAGAGGCCAGGCTGGCACAGGCTTGTTGTGCTTCAGACTGCTTGTGCTCCTTGGCCTTTGCCAGGGCAAAGCTTTTGGGCTGCATCTCTACTTCAGCATCAAGGGTGTTCCTTCCAGGGCGTTTTTGGTTTGGGGCTTGTTGTTGGTTTGGTTATTTTTAATTGAAGAGCCTGTCCACAACCTTCCACCAGGGCCCTGGTGCCCTCAGCTGACCTGGCACAGCCACCTCCTCCATCCTGGGAGGTTTCCCAGCCCTGGCCCTGCACCAGGAGCTCCTGGGATGGGGCTGGACCCCAGTGCTGCTCCAGCAGCCCATGGGCATCCTCCCTGTGCACAGCCCTGCCTCCCATCGCTCCAACACCCCTTTATGTGCTGTATTAATCCATATAAGAAAATCTCTTTTAATGAGGAGTGATATACTTATGAACTCTCTAGAGTCATAATTAGAGCAAACTAATTGAAGTTGTGTTTTGACACACTTTCCAAATTCACGGGTACTGCATGACATATTCACAGCACTACTGCTGCACACCGTGGTGACAGCAAAATCATTAGGCTAATAACACTTATTTGCATTCTGATCATGCCAGCAGCGGCCGTTAAATGCTGCCTCAACCAGCACTCGTTTACTCAGAAAGTTTCCACTGGAAGATATTAACAGTAATTATTAGTACTTTAGTGAATCTCTGATGTTAAGGAACGGCACCTCACAAAGACTACCCCCGTGCCAATTATCTGCCTTTGGAATGCCACCAAGAGCAGCTTTCCTCCTCCCCAAGGACAAGCAGCAAGGCAGCTTGGCACAGTGGGAGGACAGAGGGTCCTGGCAAGGCCAGGCCCAGGGCTCCAGCCTTTCCCTGCTGCTCCAGCACTGCTCCAACACCAAACGTATTTCTCCCCAGCACACGATAATTTCAAGACAATTTAGAGCAAGTTTAATCACCCTCTACACTTCAGTTCCTCTTTTATTCAGCAAATCCACAGAACAAGTCAGCATGTGATGAGGAGATCCTTCACGTGCAGGCTAAGGGGATTTGAGGTCTGTGCACATTATGGCCACTTTTTGAACATTTTTGGAGAGAAACTCACATAAAACAGGCCCAGGAATGCCTGACAGTTCCAAACCTGTTATTAAGAACTGTCTGCAGGAAGGTGATGAACTGCTTTTGAAGTGAGGGGGCAAGTACTCATAAAACAGAACAGAGGATCACAAGGGGAAGTGCCAGATATCACAGGATGCTTCGTAATTCATATAAAAATATCAACAATGTACAGCAAAAGCCCAATGGTAAGTTGGGCTTTGGACCCAGCAGTGACAGACAGGGTGGTACAAGTGTGACACCCAGAGCAGCAAAGTTTGATTTTTTCACAACAACCTTCAGAACAGTGCTGCAAGACCTCATGGGAATACCTTAAAAAAAAAAAAACAACCACAAACTCAAAAAAACCAACCTTACTTTTCAAAAACAATGATCATGCAAAGATCATTCCTCATGAAAAATGGAACAATTAAATTTCAAGCTGTAGAAAGCTGAAAACACACCTAAAATGAGTTAATATCAGGCTGCAGCTCTCAAGAAATGTAATCCAGCATGGAAGCTTTGCTTATGGAGACTGGAAAGGGCACATTTCTGAGAAAGAAGCTGCTGGGGTTCTATGAAGCAGAGGAGCTGGCAACCACCCGCTCTGGCAGGAGGCATCCCAGGCAGCAGCTCGCAGCCCCTGCCACAGCAGGTATCTGCCAGCTACAGCATTCTTCACAGCCCTTAACTTTGACTGTGTTGGGGCACTGAGATGCCAGAACACCTACCTCATACTCCAAAGAACTGCAATGAAAACCTAAACTGCGAGGCAAGAATCACCTCGGGTAATGGACTTCATTCCAGACAATCTATTCTAATCGTGTAAACCAAATATTTAAATACTTTTTAAAACCTTCCTGACCCTTTCCCTAAAACAAGCAACATATGGGCTTTGCAAGCATTTCATCTCATTCCAAGCTACTAAAATATCCTGTTTCCTAAGAGTCAATGAGAACTGGGGGTGCCAGATTCAGATTTTATAAAAGCCCAATGGCAGGAGAGAATGAAAAAGAGAGTGAGCGATTCTTTCCACATCCAGATCTCCCCAGTTAGCTTTCCCAGCTGCAGGAAGGGAGGAGGGCAGTGCAC
Source organism: Passer domesticus (assembly GCF_036417665.1). Classification (NCBI taxonomy): domain Eukaryota; kingdom Metazoa; phylum Chordata; class Aves; order Passeriformes; family Passeridae; genus Passer; species Passer domesticus. Next base: position 12,824,225 of record NC_087491.1, on the reverse strand, counting down.
AGCCCAGGCGCTGGGCCCAGGGGTGCCTCTGGCAGCCCCCTCCCCAGGTGCCTGCAGCCAGGGGATGCTGAGCCCCTCTCTGCCACAGGAGCAGAGCTGCCTGCACGCACAGCCCACGAGGGCACAGGATCTGCTCAGACCAGCAGCCCAGAATGAAAGGCCTAATGCAGAATGAAGCTCCTGCAGCTTCCTCTACATGGGGATTAATTCAGATCAGAGGACTTGAGTAACTAGGACAGAGCAGCTGCCAAACAATAGGAAAAAAAAACCCAACAAGTTTAATTTACGCCGCTTGGAAGTCTGAGCTGCAGCCCATTAAATCCTTCCAGGCAGAGGCTGCATCAAAGAGCTGAGCCCTGGCACTGCAAGCATGAAGTGCTTATGAAGTGGCTGTCTCAGCTGAGCAGCGCCGTGTCTCGGGAGGCTGCGGCGCGAGCGCGGCTTCCACATCCTTCACGAGCTGCTCTCCAGAGTCAGGAGTTTTCAGATAATGAAGCAGTAGGGAAAAATTGCCAAACAGCAGAAATACTCCAGAAAGATAAATTACACGTGGTGTAAGCTTCCTGGGTTAGGATTTTAAATTCTGTCCAATTAATCAGCACAATGCAGCCAGGCTCCCGGGCCAGATGCAAAGCCCCTCTCAGGGACCAGCCCCTTGCTGGGGACTGTGGGGGCTGCTGCCCCGGCAGAGCCCTGCCCTGCAGGGCTGCAGGGACATCCACGCCTCCCCTGCAAAACCCCTTAAACAAATATTCCACATAAAGACTCATTTGGGAAGAGCACATTGTCAGCACTTTGCCAGTAATAAATAATGACAGTCCAAACACTTTACTAAAAGCAATAAACTCGAGAAGTGTTTTGGAAAATGGTGAAAGTGATTGATTTAAAGGAAATATCTGAACACAACCACATGCATTTCAGGGTGAAAGCACAGATTACAAATCAGCAGTGGCAGAGATCATATTAAATAGCAGACAACACACAAGTTTTAGGAAAAAAAAAGCTCAGTTTCCCTGCAGGGCTTATTTAACAACCCAGAGCACAGCTTCTCCAAATGGATACCTCCGGTTTGGACTTAACAGCCCTATGCTATGCCCCAAAGAAAACATGCCTCCAGAAATACTGCTGTAGCAGGAAGAGGACTCTCTATAAAGAAAAATGACTCTAAGATTGAAGCCTCTTCACTCAGAGCACTCCACAAATTTTTCAATGCATTCTCAAAATCGGCCAAATCCATCAGGCTCCTTCTAATTACAGTTCATGGCTTTCCTTCTCAGCTGCTGCAAGGGACTCTTGTGCCTGGAAACCAACCGTGCTGTTTAAACATTTTTTCCTAATCATCATTTTCTACCACTAAAACATACTGGACTGTGACCAATTTTTGCACGTCTTCATCCAGCTGAGCTGGACGCAAGCCACACGGTCAGTGCTGTTTCATAACAAATCCTTTATGGGAACCAGACTCGGGAGAAACACGTGCCAGCCCCCTCACCCACCCAAACCATCATGTTCAGATCTGCACAGCCTATACACATCACGGGCATTTCATCCTTACATTTGGTTTGTACCACCCTCACCAGAGAGGATCCAAGCAAACACTCCCTCCAGGCTCCAACTTACTGTTTCAGTCTCACAGGATTTTCAGTCCATCGCTGCTGAGATGTGACCTCAGCCCTTATGACATCCTTGGCTTCTGGTATGTACATAATTTAAAAACTAGGAATATTGTGCTGTGTTTCATGATGCAAGTGATTTGAGAATTCAAGCCACATAATATTTTTAAAATATAATAATTAGTAACTACTTTTTTTAGTTGATCTTATAGGTATTTTCCAATGCAAATGATTTTACAATTAGTTGCAAGTCAGAAGGTGGTTTTATTTTTGAGCTCTCCTGATGAAACAGATTAAAAAATGCAACTCCATCAAGAAAGCAACACTTGCATAAAGGATACCACTGGCAACATTTCTCAGAACAGTTTCCAGTCATACCAGCAATATCCATCCTTAAGTACTCCTCATCCCTAAGAACTCCTCATCTGGCAGCGTTTGGTTCAGGTGAGGGATTTAAGGCAGACCCCACTGCCCTGTGGAGGCTTTTGGCTCTCACACCACCAGCAGTGGCTGCCCCTGTGCAGTGGCAGCTTTCTCAGGACTTGGCCTTTCTCTACAGCAGAGCAGAACAGCACTGAAGCCCTGGAACCTTTTCCCTCACAGATGCTTCATAAAAATCTATTTTAAACAACTTAAATAAATTATTATAGCTATTTCTAAATAATAGGATAGCTACTTAAAAAACAGGAAAGGCAGAAGGCTTCCCTTCCATTAGCACACTGCAGAGCCAGGCTGGTGCATCGCAGCCCCAGCTTGGTCTCCACCTTGCTGCTGGTGCTGCTTTATGACCTGCCTCGATTGCACATCATCAGCCTGCAGCAGAAAGCCACAGACTGATCCCTTCCCAAGCTTACACCACCAATTTCAAACCCTCTCAATAAATCAATTTGAAAAATCAGACTTCTCTGCCTAGCAAAGAAACTCCTACATTCCTCAACATGAAACTCCACTGGGAGCAGAGAACAGGAACAAATGGTTTCCTTTTCCTAAGGAGGGGCCAGCTTAACCAGTGAAAAGGTAACTGGGAGCTCAGAAGGAAAATCCACCCATCTTGCTCTTATTCCAGGTGTTTAGGTAGAGCAATTGCTATGTGTGTATCACAGGAATGCAAGTGGATTGCAGCCACATCCTCCCTCTCCAGGTAAATCATTAACCTTCCAGATGACACCTCACAAACCAACTGACTGAATGATTCCAGGGTCAGTGTGAATCTACGTTTCCAAAACCTCACATCAACAAGTGAAGGCTGTGACTGAATCCTGGTGTCTCCAAGAGGAAGATTAAATGCCTGTGACACATCATCTGCAATCAGAGTGCTCCTTTCCCCAAAGTATCCGTCACAGATTGATAACATCCACACAAAAAGTTAAGTGCAATTACGTCTGTCACTGTAAACCACACTTCGACAGCACTGAATGACATCCTGCTTGCAGCTGACAAACTCTGAGCGGGCTGCTTGAGTGACAGAGGCACAGCTCCTGCTGCACCCTGAGGAGGGGTGTGGAACGTGTCCCAAGGCACAGCAGCCAGCCGGGCTCACGGAGCACCACAGCAGGGATGCAGCCCCCACACAGGCAGCTGCAAGGCAGAATGGCTCTGTGCACACTCACAGCAGCCAGGGACTCGCTGGAACCAGACTCCAAGAGGAGAATGTCACCCACAAATCCAACAGAGTCTGAGGCACGGCAGAGCTGAGCCCTGAGACCCTGCTCAAACAAACTGGATGCACAGCTGGTGAAGCACGAGTGTGCCCAAAGTAGGTGAGTTACCTGTAACCAGCACCTCCTTTGGGCAGGATTACTCCCTGCTCCCCAGAATGATGCTGCCATGCAGCACAAGCCTCGTGCACAGAGCAGAGGCACTGAGGGAAGTTACAGCAAGCTCCCTCATGTAACCCAAGCCCACAAATCCATCCTTCAGCAGCAGGATGGGAACCTGCAAGAGCATTTCTTCAAACTGCCATTAGTGCCAAGAAGCTGTTCCAAGGGTTGGAGAGAAAAGGCAGCAAAGCAGCTTGATGCCCTGCACAATGCCATGCTCCATGGCACAGCATACCACCCTCACCAGGATGCGCCAGGGCTGCTGCTGCTGGAGGCATGAAGCCAGACGCCTGGAGAAGAAAACACAAAGGAGAAGAAATGGCTGAAAAATACCATGTGAAGTGCAGAACAACTATCAAACAAAGCCTTCCCTTGTGCAGCCCTGACTGTGAGCCACAAGCCTGTGACATGTGTGGCAGAAGCAGCACTGCTGATGTGCACCAACCTGTGGAGGTCACACCTGACACATGACAACTCTGTGATGGCCACCATCCACTGCCATCAGCACCTTACACCACAGCAGAGGGGCTACTGCAGAAAAACATGTCCCACAGTAAAAAGCCCTTCCATTTTAGGTTTAGTTGCACATAGGGGTTTAGTTTATATCCAGTGTTAGCAATTGTTCTGAAGGCCCCTCTTGATTCAGAATTATTCTAAATGCAGACACAACTGAAGAGAGCAGCTGAGATACCTGAGCAGCCCAAGAGCAGAACTCTCCACAGTGCTCTGTGCAGCACTGCTCACCAATGCAGCTGCACAACAACCCACTGCTATTCCTGTCAGGATATATCCACATGGAATAAACAGCAAACTGGCTGCCAGTGTAATCTCCTCTCTCTGTGGTGACATGAAAATAAGAGATCACTTGTGACTACAATCTTTCACAAACACTGTGTTGAGTAACTCACCACACTGCTGACAGTGTTAGAAAAGGCCTTCAAGTTGTCTGTGTTCCCTGTAATAATTAAGTATTTGCAGGATGCACCTTTATATACATTTCTATTTCTTAAAAAATATATTGGATAATAAATAACCAAAGTAAAAAAACAGACATGAAAGATGCTTTGAATGATCAGGCTGGTGGTGTAAAAGTTACCTGTAAATCACACACGGGGTGTGAGAGTGGAGCTGGCTACAGACAGGTGGGTTTTACTACAAGGCATTAATGTAACATTCAATTATTCCACTGCATACTGGCTGGTTTAACTCAGCCAAATTAGAATACATTTTATATTGACTATTTTGACATTTGCTTTATTTGGCAAGTAAAACAAAACTGATCCAATTTCCTTGCAGCCATTGTAAACCATAAACTGCACAACAAGAGGTTATAAAATATATAAGCCTTGTAAACACTTCTTTTCAGACTGTCACTGATGCTTTGAGCTCTAATTTTGGCCCTGTTCCCAACAGCTCTGACACTGCTCTGCAGCCTTCCCTGGTCAGCTATAAAGTGACCCTTCCACATTCAGTGATTAGGCACTGCCACTGACATTCTCTTGCTGTGATAATTTTTTTTTTCTTTATTGTGGAAATCTGCCCAGACAGAACTTCTTGCAGAAAGCAAATGAAGATCTGTGCTCTAAAATCAAGATGTCTTTCTCTCTGATCTCCCATGGCCTGGGCTGGCATCTAGCTTATGTCCAGCAGAGCTTCAGAACAACATCTCAGGTCCTAGTGGGACAGGCTGGAACCTCCAGAAAACTGCTGGCTTTTCATCTCTTTTGCCTCCATCTCTGAGAAGCATGACAGCATGTCTGCCTGCAGCACACCTGACAGCACACGACAGCAAGCACTGTGCCAGGGCATGGCAGCCTACCAAGCAGAACTCTCAGTGAAAGAAACACCCAAATGCTTTGGAGAGCTCAAAGAGCCACCACAGGACAGTGGATTTCAGTCTGGGTCACGGGTGAAGGCTCAAATGTACACACCTGCCTTAAGGAGGTACCTGATAGCTTTCTGGGGAACATGTTGCAGCAGTTTAAAAGCGTAACTCTGAAATGACCTGTAAATCAGGACTCTAAAGGACATAAGCAATTTCCACCCATGTGATATAATGACCTTTGTACACAAACTGCACCTTGGAACTCTTCTCTGCTGTCTCCTTTGAAATTCTAGCTCTCACTATTTACTGTAATACTGTAAAGGTATCTGCAGTGTAGAAAACGTCTAGTGCAAAAATACATGTACATGTGATAGGCAAAAGCACAAAGGGACCCGAGGAGAATGTGCTGTCCCCTGGCAACAGCCTGGCCCAGTCTGTGAGCCTCAGCAGCAGGAGCACAATTCACACTGGGTGCTGTGCTTTCAGAGTGAATGTCAGGAGTGCAAAGTTCTCCGTTTCGTCACTGTCTGGGCTGGTTTGTTGCTTAACAACGCCTCTTTGTCCAGAGAAATCCAGCAAGTAAGCTGTCAGTACAGCACTACTGGTACATGAAAGTCTACACACTAGCACATCTGTTGATACACACAGAAATATAGCCTGTAACACAGGGAGAACAGCCTGGACAGACACCGCTGCCCAGCAGCGCGGCGCCCATCAGTCACCACAAGATGAGCAGGCTGCTGTGCACACTCATGTCAGCTGCATAACTGCAGCTCAGCAACCGGGTTCAAGAAAATAAAAAACCAAGAACCAGTACTTCAAACCATGAGCAGACTGATCCTGGAGATGAGCAAAACCTGTTTCCTTTCTGAAGTCTGTAGAGAAACTTCTCCCTCCCTCTGGTTAAGGAGAACAATCGGCCTGGCTGCAGCTCTGGCTCACCCTTCCAACACGTATGTGTTGGAAGCTACAACATCCCGCATAGTTTAAAGCAAAGGAAAGGTACAGTTTACTGTTCCCCTCCTCTGCAGGCATTTCCTTTCTTCTGGCTTCTTCACCCATTTTTCTTTACACAACAACAGGCAAAGGAACTTCCAGCAGGCAAATACTTCAACCAACAGCACATTCCCTTATCAGATTGTGACACAATCGTTCCATGCCGATGCAGCACCCTGGTCTCGGTTTCCCAGGCAAGGTTAGTAACCACAAGACATGCAGCATCAAGCAGAAGGAGCTGGAATGCAGAAAACCTACCTTGGCAGGTTGGGAGCGGGCGTTGAAGCTGGTGCTTGGGCGGGAGGAGCCGCAGGCTGTGCGGAGTCGTGGTTGCGCGGCACTCTGCCCATCCGATACCAGATACCCATGCTGTTCAGCTCCCTGGGAAACCAACACACAGCACCAGGGCTGATGCTGCACGCACGCACCAGCACCAGGCCCTGACGTGTTTCATCAACACCTTGGTCAGTGAGAACAAGGGTAATTAAAAAAAAGGAGGGGTGAGTTAACTCCTACGTCTAACTCAGTAACACTTGTTCTTACTTGGGACTTTTCTAATGATAAGCTTCACCTCTTACAAGCTACTACTTGGTAATTAGAGGAGCACAGGGCCCTTGCTTTGGTATAACTGCATTATTGTTATAACAGCTTTGGAGTGAGGGGTACTCACCCTATGAAGGTGTACTGAGGAGGGGCTTGCTTAGATCTGCCCAGGATTCGGATATCGCAGATCGCTGCCTCTGTAGAATCCCGAGGGATGAATTTAATGCACAGCCTCTTCTTTCTGAAAGCTACTTCTTCTGCAAAAACAACCCAGAATACAGGGTGGGTTTTATGCAAGATTAGAGTATAAATGTTATTTATAATCTCTCCAGGTCCTAGGCAGGTAATTGTGGCAGAACTGGTGCCAAAGAACAGACATATGTCAACAAACCAGTCAGTGCAGCGCCATTCCAAGGGGAATGTTCTATCAGATGTGCTGTTGGCACTGCAATAACCAGTTCTCCTCCTGCCTGCTGCAGAGATCAGCTCCCACGTGTGCCTGGTGCTGCCCCACAGCACAGAACAGCAGCTGACTCTGCCAGTTCCACATGTCTCTCGCACTCCCTTGCTCTTTCCCAGGTAATGTTTGCCTCACTGGCCTGGACAGCCATATCTAAACATTCCTCCCACAAGCACTGCCTCTAGGAATGTACCTGGAAGCTTCTGATACAACCAGTCAGTTCATTCTGCTACGTGCTTCCAACCAGCGACTTCCAACCCTCTGTGAGGAGCAGGCAGAGCCTGCCATGCAGAGAGGTTGAGTGTAAGAGCTGTCTGTCCAAATCTCACACATCCCAAGTGTTAGTGACATATGATCAAGTCAGCAGGCACAGAAATGATACTCCCACCATGTTTGCCCTGGTTCTTTGCAAGGACAAACCAGACTCACAAAGCAGAACCTCCCAGGAGGCAGCAGTGCTGCTCTGACCTGTGCTCTGAGGGTGGATGAATGCACTGCACAACCCTTTCTGCTACATGCCACAGGGCAATTGTTTCCATGTTATCCATCACGAAAAACTTAAGCCATCAGAGTTAAGGCTTATCTGTATAATGAATTCACAGCTCTTCAGGCTGATTACCAGCACACAGACACAATCCACAGCCAGTGCTGGTGCTGTCTGTGACCACAGACACACATTTGCAGTGCTAGGAAAACAATGCTCCACCTCACCCTAAGGAGTCTCAGGGTGAGCAAGGTGAGGCTCCTGCTTGGATGCAGGCACTTGGAAAGCAGGACAGAAGTCTCCTGATATACTGAAAATCTAAAGAGCAGACGCTGAATGAAATTCTGGAAACAACCAGCAACTATAAACAAGTGCCTGCAAAATAAAAACCCTTCATCTTAATGTGAACAAATATCTCCCAACTTAAAATATGCTGTCACTTCACCAGATGGCAAGCAGCCCTGTCTCCATAGGCTCCTCCTGTTTCGTAATCCACACCTTGGGAAACAGCAATCCATTCCAGCCCCTGAAATGTGCTGCTGCACTAGCACAAATAACCATACAGACAGTGTGAGGTGTGCCAACAGAGCATCTGTGCATACAGCTTGCAGTTACAGTGGTGTTTTTAGAGATGGTAAATACCTGCATCCCTGAAGTTCAGTCTTCCCCTGCTTTGAAAAAGTAGGGCTTCTGTTTGAAGTGCCTAAAACTCATTTTAGGAGTCTGGGATTTAAGGCTTCCTGAAAATCTTCTCAAGACCTACCAAGTAGTACTGTATTAAATGTATTAACTGTGAGTCAGCTGCCATTTTGAGAGGAGCACAGAGACACCTGTAACCATAAATCTAACTCTGAACAAAATCAGTGCCTCTCATTTGACTTTCTGTGCAAGTACAAAGCTGACTACTTGCTTTTGTCTGTGTTGTCTTTCACACCACTTCCTCAGTGCAGGCAGTGCCTCTGCTTTAGACTGTCACAGTCACAACCCAATCACTTCAAATTAATGGCAAAGTCCCCGGGGTTCCACCTTTCCACCAGGACTTTCACAGAAGTTGAAGCAGCACACAGTAAGGTCCAGCACTCCCAGGGGTCAGCAGGATAAGCCAGCAATTCTACCTCATACCATACAAGCCCCAGAATTTTTCAGAAGCAGAGAGTGACCTGGGAGAATGGTCTTCAGAGTCTCTCACTTCCAGGCCACAGGTTCCAATCTGAACAGTGACTGAAAAACCATCCTCATGTGCTGCAGCCCCTGATGAATGATTCCCTGCAAAGCAGGTTCATGTAACCCCTTTCTGCTCATTCCTAGGCTGGATTTCGTCCCTGACACGCTCTGGGACCAGCCCTTCTGTGAGGAGCAGCTGCACACCGGGCACCAGCACCAGTCCTGCCATCCTCTCACTCCACTCCCATGGGACTGTCCCCTGCCAGCCCAGTGCCCTTGGTGCCTGCTGCACAGCACAGGCCTGCCACCAGACGTGGCTCCAGCTGCTGCTGGCACAAGTCCCAGGGGAGCTGAACACACTGTTTGGGAACTGCTCACTCATCTATTGCAGTGAAACAAGTCTACCTTGCAGAAATGAGCATGATATTCCCCCTGGGCACTGCACTTGCGCCTTGTGTCAGTAAGCACAAAGATACCTGACACCCCTCAGCACTTGCTGGCAGGACTTGTTCTCCCACAGCAGGAGATGTACAGTGGGAGGGCACAAACACACCCCCCCTTCCTTTCAGTGCATTTCTGAACACCCCTTGGCACAGCAGCTCTGCTCCTGCTAGGCACAGCCCACTCTTCAAACTGACAAAAGAAACTCTCCCTTCCTGCCCCAGACATGGGGCTCTAGCAGGTGAGTGAAGACAGACAGGCAGCCCATTAAACAGCCTGAGGAGGACAAGAAAACCAAAGGCTGTTTTATTGCAGCCCAGAGCTGAACCTAAATGTGCACATGCCACCCCAGAGAGCAGAAGTGCCAGGAGTGACCCTCTACCAGGGACACAGCTCTTTGTCACCCGGGACACGGCCTTCTGTGACCTGGAACACTGCTCTTTGTCACCTGGGACATGGCCCTCCACAGCCTGACCACACAAGCACTGGCAGAGTGGGACTGAGGACCAGGTGTCAACTTACGTGTATCAATGGTCTCCTGGATGGGCATGAAGCCCACAGGCAAAGTGTCCTTGATATCAATGAGCTTCATGTCGACCAAGACGTTGCCTAAATGACTCTGTGGAGAGAGAAAAGAAACAGTTGGTTATAACAATGTCACCAAATTAAACCCCAGATCTTCCCACCTGCTGAAGCCTGAGATGCCTTGTCATTGTATCTGACCACAGCTTTGGAAATGATAAGAACGTACCAAGGCAACCCTCGCACGCGTCCTCTCAGCAGGAACCAAACCACGACTGACTAGGAGATACCAGACAACTTTCAGCATTTCAAATTCTAACACCTCACCCACTGCCATGTTTCCAGATCTTTGGAAGCACAGCCAAATTCTTTCTTTTGCAGGCACAGCAGCTTGCAGTACTAATTTCACCAACCCATCCACTGAGCAGGTCACCTCAGTTCTTACACACTCTACAGTTACAAGAGCAACGTGGCATTTCCATGACAGTAACAGCAAAAAGCATTACAGGATGATGGCTTATGCACACAGAGCCAAAGTTATTACATGCATTAGCTAATTAGTGCTGAATAGACAGGGTTCTAGCTCCAAATACAGTGCACTCCAGAAGCACAGGCCATTTGGAACAACAAACTTCATTTAGAGTCCATATGAATTCTGAGCTCATGCCTTGTCCTATTAATCAAGGCTTGAAGAGCTCAGAGCCCAATTCAGAGTGACAGCCTCCACAATGGTTTAGAGACCAGATTTTCTTTGCAGTTTTCAATAAAACCAGCGCTGCTGCCAATAATCTGGGGTCACATATGAAAGAACACATTTTAGGTACTGCACAGCCTTTATAAACAGGAACACAACACAGAACAATTAAAATTTAATCCCAAGACATCAAACTGTGTCATTGAGTTTTACTGTTACTGCTTGCAAAGTACCTCCTTTAGTTTTTATCTGGCAAGAGTTTCTCAGACAAACCTGCACTCTGATTATTTCACTGAACTTCTTCCAAAATATTTACATTTGCAGGCTGTGAAATAAGGGGAGGTCAGGTGTGAGTTTATTTTTGGGAGGTCCTGCATTTTATGGTCAGCTCCCCACCAGAAGGGCCAGCAGACCTGCAGCCCTGTCCCACCAGACACAAGTGTGGCACACATCCCCTGCTCTGTGAAGAGGCCAAAGCCAGGCAGCCCCCCATGCCTCTGACTGTCCATGTCCAGGGCATCTTGGAGCAAGCAATGCAGGATGCTGCCAAGCCTGAATGTGTCACTTAACATGCTCCTGGCACAGCAAACAGCAGACGAAGTAGTTGCTGCTGATTCATCTTTCATGTTTTATTTATTTAAGCTGTCTGTGTGTTACATCAGTGGCAACTTTCTGCTGAACCACCGACTGCTCCTCAATCAGCAGCAGACAGGCAGGTGAGGTGTCTCCAATGAGCCCTGGGAGTCAGCTCTGCCATGTGCACAGCAGAAAAGGGGACAAAGCCCCCCAGCTATGGCCCCACCATCCAGGGCCTCCCCACATCAGAGACAGCAATGTCAGATACTGTGAACTGCTGAGAAGGATGATTCTGCAGAACAGGCACTGCAGACTGACTCTGCCCTAACCCAGATACCTGAAGTGCATTAACTCTACTAACTATAACATTGTTCTTCGGGGAAAAGAGTTCCCAGCATTTTGATAAACACAAAAGGAAACCCCAAATGGTAAAACTTACAACCCAAAGAGCAGCAACACATCAGTGTCCAGGGGAGAGAGAGGAGCCTCTAACCTCCCTTCCTCCCAGATGAGGGAACTCAGGCCCCGTAGCCCCCCGATGCCCCCAACAGGGAAGCACATCATATATCCCATGTGGCCAAGAGGACTGAGGGAAGGGGGAACTTTTGCTTTAATTTATGCCTCATCAATATGAAGAAGGTACTTCCAAACCATGGTGACCCCAGGGCTCCTGCCAAAATCCAACAGGCACCTCCTGAGGGTATTTACACCATCTCTGCAGCCAGCTGCTGCTCCTGTCCTGTAATTATTTCTGACAACTTTACATTTCAGGTGGCCACAGATAAACCTAATACTCAAATCAGCACAAACCTATTTAATAGCCTTCCTGCCTATTCCTGCAACTGCACATACTTCAGGATGAAAAGCACAATTATTGTCCATCCACCCAAGGAAGTGGTATTTCCCATAGCTCTGCAGCTTTACTTTAATCTGGATGCAGGCAGGGAAGCAGATGGAATAAAGGTCAAATGCTGGGAACTGGAAACCCCCAGCTCTACTGCCAGGACCCGTGGGCAGCCCCTGGAGCTGCCATCACTTTTCAGTTCCCGTCACAGTGAGAGCACAAGTACAAAATGGTACTTCCAGACCCTGCCAGCTGAGTGGCCGAGAATATCCAAAGCACGACCAAAAGCAGGATTACCCACTAGATGGAGTGCATTCATTGCAGAAGTCAACAGTTCCTCCAGAAAAAAGAAAGTTTTCGCAGTAGCCTCAATCAAAACCACGGCAGAATGCATGAAGCTCTTGCGGCACACGGTCTCCTCTCCTCCACAGAAAGTGTGGGCAGGCAACTGCTGCTAATCACGAAGTAACTCATACTTAATAGTCAGACCAGATTACAAGAATGTAGTAGCATATGCACAACGTGGGCACATTTTCAAGAATCAGCACCAAAACCAACAAAGCAAGCAAGCTAATCCTGCAGTAAAATATCTGTGATGGCCCTGGATTCAGAAACCAACATTTCCTTCAGCACCACTACCTACACTGTTTGTTTCTTGAGGAATTTGGGTTAGACATCAATCAGGACCATGAGTGTGCAGCACTCATTGCTGCAGCAGGTAATGAGGGTGAGAGGCTGCTAAAATGCAAACATTCCCTTTTGTGCTTCTTTTATTGCAGAAGATTTTGTCAGCAATTTCTTTCCATGAGAAACACTCACAAAATGCAAATATTCTGCCATTGCACTTTGCCTCCTTACTCACCCGAACTCAGTGAAACACCTGCTTGAATTATAATTGGCTCCATAAAATGAATCATCGTATGGGTAAGCACATACCAGGCACAGACGCAAATCATGCAGACACTCAACAAATGGACTTACATTTTCTTTCGAAAATGACCTGGTGAAGCACAGGTACCGTGTGACCTTGGATTTAAACAAGCCATCTTTCCACAGGTCAGCATCCAAGCCATCTGCTGTTTGTGCAACCTGCAAAGAAGAGACAGAAGAAGAGAGGAGACATGTGAGCCAAAATAAAGTTAATACATGTGCAGTACTTCTTCCTCAGACCTCTCCTAATTAACAGCAGCCCAAACTTTCACAGCATCTCATTAGTTTCTTCACAAGGTGCAGTGGAAAGAATTTTCAAGAGGAGGTATAAAAAGAAGTTCTAAATATGCTGTCTCTCAGGAGACCCTTGATTAAAGATGCTCCGACAAAAGCTACTCTAATGAGGAAACTGCAACTTCAGTTACAGTCTCCAAACAATAGTTTGGAAAAGTCAGCACATTGAGGCATTCATTACCACCCTACACACAAGGGCACACCGGGCGTGTTGTGAGGGTCCCTGGAGACAGAGCACAGAAACTGACCCATCTCAGGACTATTTTAATGGAAAGCCATCAAGGAATTCTGGCTCCCAGGGCAAAAAGCTGCTCCCAAGCAGGCTGGGGAATCCCTGTCACTGGTGGATTTGAGCAGCAGCGCTGCATGTGAGGACACACCCCACAGATGTCCCTCTCCAATGCAACCCCACATCCAGCCAAACTGATACCACATGATGGTGCTGGGTGAGGAAACAGACCCTGGACCCTCCACAGGAGAGACAGCAAGATGTGCAGGAGAAAATCTCACTTCCAGCTGATTCAAGGAGTGGGCAGGAGGCAGCACCACGCACTGGGGAAGGGCTCTGCTCTCAGCAGCTGAGCACTCACCACACAAAGGGCAAGCTGGTAAGAGCCCTGGCCCCAAAATGTTTGTTGTCGAGTAAGAGAGGAGGCAAGAGGCAAACACAAGGAGAAGGGCAGAAGAAACAAGATTACTCCATCACACTAACACCCACCTGGCGTCTCCAACAGGAGACTCCAGCACGGTCTGAAGCTCCACAGAAGCTGAACTTCTGCCTAATGCCTCTCAGACAGGGCAAACTGCTCCAGGCAGCTCTTGTAATCACACCGAGCGAGCCCTTGGCCCCAGAGCAGCCTGGTAACAAAGAGCTGGCACTTGTCACCTTTGCACCCATGTTTGGCTGAGCAGAGACTGCACTGGGCACAGGAAGCAAGAGCTGTGTGCTGACAAGGCCTCCACTCACCCCGAGTGCAGCAGACAGACAAGAGACAGTCTGATCAGAGCAGCAAAGTGCACTCACTGCTCCCTGAATTTTGGCAACTGCTGCTCACAAGCCCCAGCTCAGGTCAAGCCATTGTACAGCACACACAGCTTTTGTGTTCAGGCTCTGCAAAGAAACATGCCTGATCTTTAAACAGCCACATTTTAGAATAGGATTTTGGCAAAATGTTTTGCTTATTTGAATTATCTTAATTCAAATATTTCCTGAACTGTTAGTTTAGGAATATGTAAAATCTACATGCATCTTCCTCTATCATGGGTAAGTCAGTCCTGGTGAAAAGATATCCAGGAAACAGTCTGTTTGGGAAAACTGCTGGCATATAAGGATGGTCAGCTTGAACTCCAAGCCAGGAGAATGCAAGCATGAATGAACTTGTCAGAAAACTCACGGGAAAGAAAACTGAGCCCTATAAACAGGAAACTTCTTGCATCACCTGCTGGGCTCCTGCAAGCAAGGAGAAGCCCCAGCAAATCTCAAAGCAGAGCTGTGCCTGATCAGCATGCCCCCAGGACAGGAGCCAAGTGGGAAAGGCCACAGCAGACCTGGCCAGCAGGACAGGCACTCTAGAGCCCCAGCTTGCCCAGTCTTTCCTTGGCTGAGAGGCAAGGAACGTGCGAGACGGAGGATCTGGCACCTGGCACTGAGCACACGGTGCCCTGGGCACCAGGAATGGTGCTTCTCCTCATGAGGCTGGGGGAGACACTCCTCACTGTGTGCTACAAACAGATGGACCTGACAGAGTGACCCCCAGCACACACAGGGTGATCTACCTGCTGCACAGCAGTCACAAGGGGGTTACTGCACCACAGCCAGGCCTTTGGCAATGGGTCCTTTAAAGCCCCTGCCCCACAGGGTGATCTGCCCCTCTGGCAAAGTCAGGGCTGCTCCTGCTGGCTCTGCAGCTTGCTCAGGCACTGCCCCGGAGCAAACCCCACCATGGAGCTGGTGCTCAGCCTGCAGCAAAGAACACAGCTGCACAGGAACCACACCTCCCTCCTGTCCCAGGCTCCTGCCCCCCACCTCTCCTCCCCACCCAGACACAGTCTTGCCAGTTCGGTTGAATTTTCAGGAATCTAAGTTCAGACACTGTATATTTTGGCAAAATCAAGTCCTTGGTGCTTTAGCTGTGAGAAGGCCTATGACATCACGTGGCCCCTTGACAGCAGGTGCTGCAGAGGGGACAGCACACCAAGGGTGGCTGGCAGCACCAGGCACACTGCTGAGGTGGAAAGCTGATGTGGCAGCCGTGCTGGGGAAGGACAGCAGACAGCAGGCACTGCCCCACGCCCGCTCCAAGGGCAGACAGTGCTCCTCGTGAGCAGACAGGGAGGCAGCAGAGCCAGAGCAAAGGCAGCTCCTCGCTGAGCCCTGAGGAGACAGCGACCCACATCCACCAGCATTACACCACCACCATAATTGGATTACGCCACAGGAAGACTCTTTTATCTTGTTTAGTTTAAAGTGCGCTAGCTCTGCAACTCCCCATTAAGCCACAGGCAGGCTATCTGGGGTGAGTGTGCTCTCTGCCCAGCCATTTAGGCAAAATGCAATTCTGTTATCAGAAGTCTCACACTGTCCCGTGCTTCTTTATCAGGGCAAGCAGCTAATTACACAGCCTGGCTCACACAGGTAATGAGCACTCGGAAAAACACAGTAAATGTAAAAACCTCCCAGGTCTTTAAGGAGCCTTTTCACAATGCCCCCCTTGTGTCCTTACTTCAGCCTGATCCATTTTGTTTCTTCACTCGGAACAAGGTATGAAATCATCCAGAGCTGAAGAGGTGTGAGCAAAGCCTCAAGTCAGCTGGCTTCCACTCCTACCACACAAGCTGTGTGGCTCTGGAAACCCAAGGTGTGACGTAGCACAGCTGGAGCAGATGAACTACAGTCCACATCTTTCTCTATAGATCTCTGCAGGGTCAGTATTTTATACTTCACAGTTTGGGACACTGATCTATGAGTAGAAACATCCTGCAGTTGGTTACACAGCAACTAATCCAAGGAACAAGCAGCTGTTGAACAGCGACCTCCCTTTATCTGTTCACACATTCATCTACGCTGTATCCTGCTGCCAGTCTCCTGCCAAATCTTAGTTTAGAGGTTTGCATTCTGCCTGTCAAAATCATCCTTGCAATTTCAGCTGGATGCAAAACTGTTTGATTCCCTTTCTGGAGCTTCTCATCATCACTGTGCAGTGCTGATAATGTGGGACTGAACAGCTGATGTGGGATCCATTTATTTAGAGATATAATTTGTACAATACTTAGGGCTCCTTCAGGATGAATGTTACTAGGATTATTAAATTTGCTTGCCATAGTGGCCAGCTGTTTCAGTAAACCCCTCCTGCAGGAAATTAAGCTCCTCTGGAGTGGCAAAGATGAAGTGGCACATTTGCACCCACAACCCTCTGCTGAAGGAAAGCACTAAGCGCTGGGGCTGAAAGGTGGGCACCAAACGACTCCTGCCAGCACAGTTCACAGGCATGTTCCCTGGAAGAGTGCTGCTCCCAACACAGCAAAGCACGAAGTGCAGCAGCCCTACTCACCACATCATATCCCGTGGGCGCGCGGCTGCGGGACGCCAGCACGCCGACGCCCGTGATGGGATCCATGGGCAGCTCGGGCAGCGCCTCCGCGAGGTCTCGCACCTCAGGCATCGTGCACTGGTCCTGCAAGAAAGCAGCAGAATTAAAGGGCTGCGGGGCACCACGCCCCAGCAGAAGCCAGAGAACCAAGAGCACACATGCATGCCACAGTGCCTGTGCTGACACACCACAGACGGCCAAGGTAAACACAGGATTAGGCCAGACACACCTTCTGCACTTTCATTTGCTTTTGATAAGAGGGTATACTTGTGCAATGCCAAATAGGTTTGAAATTTGGGCTGGCAGCCTTTGAGACTCATTTTGTTGCTTCCATGGGCTGGTCTCCATCTAGCAATGACAGGAAAACCAAAGCTCGATCCCTTCTCTTCCAAAAAGAGAACAAATTTCATCCCAAGTCAGGCTGGTTGAAGCAGCTCTGTCATTTTAAACAGCAAGAAATCTGCTCCTAATGGCTTTAGGGGGAGGTTCCCCATCCACGATGGGTGTTAAGACATGCTGGGGGGTTCCCCATGAGTCCTCAGTCCCATCACATCCCCGTCAGCCAGACTGATTTCAAGGAGCAGCACAGATGTCTCTGGCGCTGGAACCGCACTGGCTGCAGGGAGCCTCAACACCAGGGAACACAGAGGAAGCACAGGGTGGGCTGGCACAAAGCAGAGAGGCCTTGAGGAGGCCCGAGCATCTTCCAGAAGAGACACATCACCAAGAACGTCAAGGGAGGGAGATATGCAAAAAGGACAGAAGCAGGTAATACCAACTACTTTCCAAGGGATGCTGCTGCAGGAAGCAGGAGAGGACAAGAAAGGGGCTGAAACAACCGAGGTGAAGGATGGGGAAAGGTGCCACTGCCTCAGCGTGTGGTCTCCTGCAGAGGCAGCCAGTTAAAGCATCTCTGGCTTTCAGGCAGGAATGCCCCAGGAAATCGCCCCCCACGCACCCCAAGACAAAGGGCAGTGCTTTGTGTAAACAAGCATCAGTGCTGCACAGCCAGACAAGCCGTGAACCAGAGCTGCCTAATTCAATTCCCTCCTCAGAGCAATCAAACCCCAGCATTTCTAGGCCATTTGGATGGCTGGTTACTTACTGCTTCTAGAAAAGGCAGAGGTGAGTACTGGTGCCAGTGGAATTGGGTTTACACTTCACAATGCCCAGTCTGAACAAACATCGTGCTGCAGACAATAAAAAAGAGCAAGTCTGGGCCCTAAGTAAAGAATAATAATGTCACATGAACAGCCAGACTACTTGAGGAGTCCAAAACAGGTGCTAGTGACCAGTAGTGGTGCAAACACTATTGCTGATGCACCAAACAGGAGAGAGCTCTGCTTTAGCACCGGTGTGCTGGACACGCATCCAGCACAGAGCAAAGCAAACCTGCTTCACTCCCAAAGCTGCTCAAACCTTCGAGCATGATGGCAAGTGCAGCCTGAGCCCAGGGGCTGCCCCTCCTCTCCCAGCAGGCTCTGTGTCCTCAGGGTGGGCAGGAGGAGCACAGGACCTTGCAGCAGGAATGCTGGAGGCACCGGCACAGCCGTGACAGACCCTGTGCCAATGCCTGTGCCACCCCACAGCTCATCCAGAGCCTCGCATAGAATGCAGAACCTCAAACATACAGCATGGAAGAACATAACGTGAGTTTAACAAACAGCTTACAATCTCTTCTTCATGAACGTTTTCTGAAACTTCTTCAAGCCACTCAATAGTGCGGTGAGTTCTTACTACACATGGGGAGGAGCTGGGAGGTAATGAATGCTGATGTAAGCTTCTCTTAGGCCATTTTGAACTGAAATCCAGGTAAGCAATGATATTCCCCAGCGTGTTAAGAACACCACCCGGCAGGCTCCCACACAGCTGCAGCGGCACTGCAGGGAGGCAGATCTGCTCACACGGTGCCAACACGCCCTGATGAAATGCCTGCTGCTGAGCGCTGCCCAGGACCCGTCTCACCACGCTGGAGCCTGCTGCAGGGAGACCCAGCTGCCCCAGCAGGAACCTGAGCAGCTGCCAGCCCAGCCTGGGCAAGGCTGAGGACAAGGGGGTCCCCGCACCAGCACAGGAGCAGGGGTGGGTGCTCCAACCCGCAGTGTGGTGCCTCCCCCTCCTGCTGGCACCCTGTCCTCAGCCAAGGAAGAAGGGCACCTTTGTGGGAGCCATTTGCAGCCCTGCTCAGGGCAGGGGGAGGGGACACGGCATCAATCCTCACTTTGTGCCGGCTCACACAAAGCCCCTCTATGGCAGCAGCGCTGGGCGTGGGGCTGTCTGCCTGGCCGTGCTGGATCCATGGGGTAATGAGGCACAGCACGGGCACAGGGCCCCGAGCAGACCTGCCGCACCAGCTGCCCCTGCCCAGCGAGCCCAGCACCTCCTCTGCCCCGTGCCACCCACAGGGATGGCAGGCACAGCTCCTGCCCTGCAAGCAAGCCTGCTGTGGCCACTGCAGCACGGCCAGGCCACACCAGGCAGTCACTCTGGGCAGCTGCCTGCTGTGCATGAGGCACTGAGGATGCATCTGGAACAGATATGGAGCAGCAGAAGTCAGCTGCACACTGGCATAAATGTTTTTGTGAACTCTGCCCAGGTCAGAGGGGAGTCTCTGGCTGGGCAATCACAGATGATTAGTTACACTGCACTTCTCCGTGAGAGCATCAACAAAGTTTGGATTCTCTTCTATTGTGCCTTTTAAATTAAAAATGAAAAAATAGTCAAAGAGGAGATTAAATTAAGGAGCAGGATTCTATAAATGCCTCTATTAGGCAGCTTGTTATTTTAATTCTCTTTAGCAACGTGAGTTTGACCTGCATGCCCACCTACCATCACAGTGGCCAAGCACTCAGCCCAGGATACGGCCCTCAGCATCCTGCAGCAAGCTGCCTGTGCCCACCCACTCACTGCAGGGCTATTCCGGGAACAGGCCAAACAATGAGAAGAACATGTTTCCCTTTAGCTGGGAGCATGCTCCCTGGAAGCTGTTCTCAGCTGTGGGGCCGCATCCAGTCCCCAGCACACCCCAGCAGCCAAAGGATGCAGGATGTGAGCTCTGGGGCAGGAAGAAGCTCCAGAGCACTGGGGGGCTGCCCAGACAAAGCCAGTGGGGAAAGAATGTGTCTCTAAGGAGAGAGTCCCTGTGCATCCTGGCAGCCCCAAGCAGCATGCAGCAGAGCAGGGTGGGATGGCTGCAGGACAAGATGGACAGGATGCACTCTTGGACAAGCAGCCACCATGCTGCTGGCTCTGCCCCGAATGCTTCCCAACCCTCAAACCACTGTCTCAAGGCAGGAGGCAGTGTCCCCGGGATCCTGATGCCCAGTCTTCTGGGACTCCACTGGTCTCTGGCACAGCCTTCTTCCCACAACCCATGCCCACAGTCACACACACCTCCCTGTCTGCCAGCACTGCCGAGCTCGTCTGTTTATAGCCTTTTTGCTTGTTCTCTCCATTTCCTTGTTAGCTCATCCGCCTTTATTAGTTTATCCTAGGCATACTTTTCTGCTGGCTCCACTGAGGTGACTGACCACACACACGGCTGGGCTTGGCTGGGACACATGTACAGCAGAAGAACCCGCTTTCAGAAATGAACGCGTTATTGTCAGTTTCTAGACCATTTTCTGCTCTCAGTGCTCCTTTTCGACAAGTTCAGCAAGTTCAAGAGCTGGTGGGTACATGACCAGATCAAACCTTTCAACGTGTTTGCTACAGAAACATCATGCTGCCAGCAAAGCGGGTCAAGCTCTGAAGTTAAATAGCCAGGGACTTAGACGGAGAATGGTGTTATTGTTTCTTCCTCCAACTACAAGCCCTGCACTTTGACACTGCCTTGCTCTTCCCACAGGCAGAAAAGTATGAGCTAAGGCAAAACTGGAAAAAAAACCCAACCACCTCACTGCATCGCTGCAGCCTGTGGGAAATGGTGCCACAAACCAAGCAGACAGCGGCTCAGAGGCTGCCCTCCATCCCTGCAGGAAGGGATGCTGGCACAGCGCTCGCGCACGCCGGACACGGCCCCAGCCAGCCTGCTATTTCTGCTCATGGAACATCATCGTCTCCACGAGAAAAACAGGAACCCGCAGCGGCAGCCAGCATCGCGGCCTTGCAGGCCACCATCACAAACAGGAAGGATTTCAGTTTCACATTTCACCACCACCGAAGGCATGCCTGGAATCACCCCGGCACACAGGCTCCCTTAGGAGACGGTTGCCCTGCACCAGCTGCAAAATCTATATTTTGTGACTGACTGGGATGGAAACAGGAACTTAAGTGACAGAATGAGCAAAATCGAGACCCCGTATTGCTTCACAGCACTTCTAACTATGGACACACATTTCTGAAGTGTCCTGCTTCAAACCAGAACAGGTTTCCATACACACATGACCTTGCACCAGGGCAGCAAAACTGAAATGACATTCAGTTCAGTTGGCAGAGGTATGAACAGGTCCCTGTAGCTACCAGCACCCTCAAGCCTGGTATTTGCTTTGTCAGAGATGCACAAGAGTAGTACAAGAGTGAGATGTCTGTTTTATCCCACATCTCCAGAAGTCAAGTCATGCCTTCATCTAGAAGGGAAGGCCATCTCAGCTAAAAATTATAGGGATGATGCTGCCAATCTGCTGAACATATAGGCTCCCTTAAAGAATAGATGAGCACATTCTCACTCAGTTAAAATAAAATACAAAATGGAGCAAGCCAAGCTTTAGCCCGAGCAGCTGCACACCTGCTGATACCCGGCCTGTCTGGTTTCAGTGTTACTGTGACCAAGCTGAGAATGACCCAGCTCTGGGAACCTGCAGACAACACTGAAGACTGGTGGACCTTTGAAAACCGCTCCAGAAACCTCAGAGAAAGCTTGTAAGCCCTCCGTGATGCAAGGCACAATTCCTGGAGACACAGGCACCTCTGTGTCGCTGCTCCAGCCAGGCTGTAAGAAGCCAGCTGTGCCCCACCTCCAGCCATGCACTGAGCTCAGGTACGAATCGGGCAGGTAGGCCCGTGCTACCAACAGAAGAAAAGACCACATGAATCAGAGGGGGGTTTTGTTATTTCCTCTACCCGTCATCAAGCAGAATTTACAGTAAATGCCGGCGCAGGTCAAGGTCACCGGGGTGTACCCAAGGCTGGTACCCGAGGCCGCTGCCGCAGCCTCCCCAGCCTCGCAGGAGCCGCCGGGTCTCACGGAGGCCAGCGGGGCGCTCCAGCCCCGGCCCAGGCGCGAGGTCCCCGCGACGGCCGGCCCGGCAGCCCCGGCAGCCCCGGCAGCCCGGCCCGGGGCTCAGCCCGCCCGCCCCGCCCGGCCCGCGGCCGTGAGCGCCCCCGCCTCCGCCCCGGCGGGCCGACCGCAGGGCCCGGGGAGGCGGCGGGCCCGGCCCGGCCGCGGGGACACTTAACTGTTGCCCGTGCGGCGGGCGGCGGGTCGCGGCTCCCCCGGCGCAGGCAGAAGCAGCTCCTCATCGCCCGGCGCGGCCGGCGCGGCGCGGCCCGGCGGGAGGAGCGGCGCGGGGGAGCGGCCTGCGGGCCCGGGCGGAGCGGCGCGGGGCGGGCAGCGCAGCGGAGCGGACGCCGGGCAGGCCCAGGCCCGCGGCTCGGGGCTCGGGCTCCCAACGCCGCCGCTCCGCGCCCACCGCGGCCGGACCGCGGCGCGCAGGGCCCGGATCCCGGATCCCGGATCCCGCCCCGCCCGGCCCGGCCCCCGCGCCGCCCGCGCCCCCCGCGCCGAGCCCCGCGGCGGGGCCCGGCCGTCCCTCGGGACACTCACCGCGGCCGCCGCGCCGCGCTGCTCCGCCGCTCCGCCCGGCCCCGCCCGCCGCCCCGGGCACCGGGCTCGGCCCCGTCACGGCCCGCGGGGCCCGCGCCGCACCTCGCCAGACCGCCCTTGCTCGGGAACAGGGCAGTGCCCAGCTCCGAGCAGCCTCCCGAGCCGCGGCACACGGGAGGTGCCAGGTGGAGCGGCTGAGCGGTTGTGATTTGGACAACGTAACTCCTTCCTCCCTCTGAAACCGGCTGCGTCCAGAAGATGGGCAGCCGCTGCTGTGGGCTGAGGAAGGCAAATGGTGTCAAACAAGCTGGTTATCTTCTCAAGAAGTCCCCGGCGTTGGGAGGGATGAGCGGTTTCAGGACCTACCTTCAATTCATTAAGACATTTGATGCTCTGTCTCCCTATGGCCTGGAAAACAAAGATATGGTCCAAAGTAGTCAGGGTTTGCCCGGCCGGCTGGGTGACCAGCAGCCTTCGGGTCCGCTCACAGCACAGCAAACATCCTGAGCAGAGGGACTGCAAAGGTCTGCTTCTGCTCAACCTTAGCACGTGCCAGTGTCGAAACTGACACCACACTCATTGAAACTGGCAGATGATGTGAATCGCAGCGCATCGTGGCGCAGCAGCGTGGTCCACAGCCGTCGTTACACGAACCAGTCCTGCAGCGGTCCTGCGCTGCCTTTTGAGCACCTTACCTGAGGCAAGGTCAACAGCAATCGTCTGGAGAGCAGCAAGATGGGTGTGGGGCTGACATCGGGTGCAAGACCGGGAGACGTTAATGTGTATGTGAATTAAAGCGAAGGGCAGAAACCTGTTCCCCTTTGTGAGAGGCTGAGAAGTGATGTGTGTGAAGTGCAGCAAGGGATTCTGTAAAGATAACAGTGGAAACTACAATACCAAAGAGTTAACAACTGCTTGGATAATTGACAATGGTCAAGTCCCGAGCCATCCCGAAAGGTCTTATCAGACATTATTCAGTCATTCCCTCGGAGCAGATGGTCTCCCTCATCCTTTATGGAGCTGGTTGACTCTGTTTTCCATGACGCCAGAGTTTTCTTTGTGTGGGGAACACAGCCTTTGTGACTTAGAAGAGAAGGATCTCGCTCAGACACTCAAATTTCCTCCCTTTGATTAAATCGGGTCTCACATGGCAGGGTGCATTTATCAGAGGGTCCATCTCCATGGTCACAGGGTGTTTCCTTGTCTGATATTCTGCCTTTAACTAAAATACGAATTCCCCCCCCCTTTTTTTTTCTTCCCTCCCCCATTGTCTTTTTGCTTGATTTGGCCATCTTTTGGGGAGTTCTGTTCAGCCTGTTCTTTTCTCGCCTGGGTAACGGTTTGTGCCTTCCGTCCTGTTTGGAGTGTCTCTGCATGGCTTTAGCCAGTCTGAGCCGAGCCGAGCAGGAGCGGCTGAGCCCACAGCCCTTCTCTCTCCTTCCGTGGGTGTCTCCAGCTGGTTTGGCACCTCTCTGGCTCTCTCTGAGGTGGACAGGAGCTCGCTGACCACTGGCCCAGCCAGGACTGGCAGTAGGTGCTGAGGGCCAGGGGAGCTCTTGGGTTTGATCCTCAGGGCTGTTTCTGCTCCCTGCTCTTCATCCTGCTGTGGTCAAACTTCCTACCAAGCAAAACACCGTGAGCTGTGATTAGTCAGTGTTTGAGAGGTTTGTTTGGAAGGCAACGTACGCATTAGTGGTTTTGTGTTCCTGTCCATAAAGCAAACAACAGAAACTGGAGTCCTGCTCCATCCTGGACACAACCCTGGGCTGGGACAAGCCTTCCTCCTGTCCTGAGTGCTGCTTCTCTCCAGTAAAGCATTTTAGGCTGGTGCTGGCTGAATTGTGGTAATAGGTGTTTTGAACAGAGTTCCCTCCCTGTTTGACCAAGGCTCTCTGGCTCTTACTGAGTGCAGCCCTGATGGCTGTGAGTGGCTTCTGCAGCCAAAGATTCAAAAAGATATATATAGATATATATATATATATATATTTTTTTTTTTTAGCTATAAGGAATACAATGCATTTTTTTTGATTTGGAGAGTAATTTAGAGAGGAGAAAAGATGATGCCTGGTGGAAATGAGAAATATATGTCCCATACATAATATATGCCCCAAATGTCCTATTACAAATACAAGAAGATTTCCTGAACTGGAGAAGTTGTTACACATTACAGTGTGCTAATGCTCCCCCATGGAGATGCTGATACTGAGAGAGTCTTTAGTGTAATAATATTAAAAATCCGAGAGTTTCAATAAGATCCTCCCTGCTACCATGGTGGTAGGAAATGAATTGATTCCAAAGGAAGACTCTAATTGCTGCTTAGTATCCACAAAATATTCAAAGATTCACTGCAAGCATATATCCCAATGTGTCTGTGGCATGATCTGCAATAAGATGTTTTCCAGAGAGAGTCACTCCCCAGCACGGCTTGGCTGCTGCCCTCGGAGTGCCTGCAGCTGGACGGCAGCACAGGGCAGGGCAGTGCTGGCACCTCTGCCCGCAGGCACCTTTAAACCTGGGCAGCTTTGGTGGCTGGGAAAAGCCCCATTGTTCTCTTCCACGGGCACTGCACGGGCTCTGAATCAGCAAACACTGGCTGTTGGGTACATGAATCACAGCTACACTGGAGCTGGTTAATCTATCTGTGTAAAGTTACTCAAAAGCATAAATATTTGCAAGTATAATGCTTTCCTATGAATATTTTACATCCATCTTTTTCAAGATCCATTTATTTTCTCCTCTTTATTTCAGAACATGTCCTTTCTCATGAGTTCTGCAGTCCTGTACGTGCTGTCCAGTTCATACCAGTGTTGTCTTTTCAGGACACCTAATGGGGGGAATTTTGGTGCCATCCTCAGGGCTCACTGCTGCCCACAGCGCAGCTTTGCACCTCACGGTGGTTTGCTGGCAGCACTTGTGGGGTGGACAGGGTGCCTGGGGAGCCAGTCCTCAGTGCTGGGCCACACGCCTGATCGCTGCCAGTGCTGGCTGTGGCCAGGTCCTGCCCACCAGGCTGCAGCTCCCTCTCCATGGGCAAAGCCAGGGCTGTGGCTGTCCATGCAGGAGGGCAAGGCCCCTGTCCTGGCACTTCCAGCCCCAGAGCTCCTCAGGGCAGCCACGTCCTCCTCAGTCAGAGGCTGGACCAAGATAGGAGACAGTGGTCGATCCCCACCACCCTCTTTGCATTTTGTAAAGATTCCAAGCATTTTGTAACAGCAAAATCTGTGCCCAGATACCACCTCTAAAGAATGACAGTGCACAGGGTTCTACACCTTCAGCTGAGAGCAGACAATGTACAGAGTCCTGTGGTTGCACAAGGACACTGGCCCAGGGCTGCTGCACATGCTTCTCCCAAGGGCAGCCGGAGCTCCCAGCAGCCCCTGGTCAGACCTCACCATCAGAAAGGATCCCAGTTTGCAGGAGGAAACAAGCTGTAAAGGATCCTGCATCTGCATCCTGCCTGTAAGCTAAAGTCCTTTAAAACCCTTTGTGCTGCAGGAATTAATCTCTCCATAGTCACATTTAGCACAGTAGTGCAATAGTGCTGCACATTCCATGTTTTCCATGTTTGTCTTTGGAGGAAAATCAGCCCAGAGTTTCATTTCATGCTGGAGTTGCTGCAGGTCACAGCTCAGCTGCTCCCTGGATTTAAGGTTTCTTGAAGGTAGGATTAACCTGCTGCCTCTAATTTGGTGCACCAAAATATCTCTTTGCAGTCACAACTTCCCTTCTATATTTCTAGTTTGCACCTTGATTATTCTAAAAAAAGTGAGGAGGTCCTAATCTCCTTTAACTCAGACACCCACTCTGAAACAGACGAAGCACTTTTGAAAAAGCAGTTTCTTGGTCTATTTCCTATTAACTTTCCTATCCCATAGCTGTTACTAAGCACTACATGAGTTGTCACTTACGTGTTTCAGTTATGATGTACAGGACACCAATGTACAGCAATCTGGCCAGAGATAACTCATTTATGTAGCACTCAGTGGTGGCTTTGGCCAGGACAGGGCTGCAGCCCCTAAAGAGGCTCAGGGCATCCCTCACCTGAAGGGATGGTCCAGGAGGAGAGGCTGTCACAGCAGCCTCCACCTCAAGGGGAGCAGGGCCCAAAGCACCCTGTGACCTGCCAGGGGGCACAGGCACTGGCACTGCTTAGTGGCACAGGGGTGAAATCTGGCCTTGTGATCCTGTTTCAAGGCCCCACAGGCAGGACCAGCCCTGTTTGTTCTGTGGAGACACCCTGGGACTGAGCACGACTGCTGTTCCACCAAATGGAGGGCAGAGAGAACGCCGTGTGGCTAATTACCAAGGAGAGCACGCATCCAGACCCTCAGATTATGAGTAATGGCCACAGCACGATGGAAACCTTTGCTTGAACAATTTTGAATGATGAACACATTTGAGGAAATAATGTTTTCTTTGCAGGCCTCCTCTGATGAAATGCTGCTGCTTGCTTTGCTTTCTCTCTCGGGGTGGGTGCTGTCCCCACACTGCCAGCCACCCTCTGCTCACTGCCTGTCCATGGCCTTCCCTGTGGGTATGGGCAGGGGACACGCACGGCGTGTCAGGGCTGCAAAGCTGCTGTCCCAGGAACAGGCTGGCAGCAGGCAGCATTCCAGTGCTGGGTGTTTGCACACAGGAATGCCAGGGAGGCAGTTAATAGGTGACCATTTGGCAGTGGTACTGGGAAGTTTGTCACAGCTCAGCTGCCTCTGTAAGGCTTTGTTTGGGTACAGCCCCTTCTCCATTTAGCTATGCAGGACTCCCCCCTCCCTCCCCCTCCTGAAAGCAGGGCCACAGGCAGCACCCCTTGTTCCTCTTAAACCCAAAGAAGTAATTCACACCCTGGTTAAACTGCAGCAGGCAGGGATTTTGCACCCCTGTGTAGCCCCAAGCTGTCCCCCTGTGCAACAGCACCAGGTCAAGAGCACATTGAGTCCCTCCACAGCAATTCCCAGGCCAGCTGGCATCTTTAGGCACTGCTGTTTGGCTCCTTGGCTACTGCAGCTTGTGCATATTAGCACCCCAGCAAGCTTCCCATCCATCTGACAGGACCCGGTGTGGATAAGGATGCCAAAATCAGTCGTAACTGGACAATTACTGTAGCACTGGGAGACCAGAAAAACTGC
Organism: Passer domesticus; assembly: GCF_036417665.1. Taxonomy (NCBI): domain Eukaryota; kingdom Metazoa; phylum Chordata; class Aves; order Passeriformes; family Passeridae; genus Passer; species Passer domesticus. The sequence goes on along the minus strand of NC_087491.1, from coordinate 12,796,539 downwards.
AATCCCAACATCCTGAAAGAAGGGTTATCGGGAACAGCAAGATGTTCCCATTCCCACCTGGCTGTCCCCAAACAGAAGGGCACTGACCCAAGGGCATCACAGCACCCTTGGGCAAGGGCAAAAACCAACCCGATCAATCCTACAGCTGAGAAATTTCAATTTCTTATGGCCAGAGATGGGGTACAAGCTCAGAAGTGGGGTCTTCATGGGAAAACCCAAATCCACCATGGCCAACTGGTCATGCAGAAGCCCAGCTGCTGAGCAGCTCTGAGTGTGAGGTTGGCTTAGCCATTGGGACAGGCATTGCCTTCGGTTCTGGCTGGAGCTCCCCAGAAGCTCTGCATGTCCCACAGGTGTGATGACCTGTGCCTGCTCTCAGCAGGACAGAGGCCATTGCTGTGACAGTTCACTGAAGGAGAAATGCCTTGTCCCACCCAGCCCCATGTATTGCTCTCTTCATCTCCGAAGTGACAGTAAATGCCATCCATATCACAGTGACACTGGCAGAAAAGCTGCCGTGGGTTTCCCTCCTGCTTTATGCTTTTCAGCAGAGGCCAGCAGCAAGAGATCAAAAACTGCTTTTCTGTAGCTGCAGAGCCGTGTGGGCTCAATGAGCCAACAAAGCCTGCGGCCCACGGCTGCTCAGCGCCCGAGTGTAAATTACTGACAGGACACGGCGGCTGGACCTGCAGCACACCAGCCCCCAAAACGTCAGATTGCCTGAAATATTCATGTTGCAAGTGCAGATGGTATAAAAGCCTCCAGTGAGGTTACAACCTGCACATTGGCATGTGTCAGCACCACGAGCAGATGAGTCACAGCCGCTTTATTCAATGGCAAAGAGGGGAGCAGGGTGTTGAATGGGCTTTGGGCAACACCAGTTCCTTGCATACGTTCCTGATTCCAAGAGAAACCTCTCCCTGCTCTGGCACAGCATTGACTCTGCTCTCAGAGTTGCCCTGCTGGAAGGCAGTCGAGGCTGCGGCGTCATTTCCATGACAGAAGGTGCAAGTGCAAATGGGCATTGATCCCGAATAGCAGATCCAGGGTGTCAGGAGAGGATCTCCTCTCCTGCTCCTGGGGAATGCAGAACCCCGAGAAGGCAGGAGAGCCCTGGCCACAACAGCATAAGAGCCCCTTTCCCAGGAGAGGAGGATGGGTGGGAGAAAAAGCTCCTGCAGGACCCTGTTGCTCCCTGCCAGTTTCTGAACCTGCTTCTTGAAGAGCACCTGCAGTTGCCACCCAATTTGAAGTTCCACAAGCTGAGGCAGCAGTGCACAGAGCAGTAGGGCTTTCCCTGCACCCCAAAATGGGCAGAGGTACAATTCCCTCAGCGACCAGACTCCCATGATTAGCCAGAAACCTCCCATTTATGTGAAAGCAAAATTTTCCCTAAACCCATGGTCATTTGACAAATTGGGAGAGCAAATTTCAAACTGTCTTGCTTAGATCCAAGGCTGTGGATCCCTGCTGACTATTTGGGCAGGAGAAATGGTGGATTCAGCCCACCATTTCTGGGTTGAAATTCATCCACCAGAT